>NW_028318942.1:2549234-2913852 GCF_062004578.1 Staurois parvus
GCCCAGAAGCAGGAGGAAGACCTTTTCATTCATCTTGTTCAGAATTCTCCTACCCTGTAATGTGAAATATCTTCTCTCTCTCAAGCTTGGTGTGACATTCATCTTCTGGATCACCTTTTATACAGGTACCAGAGAAGATCTGACCAATCATGGCACAGGAAAGCAAATTTCAAGTGTGACCTAGGTGGATATCTATGGGAATTAGAAATGTGTAATTATTTTATGTGTGGCACTATGTTTATTAATATTGTATAATTATCTTGATGTTTCTCTTTCCAACTTGTAATTGATTGTCATGGTCTCCTGATAATTGTCTATAATGACATAGAAAGGTTCTTGTCTAAGTGACATCATCATCAACTGTTTTTTCCAGCTTAATTGAATCTAAATGAATTAGGACTGACAATGTATTTTTAGGGTCATGGTTATAACCAATCTAAAAGATAATTCATCACTACAGTGCCAAGAGCAATGGTGCAAAAATTAATTGTAGACAAAAGAGATAATCCCTCTTCTAATCTGAAATTTGATCCTATTAAAATAAAATTGGACTGCTTTTACAGGTACCAGAGAAGATCTGACCAATCATGGGACAGGAAAGCAAATTTCAAGTGTGACCTTGGTGGACGTGTATAGGAATTAGAAATGTATAATTATTTTGTGTGTGACACTATGGTTATCATTATCTTTAGAGATGAGCGAATCGAAGTAGCCGAAGTGGAATTCGAGTCGAATATTGGAAAAATTTCGATTCGCGCCGAATCCGAAAAATAGCCTAATTCGGACGCGCGAATCGAACTTTTTCCGAAAATGGCGGCTGACATGTGCGGCGACGGAGCGGGGATGTCTGGGAAGGCGCGCAGACAAGGCGCGCTGACCCATAATGCATTCCTCAACGGCATGTGATCGCATCAGCCAATCAGCAGCCAGCCAGCTAGCACTGTGTAATGGTCGAGCTATAAATAGCGGCCATTTTGGAATTCTTCATTTGCCTGCAGTCATTGAACAGAGGCAGACCGCTCTGTATTAGGGACAGGGACAGAGTTAGGGCCACAGAAACGATACTTGGGGAAAGAGAAACGATACTTAGGGACAGAGAACTATTACTCAGGGACACAGATTTGTTAATTAGGGCCACAGAATCGTTACTTAGGGACAAAGAAACGCTAGTTAGGGACACAGAATTCATACTCAGGGACAGACAGAATTGTTACTGAGTGCCAGAGAATTGTTACTTAGGGCCACAGAAACGTTATTAGGGCCACAGAATTGTTACTCAGGGACAGACAGAATTGTTACTGAGTGCCAGAGAATTGTTACTTAGGGCCACAGAAACGTTATTAGGGCCACAGAATTGTTACTCAGGGACAGACAGAATTGTTACTGAGTGCCAGATAATTGTTACTTAGGGCCACAGAAACGTTATTAGGGCCACAGAATTGTTACTCAGGGACAGACAGAATTGTTACTGAGTGCCAGAGAATTGTTACTTAGGGCCACAGAAACTTTAGTTAGGGCCACAGAATTGTTACTCAGGGACAGACACAGAATTGTTACTGAGGGCCACAGAACTGTTACTTAGGGCCACAGAATTGTTACTCGCACAGACACAGAATTGTTACTGAGGGCCACAGAACTGTTACTTAGGGCCACAGAATTGTTACTCGCACAGACACAGAATTGTTACACAGGGACACAGAACTGTTACTGAGGGCCACAGAACCGTTACTTAGGGCCACAGAATTGTTACTCGCACAGACACAGAATTGTTACTCGCACAGACACAGAATTGTTACTCGCACAGACACAGAATTGTTACTCGCACAGACACAGAATTGTTACTCAGGGACACAGAACTGTTACTGAGGGCCACAGAACTGTTACTTAGGGCCACAGAATTGTTACTCGCACAGACACAGAATTGTTACTCAGGGCCACAGAACTGTTACTTAGGGCCACAGAATTGTTACTCGCACAGACACAGAATTTTTACTCGCACAGACACAGAATTGTTACTCAGGGACACAGAACTGTTACTGAGGGCCACAGAACTGTTACTTAGGGCCACAGAATTGTTACTCGCACAGACACAGAATTGTTACTCGCACAGACACAGAATTGTTACTGAGGGCCACAGAACTGTTACTTGGGGCCACAGAAACGTTAATCAGGGACACAGAATTGTTACTGAGGGCCACAGAACTGTTAGGGCCACAGAATTGTTACTCGCACAGACACAGAATTGTTACTCGCACAGACACAGAATTGTTACTGAGGGCCACAGAACTGTTACTTGGGGCCACAGAAACGTTAATCAGGGACACAGAATTGTTACTGAGGGCCACAGAACTGTTACTTAGGGCCACAGAATTGTTACTCGCACAGACACAGAATTGTTACACAGGGACACAGAACTGTTACTGAGGGCCACAGAACCGTTACTTAGGGCCACAGAATTGTTACTCGCACAGACACAGAATTGTTACTCGCACAGACACAGAATTGTTACTCAGGGACACAGAACTGTTACTGAGGGCCACAGAACTGTTACTTAGGGCCACAGAATTGTTACTCGCACAGACACAGAATTGTTAGACAGGGACACAGAATTGTTACTGAGGGCCACAGAACCGTTACTTAGGGCCACAGAATTGTTACTGAGGGCAACAGAACTGTTACTTAGGGCCACAGAATTGTTACTCGCACAGACACAGAATTGTTACTCAGGGACACAGAACTGTTACTGAGGGCCACAGAACTGTTACTTAGGGCCACAGAATTGTTACTCGCACAGACACAGAATTGTTACTCAGGGACACAGAACTGTTACTGAGGGCCACAGAAATGTTACTTAGGGCCACAGAATTGTTACTCGCACAGACACAGAATTGTTACACAGGGACACAGAATTGTTACTGAGGGCCACAGAACCGTTACTTAGGGCCACAGAATTGTTACTCAGGGACACAGAATTGTTACTGAGGGCCACAGAACTGTTACTTAGGGCCACAGAATTGGTACTCGCACAGACACAGAATTGTTACTCAGGGACACAGAACTGTTACTGAGGGCCACAGAACTGTTACTTAGGGCCACAGAATTGTTACTCGCACAGACACAGAATTGTTACTCAGGGACACAGAACTGTTACTGAGGGCCACAGAACTGTTACTTAGGGCCACAGAATTGTTACTCGCACAGACACAGAATTGTTACACAGGGACACAGAATTGTTACTGAGGGCCACAGAACCGTTACTTAGGGACACATAATTGTTACTGAGGGCCACAGAACTGTTACTTAGGGCCACAGAATTGTTACTCGCACAGACACAGAATTGTTACTCACGGACACAGAACTGTTACTGAGGGCCACAGAACCGTTACTTAGGGCCACAGAATTGTTACTCAGGGACACAGAATCGTTTAATTAAAGAGTATGTCAGACAACATGCAGAGGAGTGGCAGAGGAGGCAATGTTTTAGGAGCGAGCAGACGTGGCAGCAGAGGAAGGGGTCGAGGCAGCACTATTCGCAGCCAGAGGCTAGTGCTCCCGGTGTCATCCAGTACAGTGAGGAAGAGCTAACAGAGGGCGGTCAGGAACGGGGGGAGACATCCGCCTCTTCAGCAGCCAGGCGAAGAAGTAGTGGCGAGGAGAGTGGCTCGGTAGCCGGTGTAGAGACAGGTCTGTCTCCTGACCCACACGCAGCCGAGGGGGCTAGTAGTGAGGCGGAGACCCTAATTGATGATGATGAGGCTGATCGCACTTGGCAGCCTCGTCGTCATCAGGCTATTGCTTCCGCATCATCAGGAGAAGAGGGTGGCAGCTTGGCAGCGAGCAAAACAGTCGGTGGGTTGTCTCCATCGCCACACTCTGCCATGTGCCACTTTCAGGTCTCCTCACACACTGCTGGTGTGTTGAATTTTTTGACATAGGGTGCTGGCAGATTACGTGCCTCCCATAGCTGCTGCCAGGCCCCTAATCTGCCATGAGCCCCTATACCGCCTCTTCATGCTGCTGCCAGGTCCACAGTCTCTCATGCCATGTGCCACTTTCAGGTCTCCTCACACTGCTGGTGTGTTGAATTTTTTGACATAGGGTGCTGGCAGATTACGGGCCTCCCATAGCTGCTGCCAGGCCCCTAATCTGCCATGGGCCCCTATATACCGCCTCCTCATGCTGCTGCCAAGTCCAAAGTCTCTCATGGGTCCCTGTACGGCCTCCCATTGCTGCTGTCTCCATCGCCACACTCTGCCATGTGCCACTTTCAGGTCTCCTCACACACTGCTGGTGTGTTGAATTTTTTGACATAGGGTGCTGGCAGATTACGGGCCTCCCATAGCTGCTGCCAGGCCCCTAATCTGCCATGGGCCCCTATACCGCCTCCTCATGCTGCTGCCAGGTCCACAGTCTCTCATGCCATGTGCCACTTTCAGGTCTCCTCACACTGCTGGTGTGTAGAATTTTTTGACATAGGGTGCTGGCAGATTACGGGCCTCCCATAGCTGCTGCCAGGCCCCTAATCTGCCATGGGCCCCTATATACCGCCTCCTCATGCTGCTGCCAGGTCCAGAGTCTGTCATGGGTCCCTGTTCGGCCTCCCATTGCTGCTGTCTCCATCGCCACACTCTGCCATGTGCCACTTTCAGGTCTCCTCACACACTGCTGGTGTGTTGAATTTTTTGACATAGGGTGCTGGCAGATTACGGGCCTCCCATAGCTGCTGCCAGGCCCCTAATCTGCCATGGGCCCCTATACCGCCTCCTCATGCTGCTGCCAGGTCCACAGTCTCTCATGCCATGTGCCACTTTCAGGTCTCCTCACACTGCTGGTGTGTTGAATTTTTTGACATAGGGTGCTGGCAGATTACGGGCCTCCCATAGCTGCTGCCAGGCCCCTAATCTGCCATGGGCCCCTATACCGCCTCCTCATGCTGCTGCCAGGTCCAGGCGAACGTAGTCACACAGGGGAGGAACTTCTGAGTGTAATGAACAGAGAAATCGACAGATGGCTGTCTCCGCGTAAACTGAAAATCGGAACCATGTTGACCGACAACGGAAAGAACATGGTGTCTGCTCTGCGTCAAGGAAGGTTGTGCCATGCGCCATGCATGGCTCACGTGTTCAATCTGGTTGTCAAGCGGTTCCTAAAATCCACCATCCCACTGCAAGACATCCTTAAAATGTCACGTAAACTTTGCATGCATTTCAGCCATTCCTACACCGCAAAGCACACCCTCCTTGAGCTGCAGCGGCAGAACGGAATTCCACATCATCGCCTGATCTGCGACGTTGCAACAAGGTGGAATTCAACCCTACACATGTTAGATCGCCTTTACGAGCAGCGAAAGGCCATCACCGATTTCCTGATGTTACAAGCGGATAAAGGTACTCCCCTGTGTAACTTAGATGTCAGCCATTGGCAGCTCATGCGTGACACCTGCCGCTTGCTCAGGCCCTTTGAGGAGGCCACGCTATTCGTGAGTCGGCAGGACTATGGGATGAACGACGTCATTCCTCTGTTGCACGTCCTTGAACAAATGCTGTTAACAATGGCTGGTCAGGGTGCGGTAGACGTGGCGCACAGATCTCAACGCCACATGACCTCTGTGGGGGCAGGACAGGAAGAAGAGAAGGAGGTAGAGGAGGACATTTGTGCTCAGGAATTATTGAGTGAAATGGGTGGTTTTTCCACTCAGCGGACAGGAGTGGAGGAGCAGGAGCATCTGGTAGAGGAGGAGGAGGAGGAGACAGAGGACCCAGACGCACCGTAGCAGTATGCTGTGGAGATGGAGGCAGGGAGTCCCTCGCATTCCTTGGCACAAATGGCCCATAGCATGCTCGGTTGCTTGCGTAGCGACAGCCGAATAATAACCATCAGACAGAGGGATGACTTTTGGCTGTCCACCTTGTTGGACCCTCGCTACCGTTCAAAAATGGTGGCCTTTTTCACACCTGCTGAGAGGGAGGCCAAAATAACGTACTATAAAAACCACCTATGTAGTCAGTTGGTCTCTGCCTTTGTGCGCCAACGTCCATCCTCAGACACTGTGGGCCCTGTGCGCTCGCGTTCCGCTGCCATGGCAGCAGGGGAGGGGTGGGGTGGTAGGAGCAGTGGCAGCTCCACCAGCAGCGGCTGCCTCAGTCTGCAGTCGATGATGAGTAGCTTTCTTCACCAGCGCAGTGAGGAAACTACTAACCAGCCGCAGCAGCAGCAGCATCAGGTGGACCTGGAGCAGGACCTCAAACAACAGGCTTGGGCCTACTTGGACAGCACCCTGCCAACCGAGGTAGACAATCCCCTTGACTACTGGTCAACGAAACTTGACCTTTGGCCCCAACTAGCTGAATTTGCCCTTGAAAGGCTGTCATGCCCGGCCAGTAGCGTGGCATCGGAGCTCATGTTTAGTGCGGCAGGAGGTATTGTAACTCCGCGGAGGACACGACTGTCCACCCAAAGTGTGGAGAGACTCACGTTTGTGAAAATGAATCAGGCGTGGATTAGTCTGGATTTCAAACCACCAGTTCCTGACACAACTGACTAAATCCGCCATGAATCATGCCTCAAACATGTGCCACTTTGAGGTCTCCTCACACACTGCTGGTGTGTAGAATTTTTTGACATAGGGTGCTGGCAGATTACGGGCCTCCCATAGCTGCTGCCAGGCCCCTAATCTGCCATAGGCCCCTATATACCGCCTCCTCATGCTGCTGCCAGGTCCAGAGTCTCTCATGGGTCCCTGTACGGCCTCCCATTGCTGCTGTCTCCATCGCCACACTCTGCCATGTGCCACTTTCAGGTCTCCTCACACTGCTGGTGTGTAGAATTTTTTGACATAGGGTGCTGGCAGATTACGGGCCTCCTATAGCTGCTGCCAGGCCCCTAATCTGCCATAGGCCCCTATATACCACCTCCTCATGCTGCTGCCAGGTCCACAGTGTCTCATGCCATGTGCCACTTTCAGGTCTCCTCACACTGCTGGTGTGTTGAATTTTTTGACATAGGGTGCTGGCAGATTACGGGCCTCCCATAGCTGCTGCCAGGCCCCTAATCTGCCATAGGCCCCTATATACCGCCTCCTCATGCTGCTGCCAAGTCCAGAGTCTCTCATGGGTCCCTGTACGGCCTCCCATTGCTGCTGTCTCCATCGCCACACTCTGCCATGTGCCACTTTCAGGTCTCCTCACACACTGCTGGTGTGTAGAATTTTTTGACATAGGGTGCTGGCAGATTACGGGCCTCCCATTGCTGCTGCCAGGCCCCTAATCTGCCATGGGCCCCTATACCGCCTCCTCATGCTGCTGCCAAGTCCAGAGTCTCTCATGGGTCCCTGTACGGCCTCCCATTGCTGCTGTCTCCATCGTCACACTCTGCCATGTGCCACTTTCAGGTCTCCTCACACACTGCTGGTGTGTAGAATTTTTTGACATAGGGTGCTGGCAGATTACGGGCCTCCCATTGCTGCTGCCAGGCCCCTAATCTGCCATGGGCCCCTATACCGCCTCCTCATGCTGCTGCCAAGTCCAGAGTCTCTCATGGGTCCCTGTACGGCCTCCCATTGCTGCTGTCTCCATCGCCACACTCTGCCATGTGCCACTTTCAGGTCTCCTCACACACTGCTGGTGTGTAGAATTTTTTGACATAGGGTGCTGGCAGATTACGGGCCTCCCATTGCTGCTGCCAGGCCCCTCATCTGCCATGGGCCCCTATACCGCCTCCTCATGCTGCTGCCAAGTCCAGAGTCTCTCATGGGTCCCTGTACGGCCTCCCATTGCTGCTGTCTCCATCGCCACACTCTGCCATGTGCCACTTTCAGGTCTCCTCACACACTGCTGGTGTGTAGAATTTTTTGACATAGGGTGCTGGCAGATTACGGGCCTCCCATAGCTGCTGCCAGGCCCCTAATCTGCTATGGGCCCCTATATACCGCCTCCTCATGCTGCTGCCAGGTCCACAGTGTCTCATGCCATGTGCCACTTTCAGGTCTCCTCACACTGCTGGTGTGTTGAATTTTTTGACATAGGGTGCTGGCAGATTACGGGCCTCCCATAGCTGCTGCCAGGCCCCTAATCTGCCATAGGCCCCTATATACCGCCTCCTCATGCTGCTGCCAGGTCCAGAGTCTCTCATGGGTCCCTTTACGGCCTCCCATTGCTGCTGTCTCCATCGCCACACTCTGCCATGTGCCACTTTCAGGTCTCCTCACACACTGCTGGTGTGTAGAATTTTTTGACATAGGGTGCTGGCAGATTACGGGCCTCCCATTGCTGCTGCCAGGCCCCTAATCTGCCATGGGCCCCTATACCGCCTCCTCATGCTGCTGCCAAGTCCAGAGTCTCTCATGGGTCCCTGTACGGCCTCCCATTGCTGCTGTCTCCATCGCCACACTCTGCCATGTGCCACTTTCAGGTCTCCTCACACACTGCTGGTGTGTAGAATTTTTTGACATAGGGTGCTGGCAGATTACGGGCCTCCCATTGCTGCTGCCAGGCCCCTAATCTGCCATGGGCCCCTATACCGCCTCCTCATGCTGCTGCCAGGTCCAGAGTCTCTCATGGTTCCCTGTACGGCCTCCCATTGCTGCTGTCTCCATCGCCACACTCTGCCATGTGCCACTTTCAGGTCTCCTCACACTGCTGGTGTGTAGAATTTTTTGACATAGGGTGCTGGCAGATTACGGGCCTCCTATAGCTGCTGCCAGGCCTCTAATCTGCCATAGGCCCCTAATCTGCCATAGGCCCCTATATACCGCCTCCTAATGCTGCTGCCAGGTCCAGAGTCTCTCATGGTTCCCTGTACGGCCTCCCATTGCTGCTGTCTCCATCGCCACACTCTGCCATGTGCCACTTTCAGGTCTCCTCACACTGCTGGTGTGTAGAATTTTTTTACATAGGGTGCTGGCAGATTACGGGCCTCCTATAGCTGCTGCCAGGCCCCTAATCTGCCATAGGCCCCTATATACCGCCTCCTCATGCTGCTGCCAGGTCCAGAGTCTCTCATGGGTCCCTGTACGGCCTCCCATTGCTGCTGTCTCCATCGCCACACTCTGCCATGTGCCACTTTCAGGTCTCCTCACACACTGCTGGTGTGTAGAATTTTTTGACATAGGGTGCTGGCAGATTACGGGCCTCCCATTGCTGCTGCCAGGCCCCTAATCTGCCATGGGCCCCTATACCGCCTCCTCATGCTGCTGCCAAGTCCAGAGTCTCTCATGGGTCCCTGTAGGGACTCCCATTGCTGCTGTCTCCATCGCCACACTCTGCCATGTGCCACTTTCAGGTCTCCTCACACACTGCTGGTGTGTAGAATTTTTTGACATAGGGTGCTGGCAGATTACGGGCCTCCCATTGCTGCTGCCAGGCCCCTAATCTGCCATGGGCCCCTATACCGCCTCTTCATGCTGCTGCCAAGTCCAGAGTCTCTCATGGGTCCCTGTACGGCCTCCCATTGCTGCTGTCTCCATCGCCACACTCTGCCATGTGCCACTTTCAGGTCTCCTCACACTGCTGGTGTGTAGAATTTTTTGACATAGGGTGCTGGCAGATTACGGGCCTCCTATAGCTGCTGCCAGGCCTCTAATCTGCCATAGGCCCCTAATCTGCCATAGGCCCCTATATACCGCCTCCTAATGCTGCTGCCAGGTCCAGAGTCTCTCATGGTTCCCTGTACGGCCTCCCATTGCTGCTGTCTCCATCGCCACACTCTGCCATGTGCCACTTTCAGGTCTCCTCACACTGCTGGTGTGTAGAATTTTTTTACATAGGGTGCTGGCAGATTACGGGCCTCCTATAGCTGCTGCCAGGCCCCTAATCTGCCATAGGCCCCTATATACCGCCTCCTCATGCTGCTGCCAGGTCCAGAGTCTCTCATGGGTCCCTGTACGGCCTCCCATTGCTGCTGTCTCCATCGCCACACTCTGCCATGTGCCACTTTCAGGTCTCCTCACACACTGCTGGTGTGTAGAATTTTTTGACATAGGGTGCTGGCAGATTACGGGCCTCCCATTGCTGCTGCCAGGCCCCTAATCTGCCATGGGCCCCTATACCGCCTCCTCATGCTGCTGCCAAGTCCAGAGTCTCTCATGGGTCCCTGTAGGGACTCCCATTGCTGCTGTCTCCATCGCCACACTCTGCCATGTGCCACTTTCAGGTCTCCTCACACACTGCTGGTGTGTAGAATTTTTTGACATAGGGTGCTGGCAGATTACGGGCCTCCCATTGCTGCTGCCAGGCCCCTAATCTGCCATGGGCCCCTATACCGCCTCTTCATGCTGCTGCCAAGTCCAGAGTCTCTCATGGGTCCCTGTACGGCCTCCCATTGCTGCTGTCTCCATCGCCACACTCTGCCATGTGCCACTTTCAGGTCTCCTCACACACTGCTGGTGTGTAGAATTTTTTGACATAGGGTGCTGGCAGATTACGGGCCTCCCATTGCTGCTGCCAGGCCCCTAATCTGCCATGGGCCCCTATACCGCCTCCTCATGCTGCTGCCAAGTCCAGAGTCTCTCATGGGTCCCTGTACGGCCTCCCATTGCTGCTGTCTCCATCGCCACACTCTGCCATGTGCCACTTTCAGGTCTCCTCACACACTGCTGGTGTGTAGAATTTTTTGACATAGGGTGCTGGCAGATTACGGGCCTCCCATTGCTGCTGCCAGGCCCCTAATCTGCCATGGGCCCCTATACCGCCTCCTCATGCTGCTGCCAAGTCCAGAGTCTCTCATGGGTCCCTGTACGGCCTCCCATTGCTGCTGTCTCCATCGCCACACTCTGCCATGTGCCACTTTCAGGTCTCCTCACACACTGCTGGTGTGTAGAATTTTTTGACATAGGGTGCTGGCAGATTACGGGCCTCCCATAGCTGCTGCCAGGCACCTAATCTGCCATGGGCCCCTATATACCGCCTCCTCATGCTGCTGCCAGGTCCACAGTGTCTCATGCCATGTGCCACTTTCAGGTCTCCTCACACTGCTGGTGTGTAGAATTTTTTGACATAGGGTGCTGGCAGATTATGGGCCTCCTATAGCTGCTGCCAGGCCCCTAATCTGCCATAGGCCCCTATATACCGCCTCCTCATGTTGCTGCCAGGTCCAGAGTCTCTCATGGTTCCCTGTACGGCCTCCCATTGCTGCTGTCTCCATCGCCACACTCTGCCATGTGCCACTTTCAGGTCTCCTCACACACTGCTGGTGTGTAGAATTTTTTGACATAGGGTGCTGGCAGATTACGGGCCTCCCATTGCTGCTGCCAGGCCCCTAATCTGCCATGGGCCCCTATACCGCCTCCTCATGCTGCTGCCAAGTCCAGAGTCTCTCATGGGTCCCTGTACGGCCTCCCATTGCTGCTGTCTCCATCGCCACACTCTGCCATGTGCCACTTTCAGGTCTCCTCACACACTGCTGGTGTGTAGAATTTTTTGACATAGGGTGCTGGCAGATTACGGGCCTCCCATTGCTGCTGCCAGGCCCCTAATCTGCCATGGGCCCCTATATACCGCCTCCTCATGCTGCTGCCAGGTCCACAGTGTCTCATGCCATGTGCCACTTTCAGGTCTCCTCACACTGCTGGTGTGTTGAATTTTTTGACATAGGGTGCTGGCAGATTATGGGCCTCCTATAGCTGCTGCCAGGCCCCTAATCTGCCATAGGCCCCTATATACCGCCTCCTCATGCTGCTGCCAGGTCCAGAGTCTCTCATGGTTCCCTGTACGGCCTCCCATTGCTGCTGTCTCCATCGCCACACTCTGCCATGTGCCACTTTCAGGTCTCCTCACACTGCTGGTGTGTAGAATTTTTTGACATAGGGTGCTGGCAGATAACGGGCCTCCTATAGCTGCTGCCAGGCCCCTAATCTGCCATAGGCCCCTATATACCGCCTCCTCATGCTGCTGGGAGGTCCACAGTGTCTCATGCCATGTGCCACTTTCAGGTCTCCTCACACTGCTGGTGTGTAGAATTTTTTGACATAGGGTGCTGGCAGATTACGGGCCTCCTATAGCTGCTGCCAGGCCCCTAATCTGCCATAGGCCCCTATATACCGCCTCCTCATGCTGCTGCCAGGTCCACAGTGTCTCATGCCATGTGCCACTTTCAGGTCTCCTCACACTGCTGGTGTGTAGAATTTTTTGACATAGGGTGCTGGCAGATTACGGGCCTCCTATAGCTGCTGCCAGGCCCCTAATCTGCCATAGGCCCCTATATACCGCCTCCTCATGCTGCTGCCAGGTCCAGAGTCTCTCATGGGTCCCTGTACGGCCTCCCATTGCTGCTGTCTCCATTGCCACACTCTGCCATGTGCCACTTTCAGGTCTCCTCACACACTGCTGGTGTGTAGAATTTTTTGACATAGGGTGCTGGCAGATTACGGGCCTCCCATTGCTGCTGCCAGGCCCCTAATCTGCCATGGGCCCCTATACCGCCTCCTCATGCTGCTGCCAAGTCCAGAGTCTCTCATGGGTCCCTGTACGGCCTCCCATTGCTGCTGTCTCCATCGCCACACTCTGCCATGTGCCACTTTCAGGTCTCCTCACACACTGCTGGTGTGTAGAATTTTTTGACATAGGGTGCTGGCAGATTACGGGCCTCCCATTGCTGCTGCCAGGCCCCTAATCTGCCATGGGCCCCTATACCGCCTCCTCATGCTGCTGCCAAGTCCAGAGTCTCTCATGGGTCCCTGTACGGCCTCCCATTGCTGCTGTCTCCATCGCCACACTCTGCCATGTGCCACTTTCAGGTCTCCTCACACACTGCTGGTGTGTAGAATTTTTTGACATAGGGTGCTGGCAGTTTACGGGCCTCCCATTGCTGCTGCCAGGCCCCTAATCTGCCATGGGCCCCTATACCGCCTCCTCATGCTGCTGCCAAGTCCAGAGTCTCTCATGGGTCCCTGTACGGCCTCCCATTGCTGCTGTCTCCATCGCCACACTCTGCCATGTGCCACTTTCAGGTCTCCTCACACACTGCTGGTGTGTAGAATTTTTTGACATAGGGTGCTGGCAGATTACGGGCCTCCCATTGCTGCTGCCAGGCCCCTAATCTGCCATGGGCCCCTATACTGCCTCCTCATGCTGCTGCCAAGTCCAGAGTCTCTCATGGGTCCCTGTACGGCCTCCCATTGCTGCTGTCTCCATCGCCACACTCTGCCATGTGCCACTTTCAGGTCTCCTCACACACTGCTGGTGTGTAGAATTTTTTGACATAGGGTGCTGGCAGATTACGGGCCTCCCATAGCTGCTGCCAGGCCCCTAATCTGCCATGGGCCCCTATATACCGCCTCCTCATGCTGCTGCCAGGTCCACAGTGTCTCATGCCATGTGCCACTTTCAGGTCTCCTCACACTGCTGGTGTGTAGAATTTTTTGACATAGGGTGCTGGCAGATTATGGGCCTCCTATAGCTGCTGCCAGGCCCCTAATCTGCCATGGGCCCCTATATACCGCCTCCTCATGCTGCTGCCAGGTCCAAAGTCTCTCATGGTTCCCTTTACGGCCTCCCATTGCTGCTGTCTCCATCGCCACACTCTGCCATGTGCCACTTTCAGGTCTCCTCACACACTGCTGGTGTGTAGAATTTTTTGACATAGGGTGCTGGCAGATTACGGGCCTCCCATTGCTGCTGCCAGGCCCCTAATCTGCCATGGGCCCCTATACCGCCTCCTCATGCTGCTCTCAAGTCCAGAGTCTCTCATGGGTCCCTGTACGGCCTCCCATTGCTGCTGTCTCCATCGCCACACTCTGCCATGTGCCACTTTCAGGTCTCCTCACACACTGCTGGTGTGTAGAATTTTTTGACATAGGGTGCTGGCAGATTACGGGCCTCCCATAGCTGCTGCCAGGCCCCTAATCTGCCATGGGCCCCTATATACCGCCTCCTCATGCTGCTGCCAGGTCCACAGTGTCTCATGCCATGTGCCACTTTCAGGTCTCCTCACACTGCTGGTGTGTTGAATTTTTTGACATAGGGTGCTGGCAGATTATGGGCCTCCTATAGCTGCTGCCAGGCCCCTAATCTGCCATAGGCCCCTATATACCACCTCCTCATGCTGCTGCCAGGTCCAGAGTCTCTCATGGTTCCCTGTACGGCCTCCCATTGCTGCTGTCTCCATCGCCACACTCTGCCATGTGCCACTTTCAGGTCTCCTCACACTGCTGGTGTGTAGAATTTTTTGGCATAGGGTGCTGGCAGATTACGGGCCTCCTATAGCTGCTGCCAGGCCCCTAATCTGCCATAGGCCCCTATATACCGCCTCCTCATGCTGCTGCCAGGTCCAGAGTCTCTCATGGGTCCCTGTACGGCCTCCCATTGCTGCTGTCTCCATCGCCACACTCTGCCATGTGCCACTTTCAGGTCTCCTCACACACTGCTGGTGTGTAGAATTTTTTGACATAGGGTGCTGGCAGATTACGGGCCTCCCATTGCTGCTGCCAGGCCCCTAATCTGCCATGGGCCCCTATACCGCCTCCTCATGCTGCTCTCAAGTCCAGAGTCTCTCATGGGTCCCTGTACGGCCTCCCATTGCTGCTGTCTCCATCGCCACACTCTGCCATGTGCCACTTTCAGGTCTCCTCACACACTGCTGGTGTGTAGAATTTTTTGACATAGGGTGCTGGCAGATTACGGGCCTCCCATAGCTGCTGCCAGGCCCCTAATCTGCCATGGGCCCCTATATACCGCCTCCTCATGCTGCTGCCAGGTCCACAGTGTCTCATGCCATGTGCCACTTTCAGGTCTCCTCACACTGCTGGTGTGTTGAATTTTTTGACATAGGGTGCTGGCAGATTATGGGCCTCCTATAGCTGCTGCCAGGCCCCTAATCTGCCATAGGCCCCTATATACCACCTCCTCATGCTGCTGCCAGGTCCAGAGTCTCTCATGGTTCCCTGTACGGCCTCCCATTGCTGCTGTCTCCATCGCCACACTCTGCCATGTGCCACTTTCAGGTCTCCTCACACTGCTGGTGTGTAGAATTTTTTGACATAGGGTGCTGGCAGATTACGGGCCTCCTATAGCTGCTGCCAGGCCCCTAATCTGCCATAGGCCCCTATATACCGCCTCCTCATGCTGCTGCCAGGTCCAGAGTCTCTCATGGGTCCCTGTACGGCCTCCCATTGCTGCTGTCTCCATCGCCACACTCTGCCATGTGCCACTTTCAGGTCTCCTCACACACTGCTGGTGTGTAGAATTTTTTGACATAGGGTGCTGGCAGATTACGGGCCTCCCATTGCTGCTGCCAGGCCCCTAATCTGCCATGGGCCCCTATACCGCCTCTTCATGCTGCTGCCAAGTCCAGAGTCTCTCATGGGTCCCTGTACGGCCTCCCATTGCTGCTGTCTCCATCGCCACACTCTGCCATGTGCCACTTTCAGGTCTCCTCACACTGCTGGTGTGTAGAATTTTTTGACATAGGGTGCTGGCAGATTACGGGCCTCCTATAGCTGCTGCCAGGCCCCTAATCTGCCATAGGCCCCTATATACCGCCTCCTCATGCTGCTGCCAGGTCCAGAGTCTCTCATGGGTCCCTGTACGGCCTCCCATTGCTGCTGTCTCCATCGCCACACTCTGCCATGTGCCACTTTCAGGTCTCCTCACACACTGCTGGTGTGTAGAATTTTTTGACATAGGGTGCTGGCAGATTACGGGCCTCCCATTGCTGCTGCCAGGCCCCTAATCTGCCATGGGCCCCTATACCACCTCCTCATGCTGCTGCCAAGTCCAGGGTCTCTCATGGGTCCCTGTACGGCCTCCCATTGCTACTGTCTCCATCGCCACACTCTGCCATGTGCCACTTTCAGGTCTCCTCACACACTGCTGGTGTGTAGAATTTTTTGACATAGGGTGCTGGCAGATTACGGGCCTCCCATAGCTGCTGCCAGGCCCCTAATCTGCCATGGGCCCCTATATACCGCCTCCTCATGCTGCTGCCAGATCCACAGTGTCTCATGCCATGTGCCACTTTCAGGTCTCCTCACACTGCTGGTGTGTAGAATTTTTTGACATAGGGTGCTGGCAGATTATGGGCCTCCTATAGCTGCTGCCAGGCCCCTAATCTGCCATAGGCCCCTATATACCGCCTCCTCATGTTGCTGCCAGGTCCAGAGTCTCTCATGGTTCCCTGTACGGCCTCCCATTGCTGCTGTCTCCATCGCCACACTCTGCCATGTGCCACTTTCAGGTCTCCTCACACACTGCTGGTGTGTAGAATTTTTTGACATAGGGTGCTGGCAGATTACGGGCCTCCCATTGCTGCTGCCAGGCCCCTAATCTGCCATGGGCCCCTATACCGCCTCCTCATGCTGCTGCCAAGTCCAGAGTCTCTCATGGGTCCCTGTACGGCCTCCCATTGCTGCTGTCTCCATCGCCACACTCTGCCATGTGCCACTTTCAGGTCTCCTCACACACTGCTGGTGTGTAGAATTTTTTGACATAGGGTGCTGGCAGATTACGGGCCTCCCATTGCTGCTGCCAGGCCCCTAATCTGCCATGGGCCCCTATATACCGCCTCCTCATGCTGCTGCCAGGTCCACAGTGTCTCATGCCATGTGCCACTTTCAGGTCTCCTCACACTGCTGGTGTGTTGAATTTTTTGACATAGGGTGCTGGCAGATTATGGGCCTCCTATAGCTGCTGCCAGGCCCCTAATCTGCCATAGGCCCCTATATACCGCCTCCTCATGCTGCTGCCAGGTCCAGAGTCTCTCATGGTTCCCTGTACGGCCTCCCATTGCTGCTGTCTCCATCGCCACACTCTGCCATGTGCCACTTTCAGGTCTCCTCACACTGCTGGTGTGTAGAATTTTTTGACATAGGGTGCTGGCAGATAACGGGCCTCCTATAGCTGCTGCCAGGCCCCTAATCTGCCATAGGCCCCTATATACCGCCTCCTCATGCTGCTGCCAGGTCCACAGTGTCTCATGCCATGTGCCACTTTCAGGTCTCCTCACACTGCTGGTGTGTAGAATTTTTTGACATAGGGTGCTGGCAGATTACGGGCCTCCTATAGCTGCTGCCAGGCCCCTAATCTGCCATAGGCCCCTATATACCGCCTCCTCATGCTGCTGCCAGGTCCACAGTGTCTCATGCCATGTGCCACTTTCAGGTCTCCTCACACTGCTGGTGTGTAGAATTTTTTGACATAGGGTGCTGGCAGATTACGGGCCTCCTATAGCTGCTGCCAGGCCCCTAATCTGCCATAGGCCCCTATATACCGCCTCCTCATGCTGCTGCCAGGTCCAGAGTCTCTCATGGGTCCCTGTACGGCCTCCCATTGCTGCTGTCTCCATTGCCACACTCTGCCATGTGCCACTTTCAGGTCTCCTCACACACTGCTGGTGTGTAGAATTTTTTGACATAGGGTGCTGGCAGATTACGGGCCTCCCATTGCTGCTGCCAGGCCCCTAATCTGCCATGGGCCCCTATACCGCCTCCTCATGCTGCTGCCAAGTCCAGAGTCTCTCATGGGTCCCTGTACGGCCTCCCATTGCTGCTGTCTCCATCGCCACACTCTGCCATGTGCCACTTTCAGGTCTCCTCACACACTGCTGGTGTGTAGAATTTTTTGACATAGGGTGCTGGCAGATTACGGGCCTCCCATTGCTGCTGCCAGGCCCCTAATCTGCCATGGGCCCCTATACCGCCTCCTCATGCTGCTGCCAAGTCCAGAGTCTCTCATGGGTCCCTGTACGGCCTCCCATTGCTGCTGTCTCCATCGCCACACTCTGCCATGTGCCACTTTCAGGTCTCCTCACACACTGCTGGTGTGTAGAATTTTTTGACATAGGGTGCTGGCAGTTTACGGGCCTCCCATTGCTGCTGCCAGGCCCCTAATCTGCCATGGGCCCCTATACCGCCTCCTCATGCTGCTGCCAAGTCCAGAGTCTCTCATGGGTCCCTGTACGGCCTCCCATTGCTGCTGTCTCCATCGCCACACTCTGCCATGTGCCACTTTCAGGTCTCCTCACACACTGCTGGTGTGTAGAATTTTTTGACATAGGGTGCTGGCAGATTACGGGCCTCCCATTGCTGCTGCCAGGCCCCTAATCTGCCATGGGCCCCTATACTGCCTCCTCATGCTGCTGCCAAGTCCAGAGTCTCTCATGGGTCCCTGTACGGCCTCCCATTGCTGCTGTCTCCATCGCCACACTCTGCCATGTGCCACTTTCAGGTCTCCTCACACACTGCTGGTGTGTAGAATTTTTTGACATAGGGTGCTGGCAGATTACGGGCCTCCCATAGCTGCTGCCAGGCCCCTAATCTGCCATGGGCCCCTATATACCGCCTCCTCATGCTGCTGCCAGGTCCACAGTGTCTCATGCCATGTGCCACTTTCAGGTCTCCTCACACTGCTGGTGTGTAGAATTTTTTGACATAGGGTGCTGGCAGATTATGGGCCTCCTATAGCTGCTGCCAGGCCCCTAATCTGCCATGGGCCCCTATATACCGCCTCCTCATGCTGCTGCCAGGTCCAAAGTCTCTCATGGTTCCCTTTACGGCCTCCCATTGCTGCTGTCTCCATCGCCACACTCTGCCATGTGCCACTTTCAGGTCTCCTCACACACTGCTGGTGTGTAGAATTTTTTGACATAGGGTGCTGGCAGATTACGGGCCTCCCATTGCTGCTGCCAGGCCCCTAATCTGCCATGGGCCCCTATACCGCCTCCTCATGCTGCTCTCAAGTCCAGAGTCTCTCATGGGTCCCTGTACGGCCTCCCATTGCTGCTGTCTCCATCGCCACACTCTGCCATGTGCCACTTTCAGGTCTCCTCACACACTGCTGGTGTGTAGAATTTTTTGACATAGGGTGCTGGCAGATTACGGGCCTCCCATAGCTGCTGCCAGGCCCCTAATCTGCCATGGGCCCCTATATACCGCCTCCTCATGCTGCTGCCAGGTCCACAGTGTCTCATGCCATGTGCCACTTTCAGGTCTCCTCACACTGCTGGTGTGTTGAATTTTTTGACATAGGGTGCTGGCAGATTATGGGCCTCCTATAGCTGCTGCCAGGCCCCTAATCTGCCATAGGCCCCTATATACCACCTCCTCATGCTGCTGCCAGGTCCAGAGTCTCTCATGGTTCCCTGTACGGCCTCCCATTGCTGCTGTCTCCATCGCCACACTCTGCCATGTGCCACTTTCAGGTCTCCTCACACTGCTGGTGTGTAGAATTTTTTGACATAGGGTGCTGGCAGATTACGGGCCTCCTATAGCTGCTGCCAGGCCCCTAATCTGCCATAGGCCCCTATATACCGCCTCCTCATGCTGCTGCCAGGTCCAGAGTCTCTCATGGGTCCCTGTACGGCCTCCCATTGCTGCTGTCTCCATCGCCACACTCTGCCATGTGCCACTTTCAGGTCTCCTCACACACTGCTGGTGTGTAGAATTTTTTGACATAGGGTGCTGGCAGATTACGGGCCTCCCATTGCTGCTGCCAGGCCCCTAATCTGCCATGGGCCCCTATACCGCCTCCTCATGCTGCTCTCAAGTCCAGAGTCTCTCATGGGTCCCTGTACGGCCTCCCATTGCTGCTGTCTCCATCGCCACACTCTGCCATGTGCCACTTTCAGGTCTCCTCACACACTGCTGGTGTGTAGAATTTTTTGACATAGGGTGCTGGCAGATTACGGGCCTCCCATAGCTGCTGCCAGGCCCCTAATCTGCCATGGGCCCCTATATACCGCCTCCTCATGCTGCTGCCAGGTCCACAGTGTCTCATGCCATGTGCCACTTTCAGGTCTCCTCACACTGCTGGTGTGTTGAATTTTTTGACATAGGGTGCTGGCAGATTATGGGCCTCCTATAGCTGCTGCCAGGCCCCTAATCTGCCATAGGCCCCTATATACCGCCTCCTCATGCTGCTGCCAGGTCCAGAGTCTCTCATGGTTCCCTGTACGGCCTCCCATTGCTGCTGTCTCCATCGCCACACTCTGCCATGTGCCACTTTCAGGTCTCCTCACACTGCTGGTGTGTAGAATTTTTTGACATAGGGTGCTGGCAGATTACGGGCCTCCTATAGCTGCTGCCAGGCCCCTAATCTGCCATAGGCCCCTATATACCGCCTCCTCATGCTGCTGCCAGGTCCAGAGTCTCTCATGGGTCCCTGTACGGCCTCCCATTGCTGCTGTCTCCATCGCCACACTCTGCCATGTGCCACTTTCAGGTCTCCTCACACACTGCTGGTGTGTAGAATTTTTTGACATAGGGTGCTGGCAGATTACGGGCCTCCCATTGCTGCTGCCAGGCCCCTAATCTGCCATGGGCCCCTATACCACCTCCTCATGCTGCTGCCAAGTCCAGGGTCTCTCATGGGTCCCTGTACGGCCTCCCATTGCTACTGTCTCCATCGCCACACTCTGCCATGTGCCACTTTCAGGTCTCCTCACACACTGCTGGTGTGTAGAATTTTTTGACATAGGGTGCTGGCAGATTACGGGCCTCCCATAGCTGCTGCCAGGCCCCTAATCTGCCATAGGCCCCTATATACCGCTTGCTCATGCTGCTGCCAGGTCCAGAGTCTCTCATGGGTCCCTGTACGGCCTCCCATTGCTGCTGTCTCCATCGCCACACTCTGCCATGTGCCACTTTCAGGTCTCCTCACACTGCTGGTGTGTAGAATTTTTTGACATAGGGTGCTGGCAGATTACGGGCCTCCCATTGCTGCTGCCAGGCACGTAATCTGCCATGGGCCCCCGTACCGACTTCTCATGCTGTGACGTTGCAACAAGGTGGAATTCAACCCTACATATGTTAGACCGCCTTTACGAACAGCGAAAGGCCATCACAGATTTCCTGATGTTAAAAGCGGATAAAGGTACTCCCTGTGTAACTTAGATGTCAGCCATTGGCAGCTCATGCGTGACACCTGCGCTTGCTCAGGCCCTTTGAGGAGGCCACGCTATTCGTGAGTCGGCAGGACTATGGGATGAACGACGTCATTCCTCTGTTGCACGTCCTGGAACAAATGCTGTTAACAATGGCTGGTCAGGGTGCGGTAGACGTGGCGCACAGATCTCAACGCCACATGACCCCTGTGGGGGCAGGACAGGAAGAAGAGGAGGAGGTAGAGGAGGACATTGGTGCTCAGGAATTATTGAGTGAAATGGGTGGTTTTTCCACTCAGCGGACAGGAGTGGAGGAGCAGGAGCATCTGGTAGAGGAGGAGGAGGAGACAGAGGACCCAGACGCACCGTGGCAGTATGCTGTGGAGATGGAGGCAGGGAGTCCCTCGCATTCCTTGGCACAAATGGCCCATAGCATGCTCGGTTGCTTGCGTAGCGACAGCCGAATAATAACCATCAGACAGAGGGATGACTTTTGGCTGTCCACCTTGTTGGACCCTCGCTACCGTTCAAAAATGGTGGCCTTTTTCACACCTGCTGAGAGGGAGGCCAAAATAACGTACTATAAAAACCACCTATGTAGTCAGCTGGTCTCTGCCTGTCTGCGCCAACGTCCATCCTCAGACACTGTGGGCCCTGTGCGCTCGCGTTCCGCTGCCATGGCAGCAGGGGAGGGGTGGGGTGGTAGGAGCAGTGGCAGCTCCACCAGCAGCGGCTGCCTCAGTCTGCAGTCGATGATGAGTAGCTTTCTTCACCAGCGCAGTGAGGAAACTACTAACCAGCCGCAGCAGCAGCAGCAGCAGCATCAGGTGGACCTGGAGCAGGACCTCAAACAACAGGCTTGGGCCTACTTGGACAGCACCCTGCCAACCGAGGTAGACAATCCCCTTGACTACTGGGCAACGAAACTTGACCTTTGGCCCCAACTAGCTGAATTTGCCCTTGAAAGGCTGTCATGCCCGGCCAGTAGCGTGGCATCGGAGCGCGTGTTTAGTGCGGCAGGAGGTATTGCAACTCCGCGGAGGACACGACTGTCCACCCAAAGTGTGGAGAGACTGACGTTTGTGAAAATGAATCAGGCGTGGATTAGTCTGGATTTCAAACCACCAGTTCCTGACACAACTGACTAAATCCGCAATGAATCATGCCCCAAACATGTGCCACTTTCAGGTCTCCTCACACTGCTGGTGTGTTACATTTTTTGTCATAGGGTGCTGGCAGATTACGGGCCTCCCATAGCTGCTGCCAGGCCCCTAATCTGCCATGGGCCCCTATACCGCCTCCTCATGCTGCTGCCAAGTCCAGAGTCTCTCATGGGTCCCTGTACGGCCTCCCATTGCTGCTGTCTCCATCGCCACACTCTGCCATGTGCCACTTTCAGGTCTCCTCACACTGCTGGTGTATTCCATTTTTTGTCATAGGGTGCTGGCAGATTACGGGCCTCCCATAGCTGCTGCCAGGCCCCTAATCTGCCATGGGCCCCTATACCGCCTCCTCATGCTGCTGCCAGGTCCAGAGTCTCTCATGGGTCCCTGTACGGCCTCCCATTGCTGCTGTCTCCATCGCCACACTCTGCCATGTGCCACTTTCAGGTCTCCTCACACTGCTGGTGGGTTCCATTTTTTGTCATAGGGTGCTGGCAGATTATGGGCCTCCCATAGCTGCTGCCAGGCCCCTAATCTGCCATGGGCCCCCGTACCGACTCCTCATGCTGCTGCCAGGCCCGTAATCTGTCATGGGCCCCTTTTGTCGCTTGTTGGCATATTCCGCTCGTTCAGATGCTCCTTCTCCTGCTACTCCTCTTCACGGATTCCATCAGCAGTCTTTCTTGGAATCCGTTTCCAAGAGACAACAGTTTGCGAGCACGCACCAGACGGTGCAGAAGCTGAACGTCCTCCTGTCCAAGTTGCTGCTGCCAGGCTCGTAATCTGTCATGCGCCCCTGTACCGCCTCCTCATGCTGCTGCCAGGTCCAGAGTGTGTCATGGGCCCCCGTACCGACTCCTCATGCTGCTGCCAGGCCCGTAATCTGCCATGGGCCCCTGTACCGCCTCCCCATGCTGCTGCCAGGTCCAGAGTGTGTCATGGGTCCCTGTACGGCCTCCCATTGCTGCTGTCTCTATCGCCACACTCTGCCATGTGCCACTTTCAGGTCTCCTCACACTGCTGGTGGTTTCCATTTTTGTCATAGGGTGCTGTATGGCCTCCCATTGCTGCTGCCTCCACCGCCACACTGTGGCTCCACACTCTGGTTTTGGCCCCGTGACTGCCCAAATGAGTGAAGTGTGCGGTGATTCTAAGATCGACGGCACTCATCTGCATGTCATACTGACTGACAGTATTATTTCTCTTCCCCAGCAGACTCCAAGGGCATTTAAATTAAAGGTACAGTGTTCAGCACTAATATTAAGTCTCTCTGAAGCCTAGAAACACCCTTTTTTAAGTTAAATTCACAGCGAATATATTCGACTCGAATCGAAATTTTTCCACGAATTCGCCGAATCAGTCGAATCGAATTTTTGAATACTTCGCTCATCTCTAATTATCTTATTATCATCTTGATATCCCACTGTCCAACTTTTAATTGATTGTCATGGTCTCCTGACAGATGTCTATAATGACACAGAAAGCATCTTGTGTAAATAATATCATCATCAACTGCTTTTCTAGCTCAAATCTAAATGAATTGGGACCAGAAATGTATTTTTCGGGTCATGGTTATACCCATTCTTTGAGATAATTCATCACTATAGTGCCAAGAGCAATAATGTTTTGCAAAATACAAGAATCCATAGTAAATTAACAGAGATAATCTTTCTTCTAATCTGGAGTTTGATCCTACTAACATAAAATATGATTGCTTAATTTGGGTAAACCTGGGTCTTCACCAGAGCTTCTGGTGGACCAGTGCTTCCATAGGCTACAGTTGAGTTTTTATTTACAATTTATTACTAGTATATTGCACCATCAATTTAGGGGTGATTTACATTATTACAGCAAATACCAGTGACTAATTACAACGAGTACTAGTGTCAGTCAGTACTAGTGCCTGATTACAGCCAGTACCAGGGCCAACCAGTTTCAGTGCCTGCTTACAGCCAGTACCTGTGTCCGGTTATAGCTAGTACCAGTATGGATTACAACTAGTACCATTGCAAGCCAGTACCAATGCCTGATTACAGCCAGTACCAGTGCCAACCCCTGCTGATGACAGATTACAACCAGTACCAGTGCCAACCCCTACCGATGACAGATTACAACCAGTACCAGTGCCAACCCCTACTGATGACAGATTACAACCAGTACCAGTGCCAAACCCTACCAAATGACAAATTACAACCAGTACCAGTGCCAACCCCTACTGATGACAGATTACAACCAGTACCAGTGCCAACCCCTACTGATGACAGATTACAACCAACACCAGTGCCAACCCCTACCGATGACAGATTACAACTAGTACCAGTGCCAACCCCTACTGATGACAGATTACAACCAGTACCAGTGTCAACCCCTACTGATGACAGATTACAACCAGTACCAGTGCAAGCCAATACCAATGCCTGATTACAGCCAGTACCAATGCCAACCCTTACCGATGACAGATTACAACCAGTACCAGTGAAAACCCCTACCGATGACAGATTAAAACTAGTACCAGTGCTCTATTATAGCCAGTTCTATTCCAAAAGACATGTGGAAAAAATTAGATCTTTAAAATAATCATCATGCCTTTTACCTATGTTGCATTCCCTATTACCTTTTAAATTTCTTTTTAATATTCAAACCGTCCCCTAAGTATGAATAGTGTCTGTCGACATTAGAAAACACTGGATTTAATGAGAAGACTTAAGAACAAGAAATCTAGAAACTCTGTAGAAACAATAAGAGATGGGAAGGGAGAAATAGCATATAATACATCTGATATTGCTAGGAGGTTTTAAAAATATTATAGCAAACTTTATGAAGTGAGGAGTGGCAATCAAAGGGAAAATGAAGAGGAGAGAAAAAAAATTAGACAGAAATATTTTAGTGAGGTAGAATTGCCATGATTAACACAAGAGGAAATTAACTTAGCCTTAAAAAATACGACCGTAGGTAAAAGTCCAGGACCAGATGGGTAGACAGTGGGGTACTATAAAAAGTTCAAGGATCTTTTGGTTCCCAAAATTTGTAGATACATGAACATGATAGGAGAGGGGTCAGAAATGAGGGAAGAGTCATTGCAGGCCCACATGACGCTTATTCTAAAGGAGGGGAAGGATAGCTCACAATGAGCAAGTTATAGTCCTATATCATTATTAAATACAGATACTAAACTATATGCGAAGGTCTTGGCGACAAGATTGAAAGATCTGATGCATGAATGGGTTCATTTGGATCAGGTAGGCTTTGTATCGGCAAGAGAAGAGAGGGATAATGGCCTGAGATCCTTGATTCTTGTACAAAGAGCTAAAAGAGAAAAAATACCGGCAATACTTCTGTCGATTGATGCTGAAAAGGCCTTCAATATGGTTAATTAGTGATTTATGTTTGATACCTTAGAAATATTAGGAATAGGGCCTAAAATGCTGAACTGGATAAAAGGATTATATAAATATCCATCAGCAGCGGTTAAGGTAAATGGATCTGTTTCACAGTTTTTTAGAATGTATAATGGTACCAGACAAGGATGCCCCCTTTCTCCTTTATTGTTTGTTTTGTTCCTGGAACCGCTCTTGAAGATGGTAAGGAAATGTATTGATATAATGGGGATAAAACTAGAAGAAATAGAGCATAAAGTAGCCGCTTATGCAGATGACATGTTATTTTATATTGCTAATCCCAGAATAACTTTGCTCAATTTAATGAAAGTATTAAAACAATATGGGGAGATATCAAACTTGAAAATAAACCCTGTAAAATCAGAAATGTTAAATATTAACCTCTCAATAGAAGAGAAGACTGGCCTACAAAAGGAATTTCCATTCACTTGGAAGAGAAATTAAATAGGTTATCTTGGAGTAAAACTAACCCCTTCTTTAAAAAGGAGGGGAAGGATAGCTCACAATGCGCAAGTTATAGTCCTATATCATTATTAAATACAGATACTAAACTATATGCAAAGGTCTTGGAGACAAGATTGAAAGATCTGATGCATGAATGGGTTCATTTGGATCAGGTAGGCTGATCCAAATGAAGAGAAGAGAGGGATAACGGCCTGAGATCCTTGATTCTTGTACAAAGAGCTAAAAGAGAAAAAATACCAGCAATACATCTGTCGATTGATGCTGAAAAGGCCTTCGATATGGTTAATTGGTGATTTATGTTTGATACCTTAGAAATATTAGGAATAGGGCCTAAAATGCTGAACTGGATAAAAGGATTATATAAATATCCATCAGCGGCGGTTAAGGTAAATGGACCATTTCACAGTTTTTTAAAATGTATAATGGTACCAGACAAGGATGCCCCCTTTCTCCTTTATTGTTTGTTTTGTTCCTGGAACCGCTCTTGAAGATGGTAAGGAATGTATTGATATAATGGGGATAAAACTAGAAGAAATAGAGCATAAAGTAGCCGCTTCTGCAGATGACATGTTATTTTATATTGCTAATCCCAGAATAACTTTGCTCAATTTAATTAAAGTATTAAAACAATATGGGGAGATATCAAACTTGAAAATAAACCCTGTGAAATCAGAAATGTTAAATATTAACCTCTCAATAGAAGAGAAGATTGGCCTACAAAAGGAATTCCCATTTACTTGGAAGAGAAATGAAATAGGTTATCTTGGAGTAAAACTAACCCCTTCTTTAAAAAGTTTATACCAGGCAAATTATATTCCGTTAACAAATGAAATTAAGGAAGAGTTGAGAAGACTATTAAAAGGAGGAGCCTCGTGGATCGGATAAATAAATCTGGTTAAGATGGTGATACTTCCAAAAATGTTGTATAAATTCCACATGCTTCCAATCTCCCTTCCAGGGTCCTTTTTTGGGATAATTAAAAAGATGATTACTAAATGTAGTTGGGCAAATAAGAAACCAAGAATTAACTATGAGGTTTTTAGCAGAAATGGAGGCTTGGGATTACTTAATGTGAGGATGTATTATATAGCAGTAATTTTATCATGAGTGGTGGATTGGACATTTAATGCACAGGGGAAGAGATGGGTAAATATGGAAGGGGTATTAAGTAAATCTCAGTTAGAGAAGAATATATGGATACCACATAGGTTTCGCACATTGGATGTAGATATTAGTTCACAGACTAGGATAATATTGGGCACATGGGACAGAAAAAAAAATGGAAGTTTAATTCACTTATGATCCCATTAGTGGGAACGGAGTACTTCCCCCCCGGGAAAGACAAAATTAGTGGGAATTGGATAAAGGATAAGAATGCACACTTGAAAGATATTATAAAGGGTGGGAAAGTGCACACTTTTCAAAATGTAAAAAAGAATAAAGATTTATTTGTTATGTTGGATGATTGGCAGTATTACCAGCTAAACCATTTTGTTTCAAGCCTTCCACAACCGCAGAGGACATTGGAAGATATGTATCCATTTGACAAACTATTAAATGGAGATATGACTCCAAAATATGTTATCTCAAGGATATATAGGATCCTTATGGACATGGAAGGAGTAGATCCCCCAGTGTTTCTGGGAAAATGGGAGAAGGAACTGGGAGTGGAAATTAACCCACAGCAAAGGAATATTGTTTTCAAATTAACACACAAGGTGATAAATATGCATACAGCGGAAATTAACTACAAATGTATAGCTAGATGGTATATAACACCAAAGGTAGCACATAAGCAGCAAGTATAAATTTCCCCCTTGTGCTGGAGAGGATGCGGAGAAGGAGGCACAATGGCACACATATGGTGGAGTTGCCTGAAAATACAAAACTATTGGAGGGAAATAACCCAATTTATTCAGGAAATATGCGAGATAACCTTTCAGAGAGACCCATGGAAGTGTCTCTTCTATTATTCTGAGCCCTCATTTGAGCTACATAAAAAGAAAGTATTATACCATTTAATCAGCGCGGCAAAGGGCTTAGAAGGGGACTGATGCACCAAAAATTGGAGAATGGATAGAGTGGAGGGTATCTTTAGAATGGAGGAATTGTACCATACGGAAGAGGATAAAATGGAAAAATTAAGGAAAATATGGTGCAGTTGGATAAAATTCAAAACCTCGGAAATATATACAGAATTAATTAGAGTAAAGAAGGAAGTCAAGAAACCTGAAGAGAGTTACTATGGTAAATTCATGTAAGAGTAGAATTTGATGGAGACAGATAGGTATGAGAGAAGAATTAGAAAGGGAGGAAGAATGTGGATGTGGGGACGGGTAGAAGGGCAGGGGGGGGAGGATAGGGGAAATGTTTGGGGTTATTGGAGAATATATGAAATATTTTTATAACTGATGTTTTTTCCATTTTGTATAATAATCAATTAAAAATGTAAATAATAAAAAAAAGAAGACACTGGATGACTATAAAGCCCTGGTACCCAACCTATACCTGTGGCCCTTACTGTGGAGCCCTCATGAGCTCTGCAGACAGAAGATGTTTTTGTGCTTGCTCAATAAATTGAAGGCAAAGTATTTTTAGACTGGTTTCTGATAGATAAATAGTAAGTTTCATTTGTTTCACACAATTTTGCTTTTTTTTCTCTGATGTCCATCCCTTTTCTCTTTTTTTATGCTTTTTGGTTTTTTTTTTTATCTTTTATAATGGATCTTGCTGAAGGAAATATCAAATGTGGCACAAGTACTGATAAGGGGCTGCAGAGAGTACAAATATGAAAGCACTGATTTGTAAAAGCAGCAGTGGTTAAATGGTTAGCACTTCCACCTAGTAACTCCAGTGTTGTTGGTTTGAATCCCAACCTTGGCATCACCTTCCTATATTCAGCATGTTCTGTCTGGGTTTTCTCCAGGTACTCTGGTTTCTTCCCACACTCCAAAGACATGCTGGTAGGTTAATTGGCTCCTGTCTAGATTGCCCTAGTATGTGTATGCATGAATGTGAGTTAGAGACCTCAGATTGTAAGCTCCCTGAGAGTTAGAGACTGATGTTAATGCACAACATATATGTAAAGCGCTGTGGAAATTGACAACACTATATAAGTACCTGTAATAAATAGAAGAATTATAATACCAGTAATCTCCCAGTCATGACATATAATGTATCTTCAGTCTACGACTGCCTGCTCTCTCCAACAACTCCAATCAGTGTCTAACAGTCTCCTGTGGCATGTTTGCAGTCTCTGACTATTGTCTTTAGGATTACATTCACTGAATATTGTGCAAACAGAAACAAGAAACTTGCCATGGAGCTTTATCATACATAAAATGTTTCAAAGAGGAATGAAACCAATAAGAACATTTTGGAACATATCCTGGAGCTGGAGCTGGTTGCTAAACACTGAATACAATCTATGACTATTGGCTGTGCTGCTGCCTTCTGGTAGGCTTGGGGAACCAGAAACTGCAAAAAAGGGAGAGAGAAGAGCCAAACAGCCTCACAGTGTAGTAATATTTTATTCAGTAAAGCAATCTTAAAACCTGTAAATATTACACTCACAAGTCAAGAAGGAGAATGGGCATACAGCCAAGCAGAGAAAGTCCCATACCAGAGAGTCGGCTCCAGCTGCCGGTAATGAACCAGCCACCACAGCTGCAGGGGAGATGCTGATGGTGCTAGGTGGAAAAAACGCCTTTGCATGGGATCACCAATTGATTTATGATGACATTTTTTTTTATTTGATTATGAGTTTTCTGTTCTAATTATTCTAGATGTCCTGATATTGGATCAATAATGATACTCTGTTTTTCATTTTATTTCAATCTATTTATAATAAATTAAATTCTATATCTATATAGCGATATTTTATTTCATTTATGTATTAGGTTTTTTCTTTTTATTATTATGCACTTATTATCATGCAGTTTATGGGTATGGGTTCATTTTTACTCTACTTTCTTCCCCGTGATAAATATGTTCTATCTGTGAACTGCCTATGGATCAGGCCAGCCCACCATGCGATTATTTAAGTACCTCATCTATTGCTTATACAAAAGGGTTTTTTTTATATTAATTTTTTATTTACATAATTATTTTATTTGCAAGTTACATATGAAATAGGCCAGCCCACCAGGTATTACTATATATATTCTCATATGCATTCCCCTATGTATTACATATTTTTACATACGTATACTTTTTTTTTCTTGTTCAAGTATTTTTATTGAATACAGAGTATGAAAACAACAAATTGTACAACCTTACAAACAGTCATGGGAAAAATAAAGGTAACAGTAGGACATTGTATACCAGTACATTCTATACATAGCAGAGTACTAGAATATTGTTCTGGTGAGGTAATGTCAAAGTGGCTTAGCCATTAACCATGGCTCCGCGAGGCATGCTGCCTTTGGTGAGAGTGGTGACCACTGGGTGAAACAACAGTCAGACAAATAGGGGTGGAAAGGGCCCCTGAAAACATAGGAGGTGGTCAACATATGTGGGGTTCACATGGGGGTATGAGGCATGGGGCATTATAGCACAAGTAAATGGTGTGTGGCACTGATAGGACATCTGATAAATAAATATATATTTATTTTTATGCATTTTTTTTATTTATAGTCAGATAAAAACCTTTATTTATTTGATTCTATAGAGAAAAAAAAGTTTTTTACATTTTTTTGACATAAAATCTATTTATAAACATTTGTTAAACATTTGTTATTCATGTATTTTCAGGCCCAGAGTTACTGTCTATTAATTTATTATCATTGCCTAGTAATAATTATATCAAATTATTGTGTGTACATATATAAGGTTGATCCATCACAATGCCATCAACTGGACTCGTCTCCCATAATTGTTTGCAGTTGATCACAAGCATCAAGAGACTTGCACAGTGATCCTGTATAGAGATGTCCTTTCCAGCCAGCACTATCAACGTCTCCCCGCGGTGGTGCTTTCCGGTTCATTAGCAACAGTGGACAAAATTGAAAAAGAAATAGATGAACTCAACTACGCAGAACCTTTCATCATAATAGCCATGTCACCACATGTAACTTGATTGCATACTGTACCTGTAATAGCTACTAGCTAAAGTAGACCTGTGAATTGTCCATTCACACCAAAGCAACAGGTGGATTTCATTGACCCACTCACTCTCACCATATGGTTCCCTTTTCAGGAGAAACACAGAGGTAGATAGCTGTAATGTAAATCATAAAGGAAATCCAATTACATCCATCAATGCATTTCCATAATTATCTCCTAACTAGTTCTAAAACTTCTAACTTAGAACAGTAGTGATAGTGATATAATAATATAATTTATAACCTTGGTAACATTCACACTGGTGGTTGGGTCAAAATTCCTCAGATGTAAGTCAAAGGGGCTACCTGGAGAGATTATGTTGATATAATCAATAGTCTGCAAAACATTCCATAAATCAGATATCTAGGACCAGTGGTTCAAAAATTATTCCAATTAATTATACTTAACATAATGCTGTTGCTGTATAATATCCCTATAAGAACTATAAAAGTGGAAGGTCTGTATGTACCTGCAAAATAATACTGTCAAAGAGTTTACATTTTTTACATGCATCTCCCCTTTAGGATCCTACATTCATTTCCTATCACTATCCTTTAGATATGAAGTGTAAATACACTATATTGCCAAAAGTATTGGGCCAGCCCTCCAAATCATTGGATTCAGGTGTTCCGATCACCTCCATGGCCACAGGTGTACACAATCAAGCACCTAGGAATGCAGACTGCTTCTACAAACATTGGTAAAATAATGGGTCGCTCTCAGGAGCTCAGTGACTCCAAGCGTGGTACCGTGATAGGTTGCCACCTGTGCAATAAGTCCATCCGTGACATTTCCTGGCTACTAAATATTCCACGCTCAACTCTTAGTGGGATTATAACAAAGTGGAAGCAACTGGGAACAACAGCAACTCAGCCACCAAGTGGTAGGCCAACTCAGCCACCAAGTGGTAGGCCACGTCACATGACAGAGCGGGGTCAGCGCATGTTGAAGTGCCCAACTGTCTTCAGAGTCAATAGCTAAAAAACTCCAAACTTGGTGTGGCCTTCAGATTAGCACAACAGTGCGTAGAGAGGTTCATGGAATGGGTTTCCATGGCCGAGCAGCTGTATCCAAACCTTACATCACCAAGTGCAATGCAAAGCGTCGGATGCTGTCGTGTAAAGCACGCCGCCACTGGACTCTAGAGCAGACGAGACGTGTTCTCTGGAGTGACAAATCATGCTTCTCTGTCTGACAATCCAATGGACGTGTCTGGGTTTAGCAGCTGCCAGGAGAACAGTACTTGCCTGACTGCATTGTGCCAAGTGTAAAGGGGGGATTATGGTGTGGTGTTGTTTTTCAGGGGTTGGGTTTGGCCCCTTAGTTCCAGTGAAAGGAACTCTTAAGGCGTCAGCATACCAAGACATTCTGGACAAATTCATGCTCCCTACATTGTGGGAACAGTTTCTTGTCCGACATCAGTGCCTGACCTCACAAATGCTCTTCTGGAAGATTGGTCAAACATTTCTTTAGACACCCTCCTAAACCTTGTGGACGGCCTTCCCAGAAGAGTTGAAGCTGTTATAGCTGCAAAGGGCGGGGCCAACTTAATATTGAACCCTACGGACTAAGACTGGGATGCCATTACAGTTCATGTGCGTGTAAAGTCATGCGTCCCAATACTTGTGGCAATATAGTGTGTATGTGTATATATATATATATATATATATATATATATATTATTATTATTATAATTATACAGGATTTATATGGCACCAACAGTTTGTGCAGCACTTTACAATATAAGGGAGACAGTACAATTACAATACATTTCAGTACAGAAGTAATAGGAGGGCCTGGCTCGTGAAGCTTACAATCTAAAGGAAGGGGGAAGTGATACAAAAGGTGATAGCTGCGGGAGATTATCTGGCGGAGGTGATTTAAGTACAGTTCTTAGGTGGAGGTGGAGGTGGTGTAGGCTTCCCTGAAGAAGTGAGTTTTCAAAGATCGCCTAAAGGCAGACAGGGTGGGGGGCTGACCGGACATGCTGTGGTAGGGAGTTCCAGAGGATGGGAGAGGCTGTGGAGAAGTCCTGGAGGTGAGCGTGGGAGGAGGTGATGAGGGAGCTAGAGAGGAGGATATGTTGGGAGGAGTGGAGTGGGCGATTTGGGCGATATCTGTGGATGAGGTTGGTGATGTAGCTAGGGGCAGTGTTGTGGATGTGTCAGGAATGGACTAAGCACTGGTTGTGGGACTCACCTGCCGTGTGGGCTGCAGTTCCAGGGCTGACCAGCGGGTGCTCTCAGCAGCCAGAAGCTCACTCCTGCAGTCAGCCAACACCTGGGGCTGATTGCAGGAGGTGTATTTAAGGAATGACCAGGCCTGTGATCAGGGCCTTGGTGTAGGTTTCCCATGAGCCCCTGTACCTTGTATCCTGTGTTCCTGTTCCTCTGCCTATCTGATTTGTTGCCGACTCTGCATTGTTCCTGACCCTGCTGACCGTCTCCTGTTTAACCCCTGGCTTGCCTAACCATCCTTCTGCCTGATCCTCTGTACCGTGCTGCCTGTGAGTTACTGAACCCGGCTTGTGACCCTGACTATTCTCTGCCTGATCCTCTGTACCACGCTGCCCGTGAGTTCCTGAACCCGGCTTGTGACCCTGACTATTCTCTGCCTGCTCCTTCGGCACCTCACTGCCCGCACGTTGCTGACCTGGCTTGCCTGACTACACCTTACGCTACCCAGACGATCCATCCAACCTGCACGGATCCAGCCATCCCTGCTCACACCTTCTGCCTCTTCACATCAGGCTTTCTACCTGCACATACCTCTGGCGGATCCCTCTACCACGAGCAGGTGTACTCAGGGTCCGCGACCTGGTTCCTGTCTGCTCCAAGTCCATCCCCACCATCGGGGCCCTGGTGAATAAGCAGACTGGGACTTAGACTCCGCGCCCTGGGGAATCCTGCCCTGAGGACCGCTAGAGGTACCACCAGACGGTCGTTACAGAACCCTACGGCCGGCCTGACCATTCCACCTCTCCAGCCCTGACTACGCGTGTGTTCCTGCACATACTAAGATTAGTGGAAGGTTGGTTTGTTCACTGTGCGTTATATATCTGGTTGGCTAATAATAGTTATATTGTTATTATATCATACCTGAAGTCTGCGTTTCCCTGTGTCAGTCCACACATTTCTGGTCATACCCAGATTCCTGACAGGATGGCTTTGTAAGCTGTGGTTAGTATTTAGAATTTTATACGTTGGGTTAGTGGAAGCCAGTGGAGAGATTGGCAGAGAGGGGCAGCAGTCGCTGATCGGTTGGTAAGGTGTATGAGTCTAGCAGCAGCATTCATAATAGACTGAAGGGGGGATAGCCTGTGTTACGGTAGACCAGTGAGAAGGGAGTTGCAGTAATCGAGGCGGGATATAACCAAGGCGTGGATAAGTTGTTTTGTGGTGTCACTGGTCAGGAAGGGGCGGATTTTGGAAATGTTCCAGAGGTTGAGGCGGCAGGATTTGGCCAGTGAGTGGATGTGGGGCCCAAAGGAGAGGTCAGAGTCTAGGATTACACCGAGCACCCTGGCATGAGGGGAAGGACCAATGGTTGTGCTGTTGATCTTAATGGTAAAGTCATGAGGGGGGGATCAGGGAGGAGAAAATATTACAAGCTCAGTTTTTGAAAGATTGAGTTTAAGGTAGTGATGTGACATCCATGCTGCTTCAAATATATATGAAAATGTATTTCCATTGTGATTTACATCACAGACACTTACCTCTGTCTTTCTTCTGATGCAGTGGACCATTGGTCCAGGAAACGCATACCGAAGTTCCTGCATCGACCACTCAGTTAGGAATATGAAATCAGCTGTAGTTGTAATATGTTATGTGCTGAGTATGTGTGATGGTTAGGAACATATATATATTTGCCACTATTTATGGACATTGTTTTGTCACTTGTTTAATATTAGATTGAATAATTTCTCGTTATCAGCACTTTACTATATTAGCACTTTATTTGCACCTTATTATTCGCACATTTCATCTTGAATGATATTAGGAGTTTTATGAGTGTTTAACGTGTATTTTATTGCTGGATTATTAGCGTTGCACCTATTATTATTATTATATAGTCAGCTCAGTGCTGCTTATACCTCCTTGCAAAACAGACGCCTCACTTCAACCAGATGCTGTTCCGGTAATCCAAACCTCATCAAGGTGACTCTTTATGAACTGGAACTATTCTGCTGTGCAAATAACATCGCTGAGTGTTTCTGTACCTGTGATGTCTGTGTCAGTAAGACACTGTTACAAACTTGCTTGAGAATATTCAGCAAATGCTTGGCCACTGTTCTCCACCTCTTGTTTTTTTACTTCCACTTAACCAAATAATAACTATGCCACTCTACTTGGTCTTGGTGTGCCTTTTCTCCATCTTGGGTACTAACCAATTATCCCCACCCACATGTGTAAATATAAAAGTTAGATTTAATGCTTTCCTCATCCCTGTGTTCCATTTTGCATGGTGTAATGTCCCTATACTTCTTGCAAGATTTCTGGGGAGTGATAAGCACCCCAACTCTTGCAAGAAGACCAATTTCAACTTACTCCATTCCAGTGCAGGAATATCTTCTTGCAAGATTTTGTCTGCTTTGCATTCTCCAGGATCTTGCTAGAAGGAATGTGATGTCACCCTCCCCTAGGTAAAATAAGTAATAATCTACCTTATTTTTCTACAGGTCCATGTTTGAACTACTAGCAGGAAGTGCATTTCACAAAGGAAAGGGTGCAAACTAATATACTAAATGGACTTTGCAATTTACTGCAATGTCCACTTTAAGTGACGATGCATCTCGAGGAAACAGGGACTATATAAATCATAAATAATAACACAGATGGATTAATGCTTTAATATATTTTATTTCTAACAAGGAAAATTCAGATAGGACTGTCATATAAAGCACAAAAGAAATGGCCAACTACTCCCTCAAAATAATAAATGCGAAAGGGAAACATAAAGAGATAGTTATAAGAGTTATCACTATAGGATGAATGTAAATCAGACTGAAACCATAAGATGCCAAAATTAGCTCCCATATTCTTGACCAATCAAAATACCAAACGGTAGATATCAATTGGAAAAAAAATTACAACTTGCTATTTTGTATTTTTAAAAGTGATTGCAAACACTAACATGATCCGATGTAGATTTAGTCGTTATGTACTGTATGTACACATGTGTGAATGTGTGCCATCCTGTAGTGACGTCAGCTTACTTCCAGAACCGGTAGATTTTCTCTTTGTGTCATCTGTTGCTCTTCTATACAACTGTAATCAAAGAAAGGTCAATGTCAGCAAATATTAAATCCATATTTAAATAATACCTAGGACTTTTTGTTATATGCTTTCTCATTGATCTATTAAAAAAAACAAATCCCCAGGCATTGGAAATCCTCGAAAATACCTACAATAAGGGAATGGGTGGAGGAAGTAAACCACATTATGCGTATGGCACAGTTAATAGCTATAACAAATGACAAATATGCCAAGTTTAGGGAAATATGGTCCTCCTGGGTCAAATTTTCCATATCTCCAAGACTACTGCTTTTCATGAGATAATAAGGTCTGGTATTTTCATATTTGAAGTCATGCTTAGCTAACCTAGTCTGTCGGAATTAAAGATACAGTAGACAATAGCCATGTCACCATAGAGGTGATGGTGGGTTGACATCACTTCTTGGACACCTTTTATTTTTTTGTTTGCTTGTTTTTTTTCTTTGTTGATTATGTTAATTTTTGAGAACCTGTTTGCTAACATCCCGTCATCGCACAGTTCTATAAATATGTGCCTACTAGGAGTTGTAGGACAGGTATATTTATTATTTGGCTTCTAATGCCTAGTGGATATCATGTAAATTTGGTAATGGATGTTGATATAGCGCCAATTCTCAATAAAAATGTATTATTTAAAAAGAAAAAAACAGAAATACATTCACATGGATTTCTATATCCAGTAGTAATGGTGCATACCAGGGGTGGACTGACAACTCATGGGGCCCCTGGGCAATAGGGGATCATGGGGCCCCTGTGTCCTTGCCCAAACTCAAAAAAGCCTATGAAAAAGGTACCAGGGGCATCTCATAGGGCCCCCTGCTGACCCGGGTCCTCGGGCAGTGCCCGAGTTTCCAAATGGTCAGTCCGCCCCTGGTGCATACGCAACAAGTATCTGTCCATACATTCTCTGTTATATTTATTCGCTAAGAATAGTAAACGGTATAAGTATGATTATTATCTTGCTTTTTGGTCTTTATTTTGATATGTATTACATTAACAGATTTCAATTTCACTAAAGAATTGTAATGTAAAAATCATCTCTGCTTAACCTCCCTAGCGGTCTGATTATGTCCATATTTCTGTGCTCAAAGCGGTACATTTTTTTGCATGGAAATATGTATTTTTTTTACTGTAGCCCTGTAATATTTAGGAATAACTCACTGAAATCTGTCCGAACAAGAGTCTAGTAAACATCCCGGGTATGTTAAAATTTGAAACACGAAATCATAAATTATAATTTATTAAATAATCATAAAAAATAATAATAATAATACATTTAATTCAATAATATAATCAAACTAAAAACACTGAAGTTTCAAATATAGCGCCAAGTTCACACATCACTGAGCAAAGTTGCAAAATCGTTTTCAGTGTCTGATGACGAATTTCCCCACGAATCATTATCACTCAATTCTGCAAGTGGTTCTGATTTACTATCGCTGTTCTCTAGCCGGTCTAAAACCGCTTTTGACCTAAAGGGACGCTTTTTGGACGCCATGGACGTTTCTCAGTTTCCAGGTAATAAGAACAGTAAAAATGCAGGCAGGGCACAGGACAAAGCACTCGGGACAAAATGTATGTGAAATGGTTTGATACAGGAATGTTTTACTATGTGATTTTAGTGTATTTAGTGAATGTCACTTTTTGTCATTTTCAAATTTTCCGCCGTTCCGTCCCCGTACGTCCCGACACTCGCAGGGGACGGAACCCAGATGACAGATGCCAGCATCGGCCGGAGGACATTACAGGGTACACTGCAGGAGGGACATCGCGGGAGCGCAGGACAAGGTAAGTGACCGAGGGATCGCAGAGCAGCACCGCATGGTAAGCCCGAGTGTAGCTCGGGGTTACTACTTGTGGTACTGAAACTTTACCCAGAGCTACACTCGGGAATACCGCCAGGGAGGTTAAAGGTCGACTAGAGCGGGTTTTGGTCAATTGTATGTCAGTTATTTTATGTTGTTAGTTGTTGTTGTTAATATATTAAAAAGTTTATTTTACAATTAAATATTTAATATACTGTGTGCTTTTTCTTATTTTCAGTGTGTGCAGTGTTTGCTGGGTCATCTAATAGAAAAGCCTAGCACCAGTTCTGCACTTGTTTATTGAAACTGAAGATCATTCAGCTGTGTGTGTAACCTGAGATATTGCTATTAAAATCTATTTATACCCTGGCAGTTTTTCATTTTTTATGCAATATGTTTTTTTCATTAATCTGGCTGAAAGAAATAAAAAAGTGTTTTTTTTTAAATTATTGTTTGCTCCTGAGCTTAATTAACCACTTGCCTACCAGGCACTTATACCCCCTTCCTTACCAGGCCAATTTTCAGCTTTCAGCGCTGCCGCACTTTGATTGACAATTGCGCGGTCATGCAACATTGTACCCATATGAAATTTTAATCATTTTTTTTCTCACAAATAGAGCTTTCTTTTGGTGGTATTTAACCACCACTGGGCGCTTTACTTTTTGCACTATAAATAAAAAAAGTGCAAAAAATTTGAAAAAAAAAAAAAGTTTATTTGTTTCTTTTATAAAATTTTTCAAACAGGTATTTTTTCTCCTTCACTGATGTGCGTTGATGAGGCAGCACTGATGGGCACTGATAGGCGGCACTGATGGGCACTGATAGGCAGCACTAAAGGGCACTGATAGGCAGTACTAATGAGGTGGCACGGATAGGCGGCACTGATAGACAGCACTAATTAGGGGTCACGGATAGGCGGCACTGATATGCAGCACTGATAGGCGGCACTGATAGGTGACACTGATGATGGGTACTGATAGACGGCACTGACTGGCATCACTGCTGGGCACTGACTGGCACAACCCCTGGGCACTGACTGCTGGCACTGACTGGCAGCACTGCTGGGCTGCACTGGTGGGTGGCACTGGTGGGCAGCACTGGTGGGTGGCACTGGTGGGCACAGGTGGGTGGCACTGGTGGGCACAGGTGGGTGGGCACAGGTGGGTGGCACTGTTGGGCACATGTAGGTGGCACTTCTGGGCACAGGTAGGTGGCACTGCAGAGTGGCACAGGTGGGTGCACTGCTGGGCACAGGTGGGGGCACTGCTGGGTGCACTGCTGGGCACGGGTGGGCGGAGCTAGTGGGCACACTGCTGGGCGGAACTTGCGGGTGTCACTGCTGGGCACCGATCATCAGGGCACTGATCATCAGTGCCCTGATGATCGGTGCTGATCCCCCCTGTGACAACTGCCGGTTCTCGGCAGTACTTTCCTCACGATCTGACAGCGTGAGGAAAGTGCAGCCGAGAACCGGCACTTGCATTTCCCTGTGATCAGCGTGTCATTGGACACCGCTGATCACGTGGTAAAAGGCCGCTGTGATTGGCCTTTTACCACATCACGTGATCAGCTGTGTCCGTAGGACACAGCGATCACGGAGATCGCCGGGGGCGCGCCCCCTGGGGCGCGCAGGAGAGCGCGTTCTGGGAGGACGTCATATGACGTCCACTCAGAACTGGCCGGCCGCAGTGCAGCCATCATTCGGCTATCTGCGGTCGGCAGGTAGTTAATAACTATTAGATTGGGCATCATGGTGGCTAAGTGGTTAGCACTTCCACCTAGCATCACTAGGGTTGTTGGTTTGAATCCCAACCATGACACTACCTGCATGGAGTTTGCATGTTCTCCCTGTGCCTGTGTGAATTTTGTCTGGTTTCCTCCCACATTCCAAAGACACGCTGGTAGATTAATTGGCCCAAGTCCATGAATGTAAGTTAGGGATCTTGGATTCTAAGCTACTTGGGGGTTAGGGACTGATGTGATTGTACAATATATGTGTAAAGTGCTATGTAAATTTACAGTTCTGTATAAGTACCTGTAATAAATAAGTACAGGTAACCTTATAAACAGTCAGTTGTGTTCATGTAGTCAGGTCTGACCATAGACCTGCAGCGTCAGAGAGGAGCAGTGAAGCACAATGACTGTGTAGCATAAGAAAGCTGGAAATACAACCTATATTTGTGATGAAAAAACATGGCTGCCCCTTATGTACACATAACATGAAACTATTAAAACATACAAGATTTCTGAAATTGCAGCACATACTAATGTAATTATTGGCAGTAAGCCTTCCTTTCATATGTAGGTATATGTGTGTAAAACCCTGAAGGCAATATAATTCAAGATAAATGTACTTTCTAACCAAATGAGACTTCTATTTTCCTGTAACTTCCATTGTTGATATTAGAAATAAGCAGATAGAAGGGAGCTACTCACAGAAGGTGTAAGAGGCCTGGAAGCCCTTCGCCTGGACAGATTCGTCACTGTGGAATACGAGAACCATAGAATTGCCTTTGGAGTACAACACAGGGACGCTGATATCACCACAATATGGACCCTTTTGTCGACCATCCATGAAGACTTTTAGATAGTCATATGTACAGGATATGACATACTCTAGATGGAAATCACTGATGGTCAGAGCAATCTGAAAAAGAAATGAAATTATGACTAATATGAAAGTGATGTGTTCATGCAATAAACAAGCACATCATTTGTTTTTGCATTAAAGTGAGTTTATTGTTGCTTACAATTCCTTGATATTAAAGTTTACTTAACATATTATTTGACATTAAGGATGATACTGTAAATATAATTTGGAATTAAGGAATCTTGTTGGAAAACGGAAGTTCTTTTTATACTCCACAGTGTAGTGGTCATCAATCTGCATCTGTCAAACTACTTTCTATATCATTCAACTGTCTACAATACTCAAGAAACTGATCAGCACCCTCCCTTCCTATCCCATGTGGTCCTGTTACTCTCAATCAGGATGGCAGGAATTAGCCCAGGGCTGCAAAGTCATGTAAAGCCTGATAAACATCTTACAAACATCACCCCACCAGTTGTCAGCCACTTTCACAAATTACCACCAACACTTCCTACCATCACTGGGAAACGATCCAAAAAGTCTTGATTGTAAATAGTCTAAGAGCAATCTACTTTAGATTTGCCAACAGCCATGTAGTGTAATGCTCTAAACAAGGGTTTCTCAACCAGGGTTCCTCCAGAGGTTGCTAGGGGTTCCTTGAGCAATGAGCAGATAAGTTCCTTCTGACACCACTGATCTTTTTATCTACCTGTAAGGGGGTAACTCTTTCCAATGACCACAAGTGTGAGGAGCATTCTTCCCATTGACCATCAAACTAATACGTTATGAGTTGTAGATATAGTCATTTTTAGTAGGGGTTCCCTGAGACTGGAAAGTTATTTCAAGGGTTTCTCTGTGTTGAAATGATTGAGAAATCCTGCTGTAAACAACACATTCTGTTTGCATTCATTCAGGTAGGCCCTGGTGAATGCTGGTGAATTTAAATGGGTTTGTACATTCAGACTGTGATGTGTCTGTCCAACATTAAAGTTTTGTTTGTGTGACACTTTTAGAAAATGATGATGCCCAGTAATTAGGGAGAATTATTAAGTTATCTTGTTTTACCTTATATCCAACAGGAGCTGTGATGGTGTAGTTACAGTTCATGTATGGACTGTAGTTCCCTGGGTAACCTGGAGATGTAAAGCTGCCTTGAGAGTTAAAGAAGGTTCCTCCACACTGAACTGTGAGAAAATAGATATAGTAAATACAGTAAGGAGATCTATAATAGTACTGTATATGGCCTCATTTTATGTTTATGTACAGTGCCTTGAAAAAGTATTCATACCCCTTGAAAGTTTCCACATTTTGTCATGTTACAACCAAAAACATAAATGTATTTTATTGGGATTTTATGTGATAGACCAACACAAAGTGGCACATACTTGTGAAGTGGAAGGAAAATGATAAATGGTTTAAAAAATGTTTTACAAATAAATGTCTTAAAAGTGTGGTGTGCATTTGTATTCAGCCCCCCGGAGGCTGAATACTTTGTAGAACCACCTTTTGCTTCAATCACAATGGTTGCAAACAGAAGTGAGAGGACATCAGACTGTTGTGTCAATAGTCCCTCCTCGGCTCTGCATCTATGATTCTTCAATATTTTTATCTGAACACTTTCTTTACCATTAAAATAAATCAGCATACCTGAGCTATATGTAGCTTGGAAGCCGACCCCGCCAACAGCCCCGTCACTGACAAACTCAACCAGCATATGGCTTGTGGACGCGATGAGTCGAGGGACGGTTTTACTGCCGCACATTTTATCCAGCAACACAGGGGAGTACTTAGAGGGACCATCATAGATCCTCATGTAGTCAGATTCGCAGTTAGGAGTGGACTGGATATTAAAGCTACTGAAATTTAGTGAAGCCTAAAAAGTGACACAAAGAAAATGTATTATCTACAGTAAACCATAGGCTTCACATATTTGTCAATACAAACTGGGTTATTATGTAGTTGCAATATAATGTAATCGTGGAAATGCTTGAACAGTCCTTCAGAAAAACAAAACAAAACAAAACAAAACATAAGAATATGTAGGATTCTAATTTCTGTTAAACAATCTCACAGGCTATAGATATTTCTAACTAAGATGTCTCTTGAAACGTGAATATTTTCCATTGATTTTCCAGGTCACAGAACTCTTCTGCTTCCAATTGATTCATTACTTGTAGTTTCTTCAATGAGACAAATAATCTTAAAAAAACTTTATTAAACTTTTAACAGAAGTCTTTAGTTTATTGCTATATTGAACAAAGTCAAAGAAACCTTTGATTTAACACTGTATCTTTGGATATTGCAATACCATTACTATTGGTAACATACTTGTAAAATCAAATTAATCCAAGACCCAATTTGTTCCTGGTAAAACCCCCATTCAAACAATCTCCTCACTACCATGTATGGGGTAAAAGAAATTTAGCACATCAGAGTTGCCAGCATAGGCTCCCAGCCATGAAGTGGTCATGATAGTCTGAAGACTATAAAGTGGGCAATAATGAAGGGAAGTATTATTCCAACATATGGAGAAGATGGTGGATGAAGCAGAGTATGAGATCAGAGGCATTTACATCTTACAGGGCCTACACCATACCTTTGTCTCAGCCATAACGTCAAACCACCACTATGGCTCCTCTTTTTCAATCCATCTCTAAAAGTCTTTCACCGTGGAAAAATATGACAAAACAAAGTGCTGTGGTCTGATATATATTTCAATGTAAAAAGAGTAATAGCAAGGTGGGGAGTATTTGGACCGAATCCTTGGCTCTACAGTAGTCAAGTTTCATTTGTTTTTATAAATGTAAAAATCTGGTTGTCTACAAAACAATCTTCAGATGGCAGTTAATTTTCACAGCTAGGTTGCTAGACATTTAAGGTCAACATTTTGCATGTCTTCATTCCTGTTTCCTTACCTGCCCTGATGTGGCCCTGATCAACCAAACGCAGTTAACATTATCAGGATAAGCAAGGGGATAGTTGGCAGATGTGAAAATTCCTGTGTTATTATTAAGCAAAGTAGCGCAGACACCTGAGAAATAAGAAATAGGCATATACATTGTATTTAGTTACTGGAGGAATAGACTAATAATCATATTAATAAGGGATTTGTGGGAAATGGGGGAGGGGTATTTACCTTCTATTAGATTAAAACGTTTGGAATATTGAATTTATAATCAAATGAACCTTGAGCTTAACCCCTTTATGGTGAAGATAAAAGCAATCCTTAATGCCCAAATACAGTTTTGCAATTTTAGCATGTGTTAGTAAAACTATTTTTGCAACTACTTTGTGTATCCAAGTGAATTATACCTTTTTTTTGTTCAGGCCAAATTGAGTCTTCATTTGGTGGTAAACCTTAGTGGGAACCTGTTTTTCAAAAAAACTGGCCACATTGTAAGCCATAATTATTTTAAAAATTTAGCTGTATCTTTCTTGTCACTACCATGACCCACCACCAATACATAATCCAAAATGAATTTGAAATGCATTGGGATACCACATATGTATACATTATTTACAGTTGCAAGAAAAAAGTATGAGAACCCCTTGGGATTCCATGGAGTTTTGCATGAATTGGGCATAAAATGTGCTCTGAAGTCACAACAATAGAAGAACGCAGTCTGCTGAACATAATACTACACAAACATTAGATGTTGCCATGGTTTAATTGCACATAACATGTAAACATTCACATTGCAGGGAGGAAAAAGTATATGAACCTTTGGACTTAATAACTGGTTGACCCTCCTTTGGCAGCAATAACCTCAACCAAATGTTTCCTGTAGTTGCAGATCAGACCTGCACAACGATCTGGAGTAATTTTGGACCACTCCTCTTCACAAAACTGTTTCAGTGTAGCAATATTCTTGGGATGTCCAGTTTGAATCACTCTCGCATTTCAATCGGGTTGAGGTCAGGACTCTGACTGGGCCACTCCAGAAGGCGTATTCTGTGCTGTTGCAGCCATTGTTTTGTTGAATTACTTGTATGCTTTGGGTCATTGTCCTGTTGCATCACCCATCCTCTGCGGAGCTTCAGTTGGAGGACAGATGGTCGTACGTTTTCCTGCAAAATGTCTTGATAAACTCTGGAATTCATTTTCCCATCAATGACAACAATCCGTCCAGGCCCTGAGGCAGCAAAGCAGCCCCACACCATGATGCTGCCTCCGCCATGTTTTACAGTGGGGATGAGGTTTTGATGTTAGTGTGCTGTGCCTTTTTTTCTCCACACATAGTGTTGTGTGTTCTTCCCAAACAACTCAATCTTGGTTTCATCTGTCCACAGTATATTTGGCCAGTAGTGCTGTGGAACATCCAGGTGCTCTTTTGCAAACTTCAAACGTGCTGCAATATTCTTTTTGGACAGCAATGGCTTCCTCCGTGATGTCCTCCCATGTACTCCATTCTTGTTTAATGTTTTCCTTATTGTAGATGTGTCAACAAAAATGTTAGCATGTGCCAGAGATTTCTGTAGGTCTTTAGCTGGCACTCTGGGATTCTTCTTTACCTCATGCAGCATTCTGCGCTGTGCTCTTGCAGTCATTTTTACAGGACGACCACGCCTAGGGAGAGTAGCAACAGTGCTAAACTTTCTCCATTTGTAGACTGTCTTACCGTGGACACATGAACATCAAGGCTTTTGGAGATACTTTTGTAACCCTTTCCAGCTTCATGCAAGTCAACAATTCTTGATCGTAGGTCTTCTGAGAGCTCTTTTCTGCGAGGCATGGTTCACATCAGACAGTGCTTCTTGAAATCAGTAAACCCAAAACAGGTGTGTGTTTTTTAAGGGCAGAACAGCTGTCAGCAACACATCCAATATCATCACACTGATTGGAGTCAAGGTTGGCTCACTCCTGGCTCCAATTAGCTCTGGGAGAAGTCATTAAGCTAGGGCCTCACATACTTTTTCCTCCCTGCACTGTGAATGTTTACATGTTATGTGCAATTAAACCATGGCAACATCTAATGTTTGTGTAGTATTATGTTCAGCAGACTGTGTTCTTCTATTGTTGTGACTTAGATGACGTTCAGAGCACATTTTATGCCCAATTCATGTAAAAATTCACGTAATCCCAAGGGGTTCACATACTTTTTCTTGCAACTGTATTGTGTGCATCCGTAGTTGGGCTCAGAAAAAAAAAATGCACATTTTGCTTTTGTTCAAATATGTAAAAATTCACTGAAAATTAAATTGTAAAAAAGCATCCTTTCTAATATTTAAAAGTCATAAAATTGGAATGTACAGTAACTTACTGCATTGATAAAGTAGGTTAATTTTAAGGACATCCAAGACGCTCAGTCCAATTGTCTGCCCAATAGGCACATTGGGGTCAGGCTTGGGGACAATTGTGGGTTTGTTTGAGGTGTTAGAAAATGCATAGCTGGAAAATGTTGAATGGAGATAAGATCGACATATTACCATTAAAATATGTTCTCATTTGTTGGTAATTTGCCAGCTAACACAAAAGTCATGACTTACGCATCATAATGCATCACTGAACCGTAGTCATATGGACTGCCCAGGTTATTAGTGTCCACTTTAGCAAAATCACCCTGGTATCCTGTAACAAGACAGAAGCAGTGGTAATGTCACTTTTTAGAAAACATGGCTAAATTCTCTTTGTGTAAATGTCCCCATTACCTTCAGAGATATACTGGAAATTGATGTCAATATAATTGTCACGATCACTTCTGGTGTGCTCATGGTAGAAGCCCAGGGCATGTTCTAGTTCATGTTGTATAATCCCCATATAGACGCAGCCACCACCCAATGATACTGTCTGCCTGCCACCAATTCTTCCAATATATGAGTAACAGCTAAAAATAGTAAATATACAGTTCAAAAGAGTTGCACTTTAATATCATTTAAGAGCCAAAGACAATTGGATTGTTAGAAACAATGATTAAATCTGAGCTACAGAAAGAAAGCAATCAGTATCAGTTTGTACTAAGCCTTTGAACTTTCTAATTCATAACTGAAGGTGTATCCCTATGCATGAGCCCAGCTCTAGTAAGGAGTATGGTGTTTGGGAGATAAGTAACATTTTGCTGGTCCCAAGCATTGGATCCACTGCTCACTTTTGGACAGATATATTTGGTTTTATTTTGATTGTAAATATGGATTTTTTTAAGTGGAACCCTTTGAGTCTGTTGACACTCAGCCCTACTACCCCTCAGTCACTACCATTATTCTATTAACCACTCAATGTATGCAGTGCTGGGATACAAATCCTATGCCCCTGTGCTGTTTCTGCAACAAAGAAAAAGGAGACCACCAAGAATACCTTGTTGGCCTATGTCTTTCCTATATATTTGCAAAGGTACAGAGGAGTTCTATAGTGTTTTTAGAGGAAATAAGAGCAGTCATGCACAGATAGGTGCGTTAAAGTCTAAGATGGTAAAAGATTAAATGATCCCGTATGTTTTATTTTGTGTAGACAAATATATTGGACAATAGTTAGACAAGACATGCTTACCCAACTTCAGGTGAAATGTTGAGATAATCGTTTTCTGTTGTATGAGGCACAAACCTCACACAAGTCAATGTCTCAAACTCTGTCATGGCGAGTGCAATACTATTCAGGGCACTGGGACCTGGAAACAGAGATAGAAGGTTGGGTTTCTACAAATAACAAATAGCAATGAATGTTTCAAAGCAAGAGAATGAGGAGGAAACTCACTGAATGTGGATGATGTGATGTAGGGAACAGGAACAGTGCCAGTATTACTTTTGGGCCAAAGGCAAGAAGTACAGTTTATGGCGCTGCGGTCAGTCTTTACCAGAATGTCACCTCCATACAGGGGTGTTTTACTATCTGAAAATACCGAAAATGGTTACAGTTAATACATTAAAATGTATTAAATTTAAGCTTTCCATACACTGTGAACTGACTGACGTTTGCTATGTGGGTGGCTCTGTCAGCCTTCTTCCACCTGACATCCTTTGATTGAAAAATCGAAGTATCCAGACAGAAAAGTTTAGAACCAACAACAGCTGCGCCCAATCAGATGCAGTGCAATACAATGTTGGGGTATGCAACAGAATATAATAGGCATAGAGAGAGATTTGTCCATCTGCTGGAATTGATTAGACCTTTATCACAAGAACAGCTTTTCTCAGTTCCGTGACATAGTACAGCCCTATTTGGCTGGTGAGAAGATCCGATTTTGCTCTGCTTCAGTTAAGTAACACTTATGAGTCTAATGAGCTCATCTCTCTGTCACTCTTCTCTCTCCTCTTATTACAAAGAAGCATACACTAAAGCACAGCTAACAGCTTGTGCAGTGGGATGGGTATCATGTATAGCGAGGAAAAGGTTCATTGCCTACCTCCCCCAGCAACTGGGACTGGACCTACGTGATGGAGACCCTAGGGACATAGTCGTATAGTATGGGAGAGGTAATTAGACGCATGCATGTTGTCCGCACAAATTCCCAATGGGACCAGCTTTGTCCATGGCAGTTGAGTGGCGGAGTCTAGCTGGACTGGTGGAACGGAACACAAGCTCATTGGTTTTCCCTTCAAAATGTTGCATCCTGAGCAGGTGTACTGTTTGTATCCTGGGACCAGGAGGCACCTGAACACAGCAAAGAGAGCTAAAGGCTCCATGTGCACCAGGCAAGTTGGCACTGCCCACACCTAGTCTTGGCTCTACTGTATAGGGACTGCAAGAAGCTGATTCTAAGTCCAATTTAAGTACTTACATCAATTGCATTTAACAAAGTACAATTAAGATGTAGTAAGGAATACAGAGCTGCATTCATTTATGATTTTTTTTTATCTGGAGTTCATCTTTAATTGTAGCTTCAGAACTAAAAATTGCAAAAGAAAGAATATACAGTTTTACTAGAGATATTGATGCTGATTTACTTTTAAATTCCCATGTAAAGTGCAATTTTCTTTGCAAAGTGAACAGTGTATTTGCCTTTAATCAATCGCCTTATTTTATCTCACAAGTGTCACTGCAATGATAGAAGTGAATAGGAATAAACCATCGGTCTTTGTGGAATACTGATTTTAAAGAATCATTCAGCAATGATAAAGAGTTTGTAGCGTAAGACCAAAGCACAGTATTTCTCCTCTCACACTTTTGGCTAGTCAATCAGTACATGATTTAAGGGATCCCTAACTTCATAACTGTATTCATTATAATTATCTATTATCCTTTGCCTTGCCTTGATTTAGCGCCTCATAATGCTGTAAAGAATCCTGTGATTTAGAATAATTACCTTTATTAGCGTGCAAAATCTTGCTGAAGATCCCTTGATGGACTTCTGAGCCTTCACTCTTTGAGGCTGCATATACAAAATACCCATTAGGCACATTTAGTCAAATAATTGCAACCAAATAATTAAAGTTATCTAATTTTGTGTGAATTTCAAGCCCATTTAAAAAAAAATAATTATATATTAATAAAAAAGGGTAGCTCTACAAAGCTATCTTTGATCTGTGAAACTACTGGTTGGGTATACTTTTCATCTTGTAATTATTGTCTGCCACCAGATCGTTCACTTTACCAAAAAACTTACCATAAGCGTTGTTACCATACCATATCTCTCAACCCCCCACCTCACCCCCTTGGTCTCCGCCCGAATCACACACCTACTGAGCGACATATCAGACTGTATGTTGCTCCACTTCCTTAAACTGAACCTCTCCAAAACCGAGTTTCTTGTCTTCCCCCCAGCCCGGACACCACCCCCCATTGACTTCTCCGTCACATCCAACAATGCCACCATCAAACCCGCCCCGCAGGCCAGAGTACTTGGTGTCATTCTGGACTCCAACCTATCCTTCCAGCCCCAAGTCCAATCTTTAACAAACTCGTGCAGACTCCACCTCCGCAACATCGCCAAAATACGCACGTTCCTAACCCCAGAAACCACTAAACAGCTCATCCACTCCCTCATCATATCACGACTCGACTACTGCAACTCCCTCCTCACTGGCCTGCCTCGCTGCTGGCTATCCCCGCTTCAGTCAATCCTGAATACAGCTGCCAGACTCATTCACCTTTCCAACCGCTCCATCTCCGCCACCCCCCTCTGCCAATCCTTCCACTGGCTTCTGATTGTGCAACAGATCAAATTCAAAATCCTAACACGGACGTACAAAGCCATCCACCATACTGCCCCGAACTACATCACTGACCTAATATCCAAGTACTGCCCAGCACGCGCACTCCGCTCCTCACAAGACCTCCTTCTCTCTAGTTCCCTGGTCTCCTCCTCCCATGCCCGCCTCCAGGACTTCTCCAGGGTGTCACACATCCTCTGGAACTTCCTGCCCCAACCCATCAGATTATCACCTACTCTCCTCTCCTTTAGGCGCACCCTGAAAACCCATCTTTTCAGGGAAGCCTACCCCACCCCCTGCTAACCTGCTGACCTCCTCCACTCTTCCTACCACTCCATCCCCCACAGCTATCTCCTCCTGTGCCACCATCCCCTCCCTCCTAGATTGTAAGCTCAAAAGAGCAGGGCCCTCGATCCCCTCATGTTTTGCATTGTATTGGTATTGTTCTGTCACATGTTCTGTCCCCCTTTGTAATGTACAGCGCTGAGCGAACTATTGGCGCTTTATAAATACTGTTTAATAATAATATATTTGTGTACTTTATCCCATTCCCTTAATACATTTAAAGTGTACAGTTGTGTCCAAAATTATTCAACCCCCACTGAAATTGAGTGTTTTGGCCAGTTTGACATTGCTTTTGATCATTCAGTCATCTTGCTTACATTTACATTAAAGAGGCACTTGTAGGTCAGACAAATATAACATAACAGTTATAATGAAATAACCACAAATGTCTTTTCTGTGCTCACAGCATTATCAGTTTTATTCAACCCCCAAGTGACATTCAATCTTAGTACTTAGTACAGCATCCTTTTACAGTTATAACAGCTTTTAAACGTGAAGCATAGCTTGACACAAGTGTCTTGCAGCGATCTACGGGTATCTTCGCCCATTCTTCATGGGCAAAGGCCTCCAGTTCAGTCACATTCTTAGGCTTGCGCACTGCAACTGCTTTCTTTAAGTCCCACCAGAGGTTCTCAATCGGATTTAAGTCTGGTGACTGCGATGGCCACTCCAAAATGTTCCAGCCTTTCCTCTGCAACCATGCTCTAGTGGACTTGGAGGTATGCTTGGGATCATTGTCCTGTTGAAAGGTCCAACGTCTCCCAAGCCTCAGGTGTGTGACGGACTGCATCACGTTTCCATCCAATATCTCCTGGTACTGAAGAGAATTCATGGTACCTTGCACACGCTGAAGCTTCCCTGTACCTGCAGAAGCAAAACAGCCCCAAAGCATGATTGACCCTCCACCATGCTTCACAGTAGGCAAGGTGTTCTTTTCATCATAGGCCTTGTTCTTCCTCCTCCAAACATAGCGTTGATCCATGGGCCCAAACAGTTCTAATTTTGTTTCATCAGTCCACAGAACACTATCCCACAACTTTTGTGGTTTGTCCACATGGCTTTTGGCATACTGCAGTCGACTCTTCTTATTCTTTGGAGACAGCAAGGGGGTACGCCTGGGAGTTCTGGCACGGAGGCCTTCATTACGCAGTGTGCGTCTTATTGTCTGGGCTGAAACTTCTGTACCCACATCTGACAAATCTTTTCTCAGTTCCTCAGCAGTCACACGGGGACTTCTCTCCACTCTACGCTTCAGGTAGCGCACAGCAGTCGAAGTCAGCATCTTCTTTCTGCCACGACCAGGTAGCGTTTCAACAGTGCCCTTTGCCTTGAATTTGCGAATGATGCTTCCTAAGGTGTCTCTTGGTATGTTTAACATCTTTGCAATCTTCTTATAGCCATTGCCCTTCCTGTGAAGAGAAATCACCTCTTCTCTTGTCTTCCTGGACCATTCTCTTGCCTTCACCATGTTTGTAACCACACCAGTAAATGTCTAGAAGGAGCTGAGTATCACAGTCATTTTAAAGCTGCCTAATTGGTGCTTATTATGCTTGATTGCTGCTCGGTGACATCCACAGGTGTTTTCAATACCTGATGGAAAGCACCTGTATGAACCTCTGTTCTTCAGAGTGGTAGTCTTTAAGGGGTTGAATAATTGTGGCAATGAAGAAACCACATAAGAATCATTTACTACTGTATTACATAAACAATTGATGTCATTTTAGTTGCATTTGGGTAGTTACAACGTCCTTGTAGGATTTGATTCTGAATACAATTCCAAATGTACACTATAGTCCCTAAACCCCTTTACAGCATTGGGGGTTGAATAATTTTGGACACAACTGTATATGCGTAAGTCCTCTTTTAATTCTCTATATTGTGCAGGTAACCAAATGATTCTATTCAAATTAGTTCCACTCAGTGCATTTTCAATTTTTACCCAACTTTTCCCCTCTAAATTAAACGTCCAGTCACAAATTCTCCCTAATATTACTGCTTTGTAATATCTCTTAATATCTGGAACTCCCAAACCACCCTTCTCTTTGTCTCTACTTAATATTTCATAAGACACTCTCGGTTTTTTATTCCTCCAAATTAATCTTGCTATCATTCTTTTTATTTCCTTGAAAAAAGCTTCTGGGAGTTTAATTGGGATCATTTGAAATCTATATAAGATTTTAGGTACAATTATCATTTTTACCAGGTTTATACGTCCTATCCATGATAGAATTCCTCTTTCTAACATTTTTAATTCCTCCTTGTCTTCTTTTAATAATGAAATATAGTTTAGATTATACAGATACTTATATGCAGCAGTTATTCTTACTCCTAAATATTTTATATCTCTTTCTTTCCAGATGAAGGGGAATTCCTTTTGTATTTTCTCTTTTTCACTTTTTGGGATATTTATATTTAGGATCTCAGTTTTTGTTGGATTAATTGTTAAATTTGATAATTCCCCATATTTCTTCAGTGCCTTCATTAGGTTTGGGAGTGTTATCCTGGGGTTCCCCACATAAAATAACAAATCATCTGCAAAGGCCACCACTTTGTGCTCTATAGCTTCTATCTGAATTCCCTTTATATCTCTATTCTTCCTTATTGTGGACAACATGGGCTCCAATGACATAACATACAACAAAGGGGACAGTGGGCAGCCCTGTCTTGTTCCATTTGACATCCCAATAGGCTCTGTTCTTTCCCCATTTACTACAATAACTGCGGAGGGCTCTCTATACAACTTTTAAATCCATTCCCTCATTCTAACACCAATTCCCAGGGCTTCTAAGGTGTCCATCATGAAGCCCCAGTCTACTCTATCAAAGGCCTTTTCAGCATTGATCGAAAGAACCACCGCCGGTACCTCCTCTTTTCTACTTTTCTGAATAAGCATCAGGGATCTCAACCCATAGTCCCTGCCCTCCCTCCCTGGGACAAAACCCACCTGGTCCCCATGTATGCATTCGGGCATAAGCTCTTTCAATCTGTATGCTAGGACCTTTGCATATAGCTTGGTGTCTGAGTTCAATAATGATATTGGCCTTTAGCTAGAACACTGTGAAGCATCTTTTCCTTCCTTATGTAACAACACCACATGAGCCTGTAGAGATTCTCTCCTCATGTCCATCTCTCCTCCCAGAGCATTCATATATTTCTCCAGCTTGGGAATTAGTAATTCGCTACATTTTTTATAATACCTCACAGTGTAGCCATCTGGTCCTGGACTTTTCCCCATCTCTGTGCTTTTTAACGCTACTTTTATTTAATTGTGCTTCTTTTAATTTCGGTAAACCTGCATTTTTTAAATACATCCTTTTTTTTCCCCCTGTTTTCATTTTCCGTATTGTTTACTGAGTCATAGGGATTGATGTTATACAACTTTCTATAATAGTCCATAAACACCTTTGCAATCTCCTTATTTGAGTGAACCAGTTCTCCCTTGGGGATTTTTATTTTTTCGATATAATTCCTATTTTTCTTTTTCCTTAAGGCTCTCATTAGATATTTTCCTGGCCTATCTCCCCATCTATAACTTTCACTTAGCACTTTATTATAGACTCTCCTTCTCTCCTCCTCCATTAAAGTCTCTAGCTCTTCTTTCTTTTTTATTATCTTCTGCTTGATTTCTTTTGTTATACTATTTTTATGTATCTGTTCCAGGTCAAATATATCCTCTAAGAGCCCACTAATTTTCTCTCTCCTTTCTCTTTTCTTTTTTGCCCCAATCGCAATCAGGATACCTCTTATATATGCCTTATGAGACTCCCACACTGTAGTTATCAACACATCCTCTGTCTCATTCTCTCTAAAAAAATCTCTCAATTTCTTTCCCAATCTTCTGGGCAGTATCCTTATCCAGGAGAAGTGCCTCATTCAACCTCCATCCTACACCACCTGTTTTATCCCTTCCCCATCCCATCTTCAATACAACAAGGGCATGATCCAAAATAGTCATTGCTCCTATTTCTACTTCAACCATTGACTCAATAAAACAATGTTCTATCAATATGTAGTCCAACCTCGAATACATCTCATGTGCATTTGAAAAGAATGTATAGTCTCTATCCTTCATATGCATAATTCTCCATGTGTCCACCAATTGGAACTCATGGATCTCCATCTTTAGTATTCTCAGAGACCTACTCCCATCTCGCTGCACAGAAGAGGTTGCATCTTTTTGTGGGTCCATGCATAAATTAAAATCCCCCACCAATATCAAACAGCCCTTTTTAAAGTCCATCAGTTTTTTAGCACACCTTTCAAATATATCTCCGGCTTCTTGTTTGGACAATATATATTAGCTACTGTACACTCCACCTCCTGCAGTTTACCCTTCAAAAACAAATATCTCCCCTCTGGGTCCACTTTTCTATCCTCCAACTGAAACCTTATATTTTTTGCAAATCTTATTGCCACCCCTTTTGCTCTCCTAATCGGGGAATCTGCATAATACCATGTTGGATGATATCTAGATTTTAACTTAACCTTAGATTCTATCTCAAAATGTGTCTCTTGCAAAAAAACCACTGAAGATGCTCTATGGTGAAGTTCTTTAAATAACCTAAATCTCTTCCCAGGACAATTCAACCCCTTTACATTATAAGTGATAACTTGTAGTTCTTCCATCCTTCTTATATCACTCCACTTCCCCTCCATCCTTCCTCCTCTTTTCCCTTGCTTTTGTACCTCCCTCAATCCTGCAGAATGTTAACCCTATTACCCCTCCCCCTTCCCATTTTTAGGCTACTAATAAACCTATTAATCATTTGTGGGCCAAGATCCCCACCTTTGATTTAATACTTGGGGTCAAACTCTGCCCATGGACAGCTCCTCCTCCCTCCCACCTCCCTAGTACCCTCTAACTTTTAATTAACTCTTTAAAATTTCACATGCCCCTTGAAACAGAACTCTACATAACATACTATAAGGAAGGAAAATGGGCAAAGAAGAGAGAGAGAAAGGAAGGAGGAAGGAGAGAGAAAAAAAAACACACACCCTCTCCCCTCTCTCCCCCCCCCCCACCCTATTTTCTCCCTCTAACAGACTGCCAGTCCTCTTGTCTTATCACTCCTATTTCTCTCTCCTCTTCCTCCCGTCCAGCAATCTCCATTCTTTGCAACTCAGGAATCTCTCAAGTCCTCCGGAAATCTCAAATCAGCTGTAACTCCATCTTTCCATCCAATTAGGCACGCTGGGGTCCCCCATCTATAAAACACGTTCTTTTTCCTCATCTGCTCTAAAAGGGGTTTCAGGGATTTCCTTCTCCACAAAGTCTCCGGTGTAAGATCTGCAAATATCTGAATATCAATTTCTCCATATCTAATTGATGCTTTTCCTTTTATCTTCCTCCAAATAGCTTCTTTATCCCCATGTTTGTTAAATTTAACAATTATGTCCCCTGGTTTTTCCTTCCCTATGCCTTGTTGACTCTTTCCTATTCTCACAATTTTTTCCAGATCGATCAACTCTAGGGCAGGTCTGTCCATTGTGGAGTTTAAGATTTTTCCTACTAATTCTTGCAGTGTTTCCCCTTTAGCATTCTCTGGGACTCCTCTTATCCTAAGGTTACTCCTCCTGTCCCAATTTTCTTGTATCTCTATCTTGTATATCAATTGTTTCTGAATTTTCCCCATATTCTTTATTTTCTTTTCTAATTCCGAAATGCTTGGGGCCTGATTTTTAACTTTCTCCTCCGTTTCTTCCATTCTCACCAACACCTGCCCCAAATCATTTCGGATAGTTGCAATTTCTTTCTTTATTGTCTTCTCTAGTTCTTTAAACATCTCTGCCATTTCTTTTTTATTCTGTACTTGTAGTTCACTTTCTCTCTCTCTCATCTTCATGGTTCCTATTGTTTGTTGACTACTAACATTTAGACCCAAGGATAGTCTAGGGCTGCTTTCCAGACTGATATACCCTTCACCCCTTCCGTTTATGCCTTGGGATCTTTCTGGAGTAACTTTTCCCTGGGATGTATATTGTTTAATCGTTCCCGTTTGGGACCCTTTAGGCCCACTTCCTTTACTACTTTTGTTCTCCATTGCTTCTATGGGCCTTATTCTCCTCTATGCTCTCTTGTAGAGACAGATGATTCACACAAATATAACAGTCCCAGTTTAGCCCAAATAGTGACCAATTTTATTCCTCTTTTAAGTTGCTTAATCTTCTTCTCTTCCTTTTCCACCTCTTCTTCTATTTCAAAGCCCCTAGGACTCCCCCTCCTCTCCCCCTCACCCCCTGCTCTCCTTAACAGCACATTGGGACATTTAGGGTGTAAAAGTTCCAGTCAGTCTCACTCACCCACGTCTCTCGTCCCTAGCTGCAAGGCAGGTGGGGGCTTCAGGTGTCCAGCTCCTCTGTACAGTTCTTTCCCTGGGGGGACTCCACAGGGCTACTTCTTCTGCTTCCATAGGGGTCTTTCAAAAAAAAAAGCCAGTGTCCTCGTCCTTACCACTATACACTGCCAGCCAGGGAGCAGACTAGGGAGCAGAAAGCCGGGAGCAGAAAGCCGCCTTCCTCTCTTCTCAGCACGCCGGCCGGCTTTCTTCGCTCCCAGTGCTCCTTTGTCTCCCTTACTCTTGATCAACTATGAGTTTGGGGTATGAGGATACAGATTTTTTTGTGGATAAACAATATATTGATTAAAGATGTAATATTTTTAACTGTTTAAATAAGCACAAAAAAATCTATAGATTCTTTAATCAGGCTAATTAGGGTCAATGGAGCAGTTTATTATTACAATTATTAATTTAGAAAATAATTAAAAAGACTAATTAACTTGAAAAAAAAAAACAAAATGAAAATAACAGCTGATAGAGAAGGAAGGAAAGCAAAAATTATTCTTTAAATAAGAACTATAAAAAGCTTACCAGCATTGTTCACTTTGGGTAGATGGTACTGAAAATTAAATACTTTGTATCAATATCTTTAAATTAAAATGTCAAATTTAAATTTAAAATACATTAAATATTAGTAGACAACAAGTGTTGGCCCCAACCCATCCCTGTCTATCAGAGTCCTCCTCAGCCCCCCTCAAGGGATGTAGATCTTTGGTCCTATTGGTGAGATTGCACTGGTTACACGATAAATCCACTTGCTCTGTTTGAATATATTCTTTATAGTACACATGGAGAAGGATCTGGGAGTTCTGGTAGATCACAAGCTTAACAATGGCATGCACTGCCAAGCTGCAAGTTCTAAAGCAAGCAAAATCCTCTCTTGTATTAATAGAAGTATAGACTCCAGAGAGAGAGATATCATATTACCCCGGTACAAATCATTAGTAAGACCTCATCTGGAATATGCAGTTCAGTTTTGAGCACCAATTCACAAAAAGAACATTGGGGAACTGGAGAAAGTACAGAGAAGGGCAGCAAAACTAATAAGAGGTATGGAGGAGCTCAGCTATGAGGAAAGATTAGAGGAACTGATTTTATTCTCTCTTGAGAAGAGGAGATAAAGGGGGATATGATCAACATGTATTATACATAAGGGGGGATATGATCTCCATGTATAATACATAAGGGGGGATATGATCAACATGTATAATACATAAGGGGGATATGATCACCATGTATAATACATAGGGGGGATATAATCTCCATGTATAATACATAAAGGGGGATATGATCTCCATGTATAATACATAAGGGGGGATATGATCACCATGTATAATACATAAGGGGGGATATGATCTCCATGTATTATACATAAGGGGGGATATGATCTCCATGTATAATACATAAGGGGGGATATGATCTCCATGTATAATACATAAGGGGGGATATGATCTCCATGTATAATACATAAGGGGGATATGATCTCCATGTATAATACATAAGGGGCGATATGATCTCCATGTATAATACATAAGGGGGGATATGATCTCCATGTATAATACATAAGGGGGGATATGATCTCCATGTATAATACATAAGGGGGGATATGATCTCCATGTATAATACATAAGGGGGGATATGATCACCATGTATAATACATAAAGGGGGATATGATCTCCATGTATAATACATAAGGGGGGATATGATCTCCATGTATAATACATAAGGGGGGATATGATCTCCATGTATAATACATAAGGGGGGATATGATCTCCATGTATAATACATAAGGGGGGATATGATCTCCATGTATAATACATAAGGGGGGATATGATCACCATGTATAATACATAAGGGGGGATATGATCTCCATGTATAATACATAAGGGGGGATATGATCTCCATGTATAATACATAAGGGGGGATATGATCTCCATGTATAATACATAAGGGGGGATATGATCTCCATGTATAATACATAAGGGGGGATATGATCTCCATGTATAATACATAAGGGGGATATGATCTCCATGTATAATACATAAGGGGGGATATGATCTCCATGTATAATACATAAGGGGGATATGATCTCCATGTATAATACATGAGGGGGGATATGATCACCATGTATAATACATAAGGGGGGATATGATCTCCATGTATAATACATAAGGGGGGATATGATCTCCATGTATAATACATAAGGGGGATATGATCTCCATGTATAATACATAAGGGGGGATATGATCTCCATGTATAATACATAAGGGGGGATATGATCACCATGTATAATACATAGGGGGGGATATGATCTCTATGTACAATACATAAGGGGGGATATGATCTCCATGTATAATACATAAGGGGGGATATGATCTCCATGTATAATACATAATAGCTGGTCGTGATTTTTCTATGTTTTTCAAAAGTTTTATTTAAACTCTGTGGTAACCCTTTACAGTAATTTCTAACATAAATTGATGGGCTAAAATTTTTCTTGCTGTCTTTATCTTATTTTAAAGATTCCCCTGAATTCCCGTACTAGGGATACCACAAAAATAAATGGAAGTTTCTCAATAGTGATGAAAATTTTTTTCTTAGACAGCTGTCATCAAAATGGTCAACATTGGATGATTTTACCATAGTCTCTATACTGTTCACAACTATAACATTTTGGATTCTCTTCACTTTCTGTCCTTGTGGCAATGGCCAGGACAATGATCTAATCTCCCTACAGGGGACCCAAAAAGTAATAAGAAATTGACTGTTTTAAATCTGCCAGGATTCCTGAACCCTCTCCATTTTATGCAAAACTAAAGGGGGAACAATTTTGGTTAGGGTTATACTTCACTACTAGCTAATATTGTCAGTAACTGATAGGATGTTATTTTTTCCTAAATCTAGTTTTCCCCTGTCCCCTGTACAGTTCATGCCAGATCATCATCTCACCTGTATTGGTGCCGATAGAGGTAGACTGGTCACCAGCCCCGTAACACAGCCCAGAAGCAGGAGGAAGACCTTTACATTCATCTTGTTCAAAATTCTCCTTCCCTGTAATATGAAATATCTTCTCTCTCTGAAGCTTGGTGTGCCGGTCATCTTCTGGATCACCTTTTATACAGGTAGCAGAGAAGATCTGACCAATCATGGGACAGGAAAACAAATTTCAAGTATGACCTCAGTGGACACGTATGGGAATTAGAAATTTAAAATTATTTTGTTTATGACACTATGGTTATCATTATCTTATTATTATCTTGATGTCCCGCTTGCAATTGATTGTCATGGTCTCCTGATAATTGTCTATTTTGACATAGAAAAGTGTATATGTGAATGATATCATTATCACCTGTTTTTTTCGGCTTAAATGTACATGAATTGGGACCAGCAATGTATTTTTAGGATCATGGTTATACCCGTTCTACAAAAATAATTCAACACTACAGTGCAATGAACAATGATGTTTTGCAAAATGCTTAACCCGGTAACCAGATTTAATCCATTTGTTAATCAGAAATTTAATCCTATTAAACTCAAATCTTATAGCTTACATTGGGTAAACCTGGTCTTCACCAAAGCTCCTGGTGGACCAGTGCTTTCACAGGCTACGGCTGAATGTTTACTTATAATTTATTACAGGTATAATGCACCTACTGTCAGACACCGCCCGGCGGGACCTCTAGTGACCCACAGAACGGGATTCCCCAGGGCACGGAGTCTAAGCCCCAGTCTGCCTTTTCACCAGAGCCCCTGATGGTGGGGATGGACTTGGCGCAGGACTGAGACCAGGTCGCGGCCCCTGAGTGCACCCAACTATGGTAGAGGGTCCGCCGAGGGTAAGTACCGGGGGAGAGCTTGATGTGAAGGGGCTGGCAGGTCCAGGCAGTAGTGACTGGATCCGTGCAGGATGGATGACAGTATGGAGTATTGCGTAGTCAGACAAGCCGGGTCGGTAACGGTGGAGGCAGATCGGTACAGAGCAGCAGGCAAACAGTAAACGGGTCACGAGCCAAGGTTCAGCAACAGGAGGTCAAACAGCATAGGAGTAGGCAGAAGAATAGTCAAGGACGAGCCGGGAGTCGGAGCAGGAGATGGTCAACAGGAATCAGGATCAGGCAGGGTCGGCAACAAGGTAACTTCTCTCAGGAACAGATGCACAGGGAACTAGACCTTACGGCAACCTGATCATTGCATGCCTGGTTTAAATAGCGCGCCCTGCACTGTCATTGGTGCCAGGCGCGCACCCGCGTGCGCGAGTGCGCATGTCCTGCCGCAATTGCCGCCGCAGACGCCCTGGTCCTAGTGCCTGCACATTGGTGCGCCTAGGCAATCTGCGCATGCGCAGACCCGTGCGCCGTGGCGAGCCCTGGAATCCCTGACACCTTCAGTTTAGGCAGTGGTTTACATACTATATATTCATATCAATCCAAGCCCTGAAGGAACTTACAATTTAAGGTCCCTAACTCACATATATATGCATACTGAGGCCACAGTGCCTGATTACAACAGGTATCAGTGATTACAACCAGTGCTAGTGACTAATTACAGCCACGTTCAGGGCCAGCCAGCACCAATGCTTGCTAACAGCCAGTACCAGTGTAAGCCAGTACCAATGCCTGATTGCAGCCAGTACCACTGACACCCACATGGAAGAAAAATATATTTGAAATATATTTGAAAAAATACTACAATTTTGGCTGTATTCAATATATTTCAAAATATATTTCAATAAATATATGTATATATATATATATATATATATATATATATATATACTGTATGTTGACAAGTGTTTTTATTAAAAAATATAATAAACATTTTTGTAAAACTACATTTAATCTGAATTTTTGGAATGCATTTACAATTATATATAAAAATATATGTTAAAATTACTTTTTTATATGTTTAAAAAAAATCTGAAGAATATATTTGAAAAAAATATATTTAAAAAAATATATTTCATATATTTTGTAATATAAAAAAACGCATTTCAACATGCAGTATATATATATATATATATATATATATATGTGTGTGTGTGTGTGTGTGTATGTGTATATATATATATATATTATTATTGTTATACAGTATTTATATAGCGCCAAAGGGCATGCTCAGCGCTGTACAGTAGCAAGGGGGACAGAACATGAGACAAGACAATAACAATACAATACACGAGGGGTTTGAGGGCCCTGCTCTTTCGAGCTCACAATCTAGGAGGGAGGGGAAGGTGGTACAGGAGGAGATGGCTGTGGGGGATGGAGTGGTGGGAGAAGTGGAGGAGGTTAGTTGTTAGTTGAGGTCGGGTGTTAGGTGAAGTTGGGGTAGGCTTCCCTGAAGAGGAGGGTTTTCAGGGTGCGCCTGAAGGTGAGGAGGGTAGGTGACAGTCTGATGGATTGGGGTAGGGAGTTCCAGAGGATGGGGGAAGTCCTGGAGAAGTCCTGCAATCGGGCGTGGGGGGGGGGGAGACCAGGGAGCTAGAGAGTAGGAGGTCCTGTGAGGAGCGGAGGGCACGGGTAGGGTAGTATTTGGATATCAGGTCAGTTATGTAGTTTGGGGCGGCATTGTGAATGGCTTTGTAGGTCAGAGTTAGCAGTTTGAATTTGATGCGTTGGGCAATCGGGAGCCAATGAAGGGATTGGCAGAGGGGGGAGGCAGATGTGGAGCGGTTGGTGAGGTGGATGAGTCTAGCCGCTGAGTTTAGGATCGACTGGAGTGGGGATAGCGTTTGTTTGGGTAGGCCAGTGAGAATGGAATTGCAATAGTGGAGCCTGCAAGATCTAGATAGCAGTTGGATGTGGGGTAGAAAGGAGAGGTGGGAGTCCAGGGTGACACCCAGGACTTTGGCGTGTGGGGTGGGAGAGATGGTGGCGTTGTTAGTAGTGATGGAGAGGATGGGGGGGGCACGGGGTGGGGGGAAGACCAGGAGCTCGGTTTTGGATAGGTTAAGTTTGAGGAAATGGAGCGACATCCAGTCTGATATGTCGTTTAGGAGGTGGGCGATGCGGGCAGAGAGTGAGGGGGTGAGGTGGGGGGTGGAGAGGTAAATTTGGGTGTTGTCGGCATAGAGGTGGTAATTTAAGCCTTGGGAGTGAATAAGTTTGCCAAGGGAGGAGGTATAGATGGAGAAGAGGAGGGGCCCAAGGACAGAGCCTTGGGGGACCCCGACAGAGAGGGGGAGGGGGGGGGAGGTGGCAGTGTTGTAGGTGACGCTGAAGGAGCGTTGGGAAAGGTAGGAGGAGAACCAGGAGAGAGCAGCGTCCTTGATGCCAAGGGAGTGCAGTTTGGCAAGGAGGAGAGGGTGGTCAACAGTGTCGAAGGCCGCGGAGGGGTCGAGGAGCAGGAGGATGGAATAGTGGCCATTGGCTTTGGTGGTTAGCAGGTCGTTGGTGATTATAAGTAGGGCAGTTTTCGGTGGAGTGCAGGGGACGAAAGCCAGACTGTAGGGGGTCAAGGAGGTTGTTATTAGTGAGGTGGGCGCTTAGGCGATTGCAGGCCAGGCGCTCAAGGAGCTTGGAAGTGAAGGGCAACAAGGAGATGGGTCTAAGGTTGTTAAGGTTAGTGGGGTCAAGGGAGGGTTTTTTGAGTATGGGGGTGATGTGTGCGTGTTTTAGAGGGGAGGGGAAGGTGCTGGTGGAGAGGGAGAGATTGAAGATGTGGGTGAGGGAGCGAATGATGGAGGGGGGGGTGACTGGAGGAGCTGTGAGGGGATAGGGTCCAGGGGGCAGGTGGTGAGGCGGGCTTCAGTGAAGACCTTAGAGACCTCCTCGGGGGTAGTTGGGCTGAAGGAGCAGAGTGTTGGGGAGGTGATGATGTGTGGGGCATTAGGTATAGTGGGGGGTAGTGCGGCTATGAGGTCAGGGGAGGGGACGGTTGAGGGGTTAAAGGAGGGTGGGAGGCTGGGTGGAGAGGTGGATTGTGAGTTGGCAATGTCCTTACGGATTGCGTCAATCTTGTTTTGGAAGTGATTGGCAATCTCGTGGGCGGTGAGTGAGGTGCTGGGTGGGGGTTGGGGGGGAGAGAGCAGGGATTTGAAAGTGGAGAAGAGCCGACGAGGACAGGTGGAGAGGGTATATTGATTATGGCCAAAATTGTAGTATTTCAAATATATGTCAATATATTTGGAAAGAATATTTTTAAAATATATTTCAGATATATTTCTCTTCCATGTGGGCAACCCCTACAAATGCCAGACTACAACCAGTATCAGTGCCTTATTACAGTTTTATGAAAAAAAAAAAAATGTGATGAAAAATAAGATCTTCAAAATACTCACTATTATACTCTTATTAAGTACCTGTCTCTATTAGTTTCCAAATTTCTTTTTAATGTCCAAATTAGCACCTAAGTACTGATAGCATCTGCGGACACTAGAAGACACTGCATGATTATATAAAACTCTGTACCCAACCTGTGACTTGAGAGCCACATGCAGCCTTTTGGCACTTACTAGGCAGCCCTATAGGCCCTGGAGACAGAAATGTTTTCGTGCATACTCAATAAATTGAAGAAAAACTTTTTTTTTAACTGGCTTTTAATAGTTACATGGTTTGGTTCTTTTGTTTCAAGCAATCTTACTTTTTCTCTGTGCTATCCATCCCTTTTCTCTTTTTATGCTTTTTCTTTTGATCTTTTGTAATGGATCTTGCTGAAGGAAATATCAAATAGGGAACAAGTAATGTTAAGCAGGCGCACATTTGTGGGGAGCACAAATATGAAAACACTGATTTGTAGAAGGACAATAATAGCTGTGATCTCTTGCATTTACATGTCCTTTTGTTTCAATCCATGACTGCCTGCACAAGCATGTCTATAGTCTCCAACAACTCCAATGGCATGTTTGCAGTATCTAGCCATCTCCTGTTGCATGTTTGAAGTGAAAGTTATGCCACTTGGGTATGTCAGGAGCAGCACTTTGGGCCCCCTATGTCAAGTTGACAGCCAATAATAAAATAGGATTTTTCTTTATAGAACATTTTATTGTCACCATGACAGTACTATGGACTGTCACAGAGATTAAAAATGGATGTTGTACTTACCTGTAGAATTAATTTCTTGGAGTACATCACGGGATACAGAGCAGCCATATTAACCCTTACTCATAGAGGTTATGCACCACCTTCAGGTGGTTCAACACTGGCAAAAAAAGACAAGAAGTCCTCTGCTATATAACATGTCCCATACAGGAAGTATCTTAATTTTGTAGAAAGCCATACACATAGAGAGGAGAGACCTCTGTGTCTACTGTTGTACTCCAAGAAATGGATTTTACAGGTGAATATAAAACTCAAATTTTCTTTACTTACACAGGATACAGAGCAGCTATATTAATTTTTACTCAATAGGAATGCCCTACAACAATGCTCATGAAAGGAGGGGAACACAGCCACCACTGACAGACCAGCAAAAAATCTATACAGCAGCCTGCAATACATTCACCAAAAGCAGTGTCCTCACCAGTTTTTACATCCAAATGGTAAAACCTCATAAAGGTGTGAGCTGAAGACCAGGTTCCAGACCTGAGGTGCTGATGCCTGATAAGGGAAAGCACAAGAGGCACCAACACCTCTGGTAGAATGAGCCATCGCTGGGAGCAATGGAGCTTTTCCTTTCAAACCATTACCTTGAGAGGTAAGCTGATGAATCCAATGGGAAATGGTCAACTTGCGAGTCGCTTGATCTTTCCTTGATCCTTCACGGACAAAATAGAAATCTGACTGCCTGACCACATTAGTCAATTTCAAATACATCTTGACAGCCTGAACCACATTTAACATGTGGAGGGCCCTGTCTAATGCCGACTGAGGCCTGGAGAAAAAAAAGAATGGAAAACAATGCCCTGGTTGAAATGGAAAGCAGAAAGCACCTTGTCATGATGGAGTACTAGAAGCACTTCTTGCTAGGAAGAGTAGCCAATTTTGACACAATCCTTGCCGAAGTAATAGTAACCAAGAGCACAACCTTCTAAGTCAAAAGAACCAACAAGCTCATAAGGTGGCTTCTGTAAAATTGACAAAACCATATTAGGATACCATAGGGAAAAAGGTGACCTAACTGGAGGAGCCATGTGTGTGGGCACATACCTAAGAATGAGCAGCAATTAGTCTTTAAAAATAAACTGCCAAAGCTGAAATCTGTACCTCGAATGTACTCAAGGCAAATTTCATTTCAACTCCAGACTAGAGGAAAGCCAATATCTGGCCTACAACATACTTGCCGCAAGAGAACTTCCCAGCCTTACACCAGGCCACATAACATTTCCTAGTCTTATGGTAAATATTCCTAGATGTAGTCTTCCTGGGTTTTAATAGCATGGCAATGACTGCATCAGACACCCCTCAGTCCTTCAAAACTCTAGATTTAACAGCCAACCCATTAATGTATGGAAAATAAGCACTTGTGCAAGGTCTGGCCAAGCTGGAAGACGCCAAGGATCATCCACCATCATGTCAACAATGTCAGCATACTGTATTTTCCTGTTCCAAGCCTGTGCAATCAGAATTACCAGTTTTCCCTCTGCACTAACCCTGCATAACAGATTGGAAAAAAACAGTCCCAGATCAGCTGAGAAGACACTTTTGCTAAAAGCAACAATGTACTGGTTAACAGAGGAGACTCAGCTGCCAGTATCCTTTCCCACTTGGTTTGCTCACATAACCCTACAAATGAGAGAAACCAAAACTGCTGAAGGCTACAAAAAGAAAAAGCAGGAGGCACAAATGCCTATTGCATTACCAACGATTTATTGTTCACAAAACATACATGCCAAATGTATACTCACAGAAGTGAAAAGTTAGCATAGCTCTGAGAAAGGAGATATGCCTCTGAAACTCGTCAGATTGCCAGTCCAGCTGGGTTGCATAGTCACATACAATTCCCCTTGCTGTGACATCTTGTTGTTTTTATGAGATTTTACTTTCCATCTATGTTTTGTGATCAATAAATTGTTGATAATGCACTAAGCGTTTGCACCCTACTGTTTGTTCTTTTTGGTAGTTTTCACAAGACTTCCCTGGTTGAGGAGGGCAGCATCTACTATACATTTCTGGTGAAGTTCGTGATCCATTGTTTATCATACATCATTTGTGGTAATTTTCCTCTTCAGTAGACCTCTGAGCGCTGAAATTTACAGACTTTTTCATGTGTGTACAAAACCGCTGAAGAGACTGATCTTTGTCTCTATGATTTGTCTCTATGACAGTGTTCTGTTTATCAGCTTTAGCTATTCTCCTGCAATCTCTCTGCTTCCATTCTACCCCACAAATACCAGCCTCCATGCTGGAAAGAACTTGCTCTCCAGGATCCTTCTGTTTTACCTCACTTCTAACCTTAGGCTGGTTGGCACATTTACATCTGCCACTCCGTGTGTGTCTATGCATATTTACATAGTTACATAGTTAGTCTGGCTGAAAAAAGACTAACTAACCACCCAGTTCAACCATTTAAAAAAATAAAAAGTTACAATCCTATACCCACAGCAAAGCACGATCCAATTTGCTGCTGCAGGGAAAAAAGTTCCTTCCTGATCCCCCGAGAAGCAAATGGAGATTCACTGGATCAACTTTATCTATAAATGTTAGTATCCAGTTATATTCTGTGTATCTAAGAAAGAATCCAGGACTTTTTTTAAAGCAATCCACTGAGCTGGCCAAAACCAACTCTTGAGGGAGTCTATTTATAACGTATCTGGTGTTAGAGGCCAATGGAGAGAGGGCTTCCCTTGCGGCTAAGTTCCAGGCTCCCCTGAGAGTGGGACAGCGGGAGTCAGGCCCAAAGTGGCACAGGTCGCCTGTAGGAGTGCTCATAGGTGGTCCACCCAGGAGCACAGCTGATGCACTGAGATGGGATCTGCAGACAGGTGGTGCCTGTGCGAGGTATGCAAGCCTTCCGGGAAACTGAGGATCACAGGATAGCTAGTTCAAAGCCGAGGTCAGGTACCAGGTGGAAATCAGAGCAGACGTAGTCAGATGGGATAGCCAAGTCATACACAGAGGAGCAAGAGGGAATATACGTTAGCCAAGCCGAAGTCAGATCAGGGGTTAAGCAGAGAAGACAGGTCCAAGAGCAAGCCAAGTCGGTATCAGGAAATCACAGATCACAATAGCACAGGAACAGGAACAAGGTACTGGGAAGCCAGAGGGCAACCAGCACCTGAGAGTAGTGCAGGGCTTCCTTATAAAGGCCATTTGAAGCCAAATTTGAGCCGATGTTTACTTCTGCAGCCATGCAAGGTACTGGCAGGGGTGCCATGTCTCCTAACACCTCTGCCGAGGACAGAACCCTGACACTATTCCACATTTTCACAGCTCTCACTGTGAAGAAACCTTTCCGTGTTTGGAGATTAAATTTCTTTTCCTCCAGACGTAAGGAGTTCCCCCTTGTCCTCTGTGATGACCTCAGGGTGAATAGCTCTACACCGAGTTCACTATATGAACCACTGATGTATTTATACATGTTGATCATATCCCCCTTAATCTCCTCTTCTCTTTGCCATAGGTGATTCTCTTCCTTTCATTTTTGCCATTGTCCAATCACCTGTGGGTGGCACATAAACCCTATGAGTATGATAAAGAAAAGGTATCTCCAGCCTCACCTCAGGACATATTTTGGACGGCTGCAAATATTATCCATGACAGTTCCCTGTTATCATACTGGGCGATTCACATAGCATGAGTAGGATCAAATAAGGTGGGCTGACTTTAAGTATGTAAGGGACTTGGTCTGGACAGCATTTCCCATCAAGCTGTCCCAGGTCTCGTCCTCCTTCTTCCTCAGATAGGTCAACCACATACTTGTATTTATAGCTGACTCCACCACCTTGTGTTACACTTCTCCTGCCCAGAGGCCTGCACACATACATTACTGGCTTGAGGCCTGCTACCTGAAATAAAGGCTAGTCTACTCCACTTGCATTTTAACACTTTCCTGCATCCATTAGGCTCATCTTGTATACGTCCTCATTATAGAATAAGATCACATTCAACTTCCTGACAGTCTTGCAGTGCAGAACACCAGCATCATGAAACAACATTCCGATAGTAGTCCTTAGAAAGTGCAGAATACTATTCCTCTGGTTTCAGCTATCTTCCCACTCATTCCTAATAAGTCCCAAAGAGTTGGCACAGCTCACCATAGTACTCCTTTGTTCCTAGCCCTGTGAGCTTTCCACACCAGGCCACAGACCTGCAATTTGAAGGTCAGGGGTGGCAAGATCTCTCCATCTCCTCTTCTCCTACCCACTCATGCACTCTCACTCTCTCCTCCAGGATGCTGCTCTATATGTTGCTGTTCAGGGGTGACTTGTTCCCATACCTCACTCCACTCTGACCCCATCCACCATTGGCATTTATAGGGGGACTATCTCCACCCACATCACTACATGAGAGGCAGAACTAAAAATGACACTAATACTTGCCAACAAGTAGGCCACACGTTAAAAAGTTTAGTTCTAAGGATCACTCCGGAAAACTACATTTAAAAAAAACTCATAGCCCATATTATAATTAAATCAGATCATAGCATGTGCTGCAATACTCACCTTCCATCCAAAGCTGTCCCACGCAGCAATTCTTTTTTGCTGCAAGATGTCTATAGTAATCTGGGCTAAATAACAACTATCATCTGTTGAATTGGTGTTTCTCTACAGTATACTCCTATGGAGGATCCACTATATCCTGCTCAACATGGTGAACACGTAGAACTCAAACATGTGCCATTGGCTACTTGGCTGGAAACTGAGTTCAAGAAATGTGTTTGACAAAAGTAATGAGGCAGCATTGGATCAAAACTTGACCAACTCTACTCATGTCTGAGAATTCTGTAGGGGATGCCCTACCGTTGGCTGTTATGTGGCACAACTGCAGGATGTGTAATACTGCAGCAAAACGGACATTTTGTTAACCACTTGCCTACCAGGCACTTATACCTCCTTCCTTACCAGGCCAATTTTCAGCTTTCAGCGCTGTCGCACTTTGATTGACAATTGCGCGGTCATGCAAGATTGTACCCATATGAAATGTTTATCATTTTTTTCTCACAAATAGAGCTTTCTTTTGGTGGGATTTATTCACCGCTGGGCACTTTACTTTTTGCGCTATAAACAAAAAAATTGCAAAAAATTTGAAAAAAAAAGGTTTCTTTGTTTCTATTATAAAATTTTTCAAACAGGTAATTTTTCTCCTTCACCGATCTGACAGCGTGAGGAAAGTGCAGCCAAGAACCGGCAATTGCATTTCCCGGTGATCAGCGTGTCATTGGACACGGCTGATCACGTGGTAAAAGGCCGCTGTGAATGGCCTTTTACCACATCACGTGATCAGCTGTGTCCATAGGACACAGCGATCACGGAGATCGCCGGGAGAGCGCGTTCTGGGAGGACGTCATATGACGCCCTCCCAGAACTGGCCGGCCGCAGTGTAGTCTTCATTCGGCGATCTGCGGTCGGCAAGTAGTTAAAGAAAAAATGTTTGTGGTAAATTCTGTTGCTGGCTATTTTTTTTTTTATAAACAAATACAGCATGGGGACCCCAACATCTAAACCAAACCTCATCAGGGACCCTCACCTTCATCCATTTGTCATAATGTCAGTGTATTTATTTAATCTTAACTATTCCATGCCCATTTTTGTTTAGTGGTGTCAGCCAATATCCCTATCCCATTTGTCTACATTCAGCTGCTGATTGAGAATCTCTCAGCCAGCAGATGAATGGGTACAAGGATACAGCATTGCTAAAATGTATAAATAAGTGAGCGCTTACAATAATAATGTATTGTTAAAATGACAGCAGCTGTACACCAAAGGCACCATATAAGACCTCCAAATGAACAATATAAAGAAGGGTGCAGCGCTAATAAAATCAGTAAATCAAATCGCATATGTATAAAAATCACATGTATATAAACTCACATATATATAAATGAATAAAGTGACACTGTGCAATAATATATATATGCCACTAAATCTGTGGCTAATATCGTGAGAGAAAAGCACTATGTCAAACGGAGATAAGTCCAAGGTGAAAGTGTGAATGAGATCTCAGATGATCTTCTGACGTCCAGTGACACAATTTGTGGATAAGGTGAGAGAATTTAGGATATAGATTGCGCACTCACCAGATACGCAACCTTTATGCGCATTTGTGTAATATAGCAGGGACATCAGAAATCCTCACACAAGTCTGGTCAGATCTGGTCACGCATCCCTCACTGCCTCACGATTTGCACTCAGCGTTCCCATTGGTGAACATAACATAAAAGAAATTACTGACCAGATAGCTAGATACCCTATGACTACGAGCGTTCGCTCGAAACGCGTCAGGGTCGAGCTACAGCTGTGTGACGCCTATACCGCCGGCACCTCGAGGGGTCCCGGCGGCAACTTTGAATCTGGTCAGTAATTTCTTTTATGTTATGTTCACTTGCCTATTTTGAATAAACATTCATGACATATTGCACTACTGGCCTCCTCTGTTTTGTTGAGCTCCTGAGGGAGCTGACTACATCCACAGAGTGGTCATCTTTAAATGGGAACGCTGAGTGCAAATCGTGAGGCAGTGAGGGATGCGTGACCAGATCTGACCAGACTTGTGTGAGGATTTCTGATGTCCCTGCTATATTACACAAATGCACATAAAAGTTGCGTATCTGGTGAGTGCGCAATCTATATCCTAAATTCTCTCACCTTATCCACAAATTGTGTCACTGGACGTCAGAAGATCATCTGAGATCTCAGTCAAACTTTCACCTTGGACTTATCTCCGTTTGACATAGTGCTTTTCTCTCACGATATTAGCCACAGATTTATTGGCATATATATATTATTGCACAGTGTCACTTTATTCATTTATATATATGTGAGTTTATATACATGTGATTTTTATATATATGCAATTTTATTTACTGATTTTATTAGCGCTGCACCCTTCTTTATATTAAGGATGCAGCATTGGTTGCAAGGATGCTCCCTGTTGCTTTTTCCTGGCAATCAGGAGCCTTGAGCAGGAAGCTGTCACATTTAGCAGTGGTAGAAGTACACTGGTAAATGTATGATTACCCTCTACTGCCAGAGGTTCACATTGTGGGCGAATAAACACCCCTTTTCATTTACCCGTTCACCAAATGCAGGATAAAGTTTGTATGATCTCAGACCTTATTCCTTCTAATCACCCAAACATTCAACCATGTTGACTTCTAGGAGTTTTCTGACTGGCCAAGACAATTCTTAATCTTGCAAACAATACAATGGTTTATTATTTAAATATTTTACATATAGTAGTTCTATTTTTTTTTATCTCCCATGCCTACAGAAAATGCCTTTTATTTTTCTGCCCTAAAGCGTGGAGATGTTATCCATAGCCTTCATGAAAAACAAGTCATTATATGTCAACCGGTGAAAAATGAGTTTAAGTTTGTACAAAACACACCTAGATTTTAACTTAGCAGCATGACATAATAAAATTAAAAAGTCACAAGTCATTATAAAAATGTAAACAAAACGTAAATAAACTCATGTATGCAGAACCTTTCATCATAATGGCCATATCACCACATGTAACATGATTACATACCTCTAAGAGCTACTAGCTAAGGTAAACCTGTACATTGTCTATTCACATCAAAACAACAGGTTGATTTAATTGGCCCATCCACCCTTAGCATACAGTTCTCTTCTTCAGGAAAAAACTCAGAGGTCTTTGTGATGTCAATCACAACTGAAATACAATTTCTTACGTTAATGCATTTCAATACACAGGTAAAGTTAGGTTCATATATATTTGGACGCAGGCACAATTTTAGGTTTTTTACATATTGACCAAAATATATTCAAGCTCTAGTTATATAATGGATATGGGCTGAAAGTGCACACTCTCAGTTTAATTTGAGGGTACGTACATCCAAATTGGAGGAAGGGTTTAGGAATTGCAGCTCTTAAGAGTAGCCATTCCCTCTTTTTTTCCAGGGGACCAAAAGTAATTGAACAGTTGAATCAAAAGCTGTTTCCTGGCCAGGTGTGGGCTACTCCTTCACTATTTCTTCATCAATTAAGCAGGTAAAAGGTCTGGAGTTGATTAGAAGTGTGGTATTTGCATTTGGAATCTATTGCTGTGAACCTACATCATGCTTTCAAAGGAGCTGTCCATACAAGTGAAACAGGCCATTGCAAGGCTTCAAAAACACAACAAATCTGTTAGAGAGATAGCAGCAACATTAGGATTGTCCAAATCAACAGTTTGGTACATTTTGAGAAAAGAAGAATGCACTGGTGAGCTCAGCAACATAAAACGGCATGGACATCGACAGAAGACAACAGTGGTGGATGATCACAGGATCCTCTCTATGGTAAATAAAATCCCATTCACAACATCCAGACAAGTGAAGGACACTCTCCAGGAGGTGGGTGTATCATTGTCAAAGTCTACAATCAAAAGAAGACTTCACGAGAGCAAATACAGAGTGTTCACCACAAGGTGCAAACCATTCATAAGCCTGAAAAATAGAAAAGCCACATTAGACTTTGCCAAAAAAATCTAAAAAAGCCGGACCAGTTCTGGAAAAGCATTCTTTGGACGGATGAAACAAAGATTAATCTGTACCAGAATGACAGGAAGAAAAAAGTATGGAGAAGGCTTGGAACAGCTCATGATCCAAAGCACACAACGTCATCTGTAAAACATGGTGGAGGCAATGTGATGGCATGGGCATGCATGGCTTCCAGTGGCACTGGGTCATTGGTGTTTATTGATGATGTGACAAAAGACAGAAGCAGCCAGATGAATTCTGCAGTGTTTACAGATATACTGTCAGCCCAGATTCAGCCAAATGCAGCAAAGTTGATTGGACGGTGCTGCACAGTACAGATGGACAATGATCCAAAACACACTGCAAAAGCAACCCAGGAGCTTTTGAAAGAAAAGACGTAGAATATTCTGTAATGGCCGAGTCAATCACCTGATTTCAAGCCAATTGAGCATGCATTTCACTTGCTGAAGTTAGAGCCTGGCAAAGCATCAGTGAGGAGGAAATCCAGTCTTTGGTCATGTCCATGGGTTCCAGACTTCAGGCAGTCATTGACAGTAAAGTATTCTCAACAAAATATTAAAAATTAACATTTTATTTATGATTATATTCAATTGTCCAATTACTTTTGGTCCCTTAAAAAAGGGGAGACGGCTACTCTTAAGAGCTGTAATTCCTAAACCCTTCCTCCAATTTAAATGTACATACCCTCAAATTAAACCTGAGAGTGTGCACTTTCAGCCCATATCCATTATATAACTATAGCTTGAATATGTTTTGGTAAATACTTGGAAAAAAATAAATAGTGCCTGTGTCCAAATATATATGGACCTAACTGTATATATCTCTAAATTAGGTCTTATACCATGTGCAAAAGATCTCATAAATCAGATATCTAAGACCAGTGTTTCAAAAAAATATGCCAATCAATTCTACTCAGAATAATGTACATAGTTACATAGTTAGTCTGGCTGAAAAAAGACAAAAGTTTATCCAGTTCAACCATTAAAAGAAAAAAAATTATAATCTTATACCCACAGTTGATCCAGAGGAAGACAAAAAACCCAGCAAAGCATGATCCAATTTGTTCCTGCAGGGAAAAAAATTCCTTCCTGATCCCCCGAGAGGCAATCGGATAATCCCTGGATCAACTTTATCATATCCCCCTTATGTATTATACATGGAGATCATATCCCCCTTATGTATTATACATGGAGATCATATCCCCCCTTATGTATTATACATGGTGATTATATCCCCCCTTATGTATTATACATGGTGATCATTTCCCCCCTTATGTATTATACATGGTGATCATATCCCCCCTTATGTATTATACATGGAGATCATATCCCCTCCTTATGTATTATACATGGAGATCATATCCCCCCTTATGTATTATACATGGAGATCATATCCCCCCTTATGTATTATACATGGTGATCATATCCCTCTTATGTATTATACATGGTGATTATATCCCCCCTTATGTATTATACATGGAGATCATATCCCCCTTATGTATTATACATGGTGATCATATCCCCCCTTATGTATTATACATGGAGATCATATCCCCTTATGTATTATACATGGAGATCATATCCCCCTTATGTTTTATACATGGAGATCATATCCCCCTTATGTATTATACATGGAGATCATATCCCCCCTTATGTTTTATACATGGAGATCATATCCCCCCTTATGTATTATACATGGTGATCATATCCCCCTTAAGTATTATACATGTTGATCATATCCTCCCTTAATCTCGTCTTTCAGGCAAGGAAAAGGGGTATGAATGAGTTTCCCTCCCTCCTGAACTATACCATGTCACATGCCCCCAACATGGAGAGTTGATTTGGGGTAGAGGGGCTCCCACCCCTCAAAGCACCTTGTCCCCATGTTGATGAAACCGAGGGCCTCTTCCCTACAACTCTGCGCTGTGGTTGTGGGGGTCTGCGGGGGAGTGACTTATCAGAATCTGGAAGCCCCTTTTAACAGGCCGGGCCCTCTAATCCAGCCCCCCTTGTGAATTATTATGGGATACATAGTACAACGGCCGATGTTCAACTCGAACTTATGTTCAACTGGAACATCCAGGACAACACTACTCTTATTCATGCACTCTCTCTGAAGGACAACAATCTTTGCTCAAGTTTTTCAAACACTGATGGAATACAGCCTCACCCTAAACAAAAACAAAGGTTTTTTTGTGCAAACTGAAGTTGATTTTGTGGGCCACAGAAACTCACCACTGGATATACAACTCCCTCAATCCAACATTGATGCTATACATCTGGAAATCATTACTGACAATGGTCTGCAATTTATTTCAAAATAGTTTGAGACTTTCCTTAAATCAAAGGGAACAAAGTACATCTTAACATCATGATATCAACCATTGGCCAGTGGAGGTGTACTTCAGCATAGTATAAAACAACACTTTGAGTTAAAACAAGTTTCAAATCCAGAATATTTACAGCAGCATGACCATAGAGGTCACAGATACTTACTGTATGTAATCTTCTAAACAGCTAAACAGTGACCCCCCCACTAAGATGGCAAACCTGATGCAACAGCAAGTAATGGGAATGCATTTAACATGTTCTCCAACAATACTGTAATGGTAATGTATAGTAGCATTTGTGTCTGATGTTCTTCAGCAAAGCTAAAACTACTTTTCGACAACACTATAGGTCAGTTCCTCATAGCACCACCGGGGAACTGCTTGCAAAACTGCTGATAGATTGTGACCTAAGAACCCCTCTCACAAGTTTGAAGGCACCAAATAAAATAGCAGAATCCTTAAACCTGTTGGCTAGAGTGGAGAGGTAGCAGGTCAAAGCAAAAACCTATAGTTATGCAAAAAGAAATGCCGAAACAACTACCTTCATTCCTGGCCCATGGGGTCGATAAGAAAACCACCAACCAAGTCAATTTTAACCAAAGTCTATCCAATCCTGCATGAATCTACATCCAATAAGGACCAGTATCCTGTAGGCTGGAGGATGGATCAACATGGAATTTGAGCAGGTTGTTCAAGATCCTTTGGTTGGGCAGGACACTATTCCTAATTGGCTTACAGTACTTGGGATGATGTGTCTGGCCCTACCATACAGCCAGAAACATCTGGAACAATAAGTCCTGCTGTCATGAACTCCAGCATGGAACTCAGAACTCAGATGTCAGGAAACTAATACAGCTCTGTGTGCACCAGTGCATGTGAGCATGCACATCCATGCTCATCGGTGCACACCCATGCACACCCAACACTGGGAAGGGCACCAAGCTGCTTATTTAAAGGAGACCTTGATGTGTGCTAATTGTTGGAAGTTCTTCAGCTTCCTCATGACCTGTGTTCCTGCTCTTGCTTACTGATCTCCCATTGCTGACCCGGCTTGCTACTGACCTTGCTGTGTAGATTCTGGATACCGACCTTAGGTTGCCTCTGATTATGCTCTGCCTGTTTCCTTGCTCCTAGACTAGGTTCTGCCTGCTTCTCTGGTAGTGACCCTGGCCTGTTACCTAACTATGCTTTCTTCTTCCATGCCATGTATGACCCCTAGCCATGGCCTGCCACGCCTAACACCATACTCAAGGGTGCTCAGACCAGAGCCACAAGAGAAGCCCTCTTGTCAACTTGTTCTCCAGCCACGGTGCATGACATAAGAGTTCAGAACGCTCCAAAACTTTACCAGGTCATCTGACTGCTTATGTACTTTATAATGTTATCACGTTTTGAAGTGTAATGGGGAGGGGGGAAATGTTGTGTATTTGTTACGTTTTCAGTATTACTTTTTAAAGAAAAAGTTAGGTCATTTCTGTTCTAGGAGCTTTATGAGATAGGAGGAGTTGGAGAAGGAAGTTTGTATGAAAAATTAACATGGTGACCTGTTAACAGTCTGTGGGCACAATCCTACACCAAAGACAAGAAAAGGCTCATCTAGGCATGAGGTAACAAGTTGCATTAGCCCTCATTGTTTAATAGATTGTTCTGTATCTAAAGGACCAGGTGGATTTGTAAAACACAAGGTCAGCTTAATAGGTCCCAGGGACCACTCCTTCTCTAAAAAAACGCTGCCTAATAATACTTCAAAAATGTGTAGATAAAAAAAGTTAGATGACATACTTTACCTAAACTCCTTGTTACACTTTCCATGGTGTGATGCCCCTATCCTTCTGCACAATTGCTGGGGAGTGATAAATACCCCAAATCGTGCAAGAAGACACTCCCTCAAGAGTTGGTTCTGGCCAGCTCAGTGGATTGCTTCAAAAAAGTTCAGGATTGTTTCTTAGATACACAGAATATAACTGGATACTAACATTTACAGGTAAAGTTGATCCAGGGAATATCCGATTGCCTCTCGGGGATCAGGAAGGAAATTATTTTTCTGCAGGTGCAAAATGGATCATGCTTTGCTGGGGTTTTTTTTTTTTTGCCTTCCTCTGGATCAACTGTGGGTATAGGATTATGACTTTTTTTTACTATGGTTGAACTGGATGGACTTTTGTCTTTTTTCAGCCAGACTAACTATGTAACTATGTAGCATTCCTGTTCAAGGTCATCCTCTTGCAAAATTTGGGTTGCTTCGCGTTCCACAGGATTTTGCCAGAAGGAATGCAACATCAGCCACACCTAGGTAAGATATGTATATAATCTATATATTTTCTTTACAAGTCCATTTCTTAACTATTAGGCAGTGCATTTCACAGGGAAAGGGGGCAGAAACTAATAAGTGGAATTTGCTTTTTAGTGAAATGTCTGCTTTAAGTGATGCTGCTCTAAAATAATAACACAGGTGGAGTAATGCTTTAATATATTTTATTTTTAAGAAAGGCAAGGGAAACACCAGATCAGACATAGTACAAATGAAACCACCAACCATACCCACAAAATAATAAGAATGGGAAACAACAAATACATAGTCATAAGAATTATTGCTATATAATTAATGTTAACCAAAGCTAATCAAAATTCTAAACTATAAGGGGGAGATTTACTAAAACGAGTGCACACATAATCTGGTGCAACTGTGTATTGTAACCAATCAGCTTCTGACTTCAGCTTGTTCAAGTAAACTTTGACAGTGAAACCTAGAAGCTGATTGGTTACTATGTACAGCTGCATCGGATGCTGTGTGCACCAGTTTTAGTAAATCTTCCCCTATGTGTCAATTATTGGTGGAAAAACTGAAATGTAATTTTTAGATGTGATTGCAAACACTAACATGATCCAATTTACATTTAATCTATATATATGTATGTAAGAATGTGTGAACTTTTATATACGTGCTCCACCAATTCAACATTGGGTCCTGTAGTGACGTCAGCTTGCTTCCAGAACCGCTAGATTTTCTCTTTGTGCCATCTGTTGCGCTTCTATTTAACTGTAATCAAAGAGAGGTCAATGTCAGCAAATATCACATCCATATTTAGATGATACCTAATCCTTTTTGTTCCGTGCTTTCTCATTGATCTATAGCAAAAAAAAAAACCATACATTTACATAGATTTGAATATCCAGTAGTAATGGCTCATACTGAGAAAGAACCTGCTCATACATTCCTTTTTTTATTTATCTGCTGAGAATATTAAAGGGTAAAACTATGAATTTTTTGCACATTTTGTTATTATCTTTACTTGCTTGTTGGTTTATATTTGAATACGCTGTATTTAATTAACAAATTTTAATTCCACTAAAAGTCATCCAAATATCATGCCTGCTAAAAGGGGGACAATAGGGGGTTTTGGTCAATTGTATTTCAATTTCTTTTATATTTTTTATTTGTATAAAATCTTTATTTTATATGTAAACATTTAATATATGATGTTTCGTGAAAAAAAATACACAAGAGGGCGCACACTCTTCATGCATTACCGCAATAAACGAGTTTTATTAAATACAAAATACAAATAGGTACTCACGAACCAACTGTGCAATAAGGCATGTAACAGTGTCAGATGATGGGGTCCCATCCTGGAACCTGCTGCTTTGGACTCTGACACGTTTCTTTTTATATTTTTTATTTGTATGAAATCTTTATTTTATATGTAAACATTTAATATATGATGTTTCTTGAAAAACACACAAGAGGGTACACACTCTCTATTAAATACAAAAGACAAATAGGTACTCACAAATCAACTGTGCAATAAGGCATGTCACAGTGACAGATAATGGGGTCCCATCCTGGAACCTGCTGTTGTGGACTTTGATGTGTTGCGGGAGCCATGCTCCCTTCCTCAGAAATGTGTCAGCTCATGTCCCTCACGAACCAACTGTGCAAAAAGGCATGTAACAGTGTCAGATGATGGGGTCCCATCCTGGAACCTGCTGTTGTGGACACTGACGCGTTTTGGGAGCCATGCTCCCTTCCTCAGGAATGCAACAGCTCACGTCCCTCACGAACCAACTGTGCAATAAGGCCTCTAACAGTGTCAGATGATGGGGTCCCATCCTGGAACCTGCTGTAGTGGACGCTGACGCAGTTCTGAGGAAGGGAGCATGGCTACTGAAACATGTCAGCGTCCACTACAGAGGGTTCCAGGATGGGACCCCATCATCTGACACGGTTACATGCCTCTGAGGAAGGGAGCATGGCTCCAAAAATGTGTCAGCATCCACTACAGATAGTTTCAGGATGGGACCCCATCATCTGACACGCTTACATGCTTTATTGCACAGTTGGTTCATGAAGGATGTGAGCTGACGCATTTCTGAGGAAGGGTGCATGGCTCATGAAACGCATCAGCGTCCACTACAGAAGGTTCCAGGATGGGACCCCATCATCTGACATGGTTACATGCCTCTGAGGAAGGGAGCATGGCTCCAGAAACTTGTCAGCGTCCTCTACAGATGGTTCCAGGATGGGACCCCATCATCTGACACTGTTACATGCTTTATTGCACAGTTTGTTCATGAAGGATGTGAGCTAACGCATTTCTGAGGAAGGGAGCATGGCTCCCGAAACGCGTCAACATCCACTACAGAAGGACCCAGGATGGGACTCCATCATCTGACACTGTTACATGCCTTATTGTACAGTTGGTTGGTGAGTACCTATTTGTCTTTTGTATTGAATAAAACTCATTTATTGTGGTAATGCATGAGGAGTGTGCAACCTCTTGTGTATGTTTTTTCAGTGCTTTGAGGATTTCCTGATTTGAGGAGGGCTGCACCAACCAGAAAGACTTTTACCGTGAACTTGTATCCAGCATCCTGATTTGAGCGCTGGTGTGATTTGCTTGGTTTGACCACGTGATGTTTCTTATTTTCAGTGTGTGCAGTGCATGCTGGGTCATTTCATAGGAAAGCCTAGAACCAGGTCTGTACTTGTTAACTGCTCCTGTAATTGAAGGCCATTCAGCTGTGTGTGTAACCTGAGAGCCTGCTATTAAACTCTGTATTTACGCCATAGCAATTCTACCATTTTTATGCAATACAGTTGTGTTCAAAATAATAGCAGTCAGACATCACTAACCTGATCAATCACTGTTTTTGGTAGAAATGATATTTCTACATGGCAAATAATTTACTAGTAGGTGTAGTAGAGTAATAGAAATCCAACAGACCCAACAGTCATGACATGCATGCTGCTGATTCTGTGTCATTGAATCACTAATTGAAAGGGGCATGTTCAAAATAATAGCAGTGTGGAGTTCTATTAGTGAGGTCATTCATTCTTTGAAAAACAGGTGGCAATTATTGCCCTTATTTAAGGAAGGAAGGCAGCAAATGTTGTACATGCTGGTTACAATTGCATTTCTCTCTGAAATTCTGAGAAAAATGGGTCGTTCCAGACATTGTTCAGAAGAACAGCGTACCTTGATTAAAACGTTGATTGGAGAGGGGAAAACATATAAAGAAGTGCAGAAAATGATCGGCTGCTCAGCTAAAATGATCGCAAATGCTTTAAAATGGCAACCAAAACCTGAAAGACGTGGAAGAAAGCAAAAAACTACTATTCGAATGGATAGAAGAATAGCCAAAATGGCAAGGACTCAGCCAACAATCAGCTCCTGGAAGATGAAAGAAGGTCTAAAGTTACCTGTGAGTACTGTTACAATTAGAAGACGCCTATGTGAAGCCAAGCTATCTGCAAGAAGCCCCCGCAATGTCCCTCTGTTGAAAAAAAGACGTGTGCTGAAGAGGTTACAATCTGCCAAAGAGCACATTGACCAGCCTAAAGAGAAATGGCGCCACATTTTGTGGACTGATGAAAGTAAGATTGTTCTTTTTGGGTCTAGTGGCCGGAGACAGTTTGTCAGATGACCCCCAAACACTGAATTGAAGCCACAGTACACTGTGAAGACAGTGAAGCATGGTGGTGCAAGCATCATGATATGGGGATGTTTCTCATACTACAGTGTTGGGCCTATTTATCGCATACCAGGGATCATGGATCAGTTTGAATACATCAGAATACTTGAACAGGTCATGCTGCCTTATGCTGAAGAGGAAATGCCCTTGAAATGGGTGTTCCAACAAGACAATGACCCCAAACACACCAGTAAACGTGCAACATCTTGGTTCCAGACCAACAAGATTGATGTTATGGAGTGGCCAGCCCAATCCCCGGATCTTAATCCAATAGAAAACTTGTGGGGTGACATCAAAAATGCAGTTTCTGAGGCAAAACCAAGAAATAGAGAAGAACTGTGGAATGTAGTCCAATCATCCTGGGCTGGAATACCTGTTCACAGGGGCCAGAAGTTGGGTGACTCCATGCAACACAGATGTACAGCAGTTCTCAGAAACAGTGCGACTACAACCAAATATTCATTAAGTGATTCAAAGGAAAGCAAAATCTTCAAGCATTTCTCAGTTTATATAGTGAATGTTTGAGTTTGTAAAGAATACAAACACTGCTATTTTTTTGAACAGTCTAATATTCACTTTTCTTCAATTTGATACATTTTTCTTCATGTTTTGATTTGGAATAGAATGTGTCGTGTTCCCAATGCATTTGTGTGTATGGAAATAAAAGCTATTAGAAGGATTTTGAGCTTTATTCACTTTTTTCAACACACTGCTATTATTTTGAACACAACTGTATGTTTTGTCGGCAGGCTGACTGAAAGAAAAAAAAATATTTTTAATTCCATTTGGCTCCTGCTCATTATACATAATTATAAACACAGTTAACCGTATAAACAGTCAGTTGTTTTCATTAAGTCAGGTCTGACCATAAACCTGCTGCATCAGAGAGGAACAGTGAAGCACAATGACTGTGTACCATAAGAAAGCTGGAAGTACAACCCACATTTTGATGGGCAAACATGGCTGCCCCTTATGTACCCATAGTTACAAACCATTGCTGCGTAGAAGGTTTTTAAAATTGGGCCACTTACTGATACAATTATTTACAGTAAGCGTATCTTATAAACTATATACGTGTGTAAAACCCCTACAACAATATCATTTGAGGTCAATTTGCCTTTAAAAAATTGAACTTCTGTTATTTTATAACATCAATTGCTTATTAGATATAAGCAGATAGAATGGAGCTACTCACAGAAGGTGTAAGAGGCCTGGAAGCCCTTCGCCTGGTTAGACCCGTCACTGTGGAATACGAGAACCATAGAATTGCTGGTGGAGTACAACACAGGGATGCTGAGATCACCACAGAATGGACCCCTTTGTTTACCATCCATGAAGAGTTTTATATAGTCAAATGTACAGAATCTGGTATACTCTACATGGAAGTCACTGATGGTCAGAGCAATCTGAAAAAAAGGAAATAAAATTTATAACTAACCCGAAAGTGGTGTGTTCATGCAATAAGAAAACACATCATTTTTTATGGTATAAAATTAAAAATTAGTGAAGCGCTTGTATCACATGAATACAATCATGTATCTCCATATAGTGTAATTATAAATCAAAGTGACCACTATATATAATAAATGTGTGTTGACTCCCTCTAGTGAAAAGAAAAAATAGTGTCAACCAAAATAGCTAAATAACACACATTAGGAAACTAAATATATAGTGCATAAATCAAATATAATGAACAGAATATATATACGTGAAAACAGAATATTGGCCACATACAATGGTGTCTAAATTATACATAAATGATATATGCCATAGGTGAACAAGACAATATCAAAGGTGAAAAAAATATTCCATGCATGTGACTGTGCTTTAAGCTGGAACACACACGTGATCTCCACTTCTAAGTGCAAGTACTCTCCTTCAAATGGCAGCAATGCCTGCTCACCTCCCTTCCTCGACCCACACAGGGCCTCAAAGCAGTTACCACCTCAGTGGTGTATTCATCTGGCAGACTCCTTATTCCTCCTCCTCTCTTATGCAACTCATAAAAAGACAAGAAAGCCTTCCATAGTGTAGTAAATTTAATAGGCAAAGTTAAAAATTACAAAGTTTTCCACTCACATGCTCCTTTCCATAAAAAAGCGTTTTTCCCAGCCTGTGGGTAGATATGCATGCACCTGGGGGAATCCAATATGGCCACTGTGTCCGGACATACGTCACCAGGAAGTAGACAAACCGACGCGTAGCGTCACGTGCGTCGTGACTTCATCAGGGTTGATGAAGTCAACCCTGATGAAGTCACGACGCACGTGACGCTACGCGTCGGTTTGTCTACTTCCTGGTGACGTATGTCCGGACACAGTGGCCATATTGGATTCCCCCAGGTGCATGCATATCTACCCACAGGCTGGGAAAAACGCTTTTTTATGGAAAGGAGCATGTGAGTGGAAAACTTTGTAATTTTTAACTTTGCCTATTAAATTTACTACACTATGGAAGGCTTTCTTGTCTTTTTATGAGTTGCATAAGAGAGGAGGAGGAATAAGGAGTCTGCCAGATGAATACACCACTGAGGTGGTAACTGCTTTGAGGCCCTGTGTGGGTCGAGGAAGGGAGGTGAGCAGGCATTGCTGCCATTTGAAGGAGAGTACTTGCACTTAGAAGTGGAGATCACGTGTGTGTTCCAGCTTAAAGCACAGTCACATGCATGGAATATTTTTTTCACCTTTGATATTGTCTTGTTCACCTATGGCATATATCATTTATGTATAATTTAGACACCATTGTATGTGGCCAATATTCTGTTTTCACGTATATATATTCTGTTCATTATATTTGATTTATGCACTATATATTTAGTTTCCTAATGTGTGTTATTTAGCTATTTTGGTTGACACTATTTTTTCTTTTCACTAGAGGGAGTCAACACACATTTATTATATATAGTGGTCACTTTGATTTATAATTACACTATATGGAGATACATGATTGTATTCATGTGATACAAGCGCTTCACTAATTTTTAATTTTATTTTGCACTTATTGGTATCAGCTAAGTGACAGCAGCTGTATTTTGTCAATTATTCCCATGAGCGCAGGAGGATCCCTTATTATTTTTTATGGTATAAAAGCAAGTGAGTATATTGTTGCTCACAATTCATTGATGTTACAGTTTACCTGAAATACTATTTGACATTAAGGATAACACTGTACATAAAAGGCTGTGCTTAGGAATCGTGTTGGAAAATGGAAGTCCTTTTCTATCCTGTGGTGTAGTGGTCACCAATCTACAACTGCCAGACAAGGAATGAAATAACAGGATCTGGGAGATCTTCTGTTCTCCTCCTACATTACAGGCTGCTTTCTATGTCATTCACTTGTCTACTATAGGCTCAAGAACCTGATCAGCACCCTCCCTTCCTCTGCCCCGTGGTCCTGTTACTCTCAATCAGGATGGCAGGAATTAGCCCAGGGCTGCAAAGTCATGTAAAACATCTTACAAAGCTCATGCCACCAGTTTTCAGCCAGTTTCATAAATTACCACCAACACTTCCTATCATCACTGGAAAATGATCCAGAAAGTCTTGGTGGTAGATAGTCTTAGAGCAATCTACTGTAGATTTGCCAGCAGTCATGTAGTGTTATGGCTTAAACCAGGGGTCTCCAAACTTTGTAAACAAAGGGTCAGTTGACTGTCCATCATACTTTAGGGGGCCGGATTGTGGCTAGTGGGAATAGAACATTTCCTGGCGTCAGTGGGAGCAAAAAATCCTACCTTTGGTATTAGGGGGAGGAATAGTGCCCGATCGTTGGTGTCAGTGCGAGGAATAGTGCCCGATCATTGGTGTCAGTGGGAGGAATAGTGCCCCATCCTTGGTGTCAGTGCGAGGAATAGTGCCCCATCGTTGGTGTCAGTGCGAGGAATAGTGCCCCATCGTTGGTGTCAGTGCGAGGAATAGTGCCCCATCTTTTGGTACCAATGGCAGTAATTGACTCCATTGTTATTGGTACTGGAAGGAATAGTGTCCCAAGGTAAAAGCAAACAAAGGGCCACATCTGGCCCCAGGGCCACAGTTTGAAGACCACTGGGCTAAACAATACGTTCAATTTTGATTCAATCAGTTAGGTCCACAGCATAATTGTTAGTGAATTTAAAGGGAGTTGTACAATTAGTTTGTAATGACTCTGTCCAACGTTAAAGTTTTGTATGAATCCTTTTGAGAATTAGGGAGTCCGATAATAAGGTATAAGGTGATAAACACGTTAAGGTAGCTTGTATTACCTTATATCCAACAGGAGCTGTGATGGTGTAGTTACAGTTCATGTTTGGACTGTAGTTCCCTGCATATCCTGGAGATGTAAAGTTTCCTTGGAAGGTATAGAAGGTTCCTCCACACTGAACTGTGAGAACATAGATATAGTCAGTACAGTAAGGACATTTTACAATAGTATGACATAATTTTATGTTATAAATACTATATACACACACATATATATATATATATATATATATATATATATATATATACACACACAGTGTACTGTATAGACAGTATATATCTCATCCTCCCTATTGGAGTTCCGAGTTGGTCTTCAGCTCGAACACCCCTCTTCAGACCTAGAGATCGACTACTTAGGCACTAAATTCTGCAACAGGGAAGGATAAGGAATGAGTCACATGTTGTACCCCACCCTAAAGTATTTTAGAGGGCACAGTAGTGCAGTGATGGTAAGTATTTGTTGAGGAGGTGGGCAGGCTATCAAGTACATCTATTATTTAATCCTAAAATGGCAAAGTACAATTTCATTTAAAAGCCTTAATTCGGCCTTCTGTAAAATGCTGTTCCCCCTGCACTGCATGGGTTAATATTTATTTAGTCTGGGGAAGGGAGGGAGGGTGATGACTAAGGTCAAATACTTACCTTATTCTTTCTTTGGGCTTTGTGTTGTATGAAGGGCCTTCAGTCCTGCTTCTTTTTGCTACCCTCCAGTCTTAGGCTTTCAGATGTCATCAGAACCAATGCAGAATCAGCAGTAATGCATTGCATATGAGAGTGAAAAGAACCCAGCCACACTCCAGGACATCAAAGAGCAAGGAACTGTTCAGGCTACTGGGGGAATGAGGAAAAAGGTAAGTTTTTATACTTCTTCCAATTCTCCGTGAACAAAATTGAGCATTTAACCCATGCAGTGTTGTGGAAGGTCTGGTCCCTGCACTCTACCTTATGAGAGCATTTTGGATGACATTGTCAACCCCATAGAAGTCCATAGGTATGTCCCAACTTCCTAGCATACAGTGGGGCACAGAGAAAATACTGGAAATGTGCCAAACAGAATACAGCAAGGCAGATTAATTTAGACAGTAGAATAAGTAATTAAGTTAAGTGTTTTTTCACTTCTAAAACTGACCAACATGCACATGATACCAACAACTTTATAGTGCAATGGTCTGCCCAGCTGAATACAGTAAAAAAAAAAGATGTTTAAGCAGGCCTTAATATTTCATAGTTCTGGTACAGTTGTGTTCAAAATAATAGCAGTGTGTTGAAAAAAGTGAATAAAGCTCAAAATCCTTTTAATAGCTTTTATTTCCATACACACAAATGCATTGGGAACACTACACATTCTATTCCAAATCAAAACATGAAGAAAAATATATCAAATTTGTGTTGTTCCTCTAAAAAGATTTAAGAAAAGTGAATATTAGACGGTTAAAAAAATAGCAGTGTCTGTATTCTTCTTTACAAACTCAAACATTCAATATATAAACTGAAAAATGTTTGAAGATTTTGCTTTCCTTTGAATGACTTCATGAATATTTGGTTGTAGTCGCACTGTTTCTGAGAACTGCTGTACATCTGTGTTGCATGGAGTCACCCAACTTCTGGCACCTGTGAACAGGTATTCCAGCCCAGGATGATTGGACGACATTCCACAGTTCTTCTCTATTTCTTGGTTTTGCCTCAGAAACTGCATTTTTGATGTCACCCCACAAGTTTTCTATTGGATTACGATCCGGGGATTGGGCTGGCCACTCCATAACGTCAATCTTGTTGGTCTGGAACCAAGATGTTGCACGTTTACTGGTGTGTTTGGGGTCGTTGTCTTGTTGGAACACCCATTTCAAGGGCATTTCCTCTTCAGCATAAGGCAGCATGACCTGTTCAAGTATTCTGATGTATTCAAACTGATCCATTATCCCTGGTATGCGATAAATAGACCCAACACCGTAGTATGAGAAACATCCCCATATCATGATGCTTGCACCACCATGCTTCACTGTCTTCACAGTGTACTGTGGCTTGAATTCAGTGTTTGGGGGTCGTCTGACAAACTGTCTCCGGCCACTAGACCCAAAAAGAACAATCTTACTTTCATCAGTCCACAAAATGTTGTGCCATTTCTCTTTGGGCCAGTCAATGTGCTCTTTGGCAAATTGTAACCTCTTCAGCACATGTCTTTTTTTCAACAGTGGGACTTTGCGGGGGCTTCTTGCAGATAGCTTGGCTTCACATAGGCATCTTCTAATTGTAACAGTCCTCACAGGGAACTTTACACCTTCTTTCATCTTCCTGGAGCTGATTGTTGGCTGAGTCCTTGCCATTTTGGCTATTCTTCTATCCATTTGAATGGTAGTTTTTCGCTTTCTACCACGTCTTTCAGGTTTTGGTTGCCATTTTAAAACATTTGCGATCATTTTAGCTGAGCAGCCTATCATTTTCTGCACTTGTTTATATGTTTTCCCCTCTCCAATCAACTTTTTAATCAAGGTACGCTGTTCTTCTGAACAATGTCTGGAACGACCCATTTTCCTCAGAATTTCAGAGAGAAATGCACTGTAACCAGCATGTACAACATTTGCTGCCTTCCTTCCTTAAATAAGGGCAATAATTGCCACCTGTTTTTCAAAGAATGAATGACCTCACTAATAGAACTCCACACTGCTATTATTTTGAACATGCCCCTTTCAGTTAGTGATTCAATTACACAGAATCAGCAGCATGCATGTCATGACTGTTGGGTCTGTTGGATTTCTATTACTCTACTACACCTGCTAGTAAATTATTTGCCATATAGAAATATCATTTCTACCAAAAACAGTGATTGATCAGGTTAGTGATGTCTGACTGCTATTATTTTGAACACAACTGTATATCTAAAAAGATTGTTCAGATTTTTACGCAAGTATACAGCTTCACCCCAGATTTCAGACACTGAGGGGCTTCATGGAATTCTTTAAAGGTTTTGAAGAAAGAACCTCAAGCTGTTGTGTCAATATTACCTATTTGACTCTTTGATTATGCAATGTCTTTCTCTGAGCACTTTCTTTGTTTTTAAAACAAATCAGCATACCTGAGCTATATGTAGCATTAAAGCCAACCCCAGTAACAGCCCCGTCACTGACAAATTCGACCAGCATCTCGTTAGCGGAAGCGATGAGTGGAGGGATGGTTTTAGTGCCGCACATTTTATCCAGCAACACCGGAGAGTTCTTAGAGTTTCCATCATAGATCCTCATGAAGTAAAAGGTGCAGTTGGGTGTGAACTGGACATCAAAACCACTGAAAGTTAATGAGGCCTAAAAGGTAACACAAAGACAATGTTTTATCTACAGGAAGGCATTAGCTTCACATATTTGTACCTGCATGTTGGGCTGCATGTAGGCATAATTTAGTGCTAAGGAGAAAGCCACAAGAATATGGAAGATGCTGGTGTCATTTCAACGTTTTAGGTTTTTTTTTTCAGCTGAGATGTCTTTTAAAGCAGTAGTAAACTTAATAAAGAAAATAAAAATTGATCTGCAAGATAATATCATAATGTGTTAGTGTGCATTGCACACTAGAACATTATGAAAGACTTACCTTGAAACGAAGCCCTCCAGAGGCGCGCTGTCACCGCTATAGGCACTTCCATCTTCACCTGGTCTTTCAATGACGTCGTCAATCCTGAGCATGCATGCAGGAGCTTTAGCCACAGCACAGAGCTCTGAGGGACAGCACGGGCATGCCGTTCCTTCAGAGTGCATGCGCCAGTGATGTCACCGTCTGCTGCTCACTTCGATATCTCCTAAACAGTCCACGTTTAGGAGATATTCATTTAACCTACAGGTAAGCTTTATTATAAGCTCACCTGTAGGCCAAAATAAAAATACAGAGTTTACTATATTTTAAAGCAAATTTCTTCTCCATTGACAACCCTTTTGACTTTCCAGTTGAAAGAACTTTAATATTCTGTAAAGGTTTAGTTTTTAGTGTTTTTTTCAGCTAAGATCCCTTTTAAAACAAGTGTGTTCTTCATTTACAACCCTTTTGACTTTCCAGTTGAAAGAACTCTATTATTCCTCAAAGTTTTCGGGGTTGTTTTCAGATTGGAATAAGTAAAAATACTTACCTTATTCCTCATTCCCCCAGTACCTTGCTCTTTGATGCTCTGGATTGTGGGTGGACCCTTTCCACTCTCATATGTAATGCATTACTGCTAGTTCTGCATTGTACTTGATGACATCTAAGACCAGAGGGTAGCAAAAAGAAGTAGGATTGGAAGGAATAAGGTAAGTATTTTACCTTAGTCATCACCCTCCCTTTCCCAGGCTATAGTAAGGTGTCTCTCAAAGCAAGTGTGCTGTCTATTGACAACCCTTTTGACTTTCCAGTTGAAATAACTACTGTATTATTCCTCAATGTTACTTGAGACAAGTAATTTTGAACAAAACAAATTTGGGGGCAGAAACATTTAGCATACAGTATCTCACAGAAGTGAGTACACCCCTCATATTTTTGGAAATATTTAATTCTATCTTTTCATGTGACAACACTGAAGAAATTACACTTTGCTACAATGTGACGTAGTGAGTGTACAGCTTGTATAACAGTGTAAATTTGCTGTCCCCTCAAAATAACTCAACACACAGCCATTAATGTCTAAACCGCTGGCTATAAAAGTGAGTACACCCCTAAGTGAAAACGTCCAAATTGGGCCTAAAATGTCAATATTTTGTGTGGCCACCATTATTTTCCAGCACTTCCTTAACCCTCTTGGGCATGAAGTTCACCAGAGCTTCACAGGTTGCCACTGGAGTCCTCTTCAACTCCTCCATGATGACATCACGGAGCTGGTGGATGTTAGAGACCTTGCGCTCCTCCACCTTCCATTTGAGGATGCCCCACAGATGCTCAAAAGGGTTTACATCTGGAGACATGGTTGGACAGTTCATCACCTTTACCCTCATCTACCCTAAGTCTAGTTTAAACCTATATTGAAAAAAGTCAAAGAAGTTTTTGACTTAGCTGACTGCGGATGTTGAAATATCATTTTAATTGGTGACGCAAGAACCAGAGCTGCAACCAGAGCTGCAAATAAAACCAAGATTCAGTGCTAAAACCACCATTCCTACAACCCCCTTACTATTAGATCCAGATGTTGGGCAACATTATTAAGCACATTAGAGTTTCCAGATAGGCTCTCAGACATGAAGTGGTAACGGTAGCGTAAAGACTATAGAGTGAACACCATTCCATAACAAAAACAAGTATTACTTCAAAATGTGGAGCAGTTGGTAGATAGAGCAGAGGGAGGTCTTGCGAGAGGTGGTTACATCTTAAGAAGACTACACTAAAACTCTGGCTCAGCCATGACGTTTACTGCCTGCAAACCATTGCAATGATTCTTTTTGAGTCAATCTCTAGAAAGCCTTTCACCAGGGCAAATATGAAAAAAGCAAAGAGCTGAAATCTTATCATGAATAACATTTACGAAGGTGTGATGTTTAAGTAAGGATTACTTTGGCCTTTTTTTGGCTCTGCACCGGTTAACTTTTTTGCTAAATGTAAATTTCAGGTGGTTTAAGAAGCAAAAACAAAATATGACTTTTCACAGCAAGGCTTCTACTACATTAGAGGTCAGATTTTGCATGTGTACAGTTCCTCTGTTTTCTTACCTGCCCATAGGGAGTCCTGATTAACCAAACACAGTTATTGTTATTAGGATAAGTAAAGGGATAATTTCCAGAAGTGAAGATTCCTGTCGGTTTATTAAGCAAGGTAGCACAGACACCTAAGAAGTAAGAAAAAAGAAACCATATTGTAACATAAATGTAAGAGTAGGGTAGCTGAGATATGACGTGAGCTGTAGACATATATAATTGTAGATATAGTTTAATTCTGTGTTATTAGAGATACAGTATTCCTTAATCAGTCATAGACATAGACATGTTTTTCAATTAGCACTTGAAAGGACAGAGCAAGCTTCTAGGCTAGAGGTGGCACCTTATCAAGCACCTGGTGATGGAGGCCAATGGAGAGAGGGCTTCCCTTGCGGCTAAGTTCCGGACTCCCCTGAGAGTGGGACAGCGGGATTCAGGCCCAAAGTTGCACAGGTTGCCTGTAGGAGTGCTGGTTGGTGGTCCACTCAGAAGCACAGCTGGTGCACGGAGATAGGTCAGCAGACAGGAGGCGCCTGCGCGTGGTATGCAAGCCTTTGCGAGAGAGAGAGAGAGAGAGAGAGAGAGAGAGTATCCGTAAGCCAAGCCGAGGTCAGATCAGGGGTAAATCAGAGTAGACAGGTCCAGGAGCAAGCCGAGTCGGTAACAGGAAATCACAAGTCAGAATTGCAGGAACAGGGCACGGGGAGCTAGAGATCATCCAGCAACTAGAGGAAGTGATGAGCCTCCTTATAAAGGCCGTCTGGTACCAGACTGAGGCTGATGTGTACCTCTGCGGCCATGTAGAGTACTGGCAGAAATGCCAGATCTTCCAGAACTTCTGCTGTGGACAGGACCCTGACACACCTAGATGCCAATAAAACTTTCACACCATGATGGACATAGATCTGTCACCTTCTTGAATGCTAAAAGAAGAGCTCTAGCCATTTCAGCTTCAAGAAACTGCAGGGGACAGGGAGAAGGCTCTGAAATGTCTGCCAGCTTTGAGTTATATCCAAAGATCAGAGGAATCCATCTCATACAAGATAAAATATCAGTTGCAGAAAGATGAAAATACTTCTGATTGGACACATTTTAGGCTACATGTACATGTAAAACTGTATTTGTAGCCTATGTAGAATCCCAGAGAAACACACAAAGTGGTTATATGGTGCCTGATTGCGTCGGCTGGACAGTGATTGGTACTGTCGTGTTCGGACTGATGCACTGGTGTCGGGAACCCTATCCTTGACTCAGCCACCGCAACCATTCCTGGCCCATTCAGCTCTGGGCACTTCAGAACACAGAATGTCCTGTGGGCTGGTACAGGACCCCCCCCCCCCCCCAGGGTTGATTTGCTAAGGGAAAAAGTTCAGCCCACATCCATATTTCAATAACTTGAGGACCCTGAGATATGGATGACGTGGTTCGTCCGTTTCCATTTGACTGGCGAATCGCAGACTTTGTTTGACTTGCACCAGTCACAGGATAAATCTTGGTAAAAGTTTAATTTCTGTGACTGGTGCAAGTTATATTTCATAGTGAATTGCCAATTGTGTATGTCTTTTTGTCCTATTTGTATTTTCTGTAACTAATTTTTCTTAGTACAATTTTATGCACTGCCCACTTTTGGGATATTAAATCATAAAATTAACAAGTGATGTATGTGTACTAAAAAGGGCTCATATCCCTGGAGAGATTGTTGTACTGTATTGTCTATATGCTCGGTCTAAGTTCATTGCAAATCTATTAGCAATTGCACTGTGTGTTGGTAGATTGCATGCAGATTGTAAAGTAGCAGATCTTACAGATGGAGATCTGTGTGTGTGTGTGTGTGTGGTGGCCCAGCAGACCAGTCTGTGGACAAACTGTTGAGTGGTGGCAAGCTACCGTTTGTTGTGTGTCTGGTGTGTGGGTGTGTGGACAGTGGAATAGTGATTAACACCAGGGTTACATAGTTAGTCTGGCTGAAAAAAGACAAAAGTCCATCCAGTTCAACCATTAAAAAAAGAAAATGTTATAATCCTACACCCACAGTTGATCCAGAGGAAGGCAAAAAACCCAGCAAAGCATAATCCAATTTGCGCCTGCAGGGGAAAAAATTATTTCCTGATCCCCTGAGAGGCAATTGGATATTTCCTGGATAAACTTTACCTATAAATGTCAGTATCCAGTTATATTCTGTGTATCCAAGAAAGAATCCACGTGTAGCACCCTCCTAGTTAGCAAGGGGGGGCTAGATCCTGATTGTCAGAGAGGAAGGCTGAGTAGCAGCCTGGGTGTGATAGGAGGATAAATTTGGGTCAGGGCTGATAGACTTTGCAGGCCAGCCAATCTGGAATTTCCCCCTGCTCTAGAGCATTGGAGGAAGGTCTAGAGGTAGTGGGTGGATCTGAGGGGTGGCTGGCCTGTACTCTTGACGAACTCTGGCCAATCCCCAACAGCAGGAGCTTGCAAAGGGGCCAGGACAACCCTTAAGGGTAAGAGAGCTTGCTCAGAAGCAGGAGAAGGAGGGAGGTAATAGATGAGAAAGATTGAGGTGCAGGAGACTGGGAGGGAGGGCTCACCTCCAGGAGTGATACTGGAAAGGAGGAAAGCTGTGGACCTCACTGGCCCATTGAGAGAGGACCACCTGGAAACAGGGAAGCGACCCAGCTTAAAGGCCTGGTAGCAGTCACCAACCCAACAGCAGCACAGGAGAAGGACTGGTACAGAAAGGCGGGAGAGCATTTGGGTGGGTAACCTAACTCCATACGTGTTCCATCTCCCTTAAAAAAAGTATAGTTTCTAATGTGTTAGAATAATTAAATCAAAATCTACAGCAACTTACTGCATTCATAAAGACGGTTAATCTTAGCGACATCTAGGATACTCAGTCCAATTTTCTGCCCAATAGGCATATTGGGGTTAGGCTTGGGGACAATTGTGGCTTGGTTTGGTGTGTTGGATAATTCATAGCTGACAAAGGTCAAATGGAGATGAGATCAACACATAATCATTACAGTATGTTACCTTTCTTTATCATACATCACAGGACACAAAGCAGGCTATTCATGACTATGTGGGTTATAGGCCACCTATAGGTGAATGGATACTGCCCAACCAATCAGAGAAGAGGTCCTCCCCTATATAACCCCTCCTATACAGGAAGTACCTCAGTTTTTTCGGCAGTGTCTGTAAGGTGGATGGTCACTGAACGTGTTGCTGTGATTTTGAAGCATACCTAAAAGTCAAGAACGGTTCCATCAGAAAATCAGGGACTTTAACTGGATCCATTCAGAAGGCTATGAGCTAAAATTAATGATACCCAAACCTTGCTGGATAAGGAGAAGAATCCTCGAGGTTTTGCCTATAATGTAGCCTTGTGGCACTGGACTCCGTGCAGATGGAACCTTGTGCAGTTTTAAATCTGACCAAGGCACTTCCAGCGGGTGCTATACAGGTCCAAGGTAGTAGCCCCTCAGCATGGGGACTGAGTCCTTGAAGGTCTGTATGACAATGCCTGCCAGGATGGGTGAAGGTTGGTACCTGACAGAGGTCAGGGACCTGCGGTGGGATTGAACTGCCAGAGGGGCCTAGGAAGGGACAGGTGGAATTCAAGGCAACTATTTCACATTGGATCCACCAATTGATCATTCAAGCTTATGGTTTGAAAGGTAAATTACCACCCTTTCGGGTGAAGGCACACTCCACCAAAAGTGTGGGGGCATCTTGGGCAGTCCACCACCAGGCGTAAAGACGTCAGTGTCTCAGGTTTGCAAGGTCGCTACATTCACAAGGTTCTACCATGTGGATGTCAGACCTGCAAAGGATTCTGCCTTTGGCCGCACTGTTTTATGGATAGCTGAGTAGGTCCTGAGGGATCAGGGGCGGACTGACAACTCATGGGGCCCCGGGCAATAGGGGATCATGGGGCCCCTGTGTCCTTGCCCAAACTCAAAAAAGCCTATGAAAAGGGTACCAGGGGCATCTCATGGGTCCCTCTACTGACCCCGGGCCCTTGGGCAGTGCCCGAGTTTCCAAATGGTCAGCCCGCCCCTATGAGGAATTATTGACAGTGGCTATCATAGTGTCACCCTCCCCTCAAATTTAATATTGCTTTGGGACATCCCACATGGTCATGAATAGCCTGATCTGTGTCCTATGATGTACGATAATGAAAACTGGATTTTTTCTACATACTTACCTGTAAAATCCATTTCTAGGAGTACATTACAGGACACAGAGGTCTCACCCCTCTTTCTGGAATGTCATTGCTAGCTACAAAAACTGAGGTACTTCCTGTATAAGAGTGGTTATATAGGGGAGGACCTCCTCTCTGATTGTTCAGCCAGTGTCCACTCACCTATAGGAGGCCTATACTCACATAGTCATGAATTGCCTGCTCTGTGTCCTGTGATGCACTCCAAGAAATGGATTTTACAAGTAAATATGTAGAAAAAAAATTAAATTTTTGTATGTACAATCTTTGTTCATTGCAAATTTAAAATTATTACTAAAGTCAGAAAAACATGGATGCTGCCAATACAAAAGTGCATAGAGCCTGTAATCAATAAAAAATGGAGATAGAGGAGGTTTAGCACATCTCCTACATGTATAAAGTATAACAGATGTGTTGATACAAAACTACATGTAGGTAACAAATCAGAGAACATAAGGGATTGGGGTGTATTCACATATACACGTAACTTAGTCAACAGGTTACACAATTTCTGAGAGTAACCAAACAAGTCATGACACATCAACCCAATAGGGATAGTGTACCTATAGGACAATTGCCATCAACACTAGGCTGCAATACAGCAAGGAAACATCATCAAAATAAAAGAACAATCAGAAATAAATCCTGAGAAGGGATGAGGGGGGCATAACCCCAAAAATCACATCCAAGTCTCAAAGGAAGGAAGAGGGGCCAGAGGCATGTGGGAGAAAAAGAAGAAGAAGACTGGTTCCCATACTTCATAGATATTGAGAAAATTTAGCTGAAGTGTGGAAGTATTCCTATTGTGTCCACACCACTGGAGGCTGATGCAGTTGCTTGTCTTTGACATGAATCATCCCTTCCATGGACTGGATTTCATCCATCTCACATACCCAGAGAGGGGCTAAACGGTTTACGCCAGTTATGGGCTATGACACTTCTAGCCGCCTTAAGCATGTGGCATAAACTATCTTTTTGAAAGATCACAGGAGGATTGACAGCAACGTGATTCAAACATCAGGTTGAAGAAAGGAAGCCATGATTTTGTCATAAATGCAAACTATTTTTGACAAAAAGGAGGCAATGAGGGGGCAGTAGGCCCAAATATGGGTCATGGTCCCTTTATCTGCCAGGAATTTCCAACAAACCCCTAGATTGTTAGAGGAAATTATATGGAGGACAATGGGGCAATGGTACCATCAGGAAAGGATTTTATCATTTCTCTCCTGATGTTTAGTGGAGATGGAGAGCTTGTGAGTAAGGCAGAGCAGGGGCAGACTGACCATTTAGAAACTCGGGCACTGCCCGAGGGCCCGGGTCAGTAGGGGGTCCCGTGAGATGCCCCTGGTACCTTTTTCATAGGCTTTTTTGAGTTTTGGCAAGGACACAGGGGCCCCATGATCCCCTATTGCCCGGGGGCCCCGTGAGTTGTCAGTCTGCCCCTGAGGCAGAGGGATTTGTTCCAGTCTGCCTGGTTACCTTTTTTGTAAATTTGGATAGAGTGGTGAGGGGTTAATGTGCAATCCCTCTTCAATCAGGCATGTGGAAGGCAGCATGTTACCTCCAATTTGGCTATTAGTTGCGGGACAGCTGACAACACAGTCTGCCACAGATCACGAGTCAATAGCTACAAGCTTGTGAAAGAGGCTTAATTGCCCTGATCATTATTTTCAAAAGCAATGAAAGTAAGGGTAACTCCAAAATTTTGAGTTTTCACCAGAACAGGAACAGAGATGTTCCTCACATTGGAAAGATATTCTCTCACTTTCTTTTGAGTGTACAGAGTGTACAAAATCTCCCTAACGGAAAAAAAAAACAGATGGCAAAAATAACTGTTTGAACCCTCCCCTACTCTATCCAAAATGAAAAAAAAAAAAGTCAGCTAGCAGAAAAGTCATGACTTACCGATTATAATGCATCACTGAATCATAGTCATACTCAAGGCCCAGGTTATTAGTGTCTTGTTTATAAAAATTACTCCAGAATTCTGTAACAAAGCAAAATCAATGGTAATGTCTCTTTTTAAAAACATTGCTACATTTCTCTTGCAAATGCTCCCTGTACCTTGAGAGATATACTGGAAATTGATGTCAATATAATTGTCACGATCGCTTCTCGTGTGCTCATGGTAGAAGCCCAGGGCGTGGTCAAGTTCGTGTTGTACAATCCCTCTGTGAACGCAGTCATCACCCAATGAAACTGTTTGGCTTCCACCCATTTTTCCGACAAATGATGAACAGCTAGAAATAGTAAATATACACCAGAAGACAGTATCAATTAAGAGCCAAAGATAATGAGTTTAATTGAAATACTTAAAAAATTTAAGCTGCAGAAAGAAAATCATACATACTGCTTAGTCATAAGCAAGGGTGGACTGACAACTCATGGGGCCCCCGGGCAATAGGGGATCATGGGGCCCCTGTGTCCTTGCCCAAATTCAAAAAAGCCTATGAAAAAGGGACCAGGGGCACCTCATGGGGCCCCCTACTGACCCCGGGCCCTCGAGCAGTGCCCGAATTTCCAAATAGTCAGTCCGCCTCTGGTCATAAGCCATCCATACATGGACTGAAATGCATGTATGGGCACCCTGGATGTAGATAAGTCGATCTACCAATCGACTTCTGTACAACCTACCTGTCAGGAAGTGCTGATCAACGTACTCTGATGGCGGAGAAGACTCTCACTGTCAGAACACAATAACACAGCAGGGGTGATTCTCACATCCACCTTGATTGTGTGAATTGGGGAATCGGATCTTTTTTTTCATTCAACCTGCTGGTTGAACAAAAAAAAATGATTACTGAATGGGTTGCCTTTGAGCTTTCAATCTTTTAACAGCAGGTGTATCCCTATGCATGTGCACAGTGCTAGTAAGAGATATAAAATACGATGTTCAGGAACTAAGTAATGATGGACTGGATCAAAACAGTGGTTGCACTGCTTGCTTTAGGACCAATTTATAGGATTTACAGGCGTACCTCGGTTTACGAACGCCTTGTTTAGCGTAATTTTCAGTTGACGAATGAAAATCCATTGAAAATAATGCCTCGGTTTACAAACTTTATTCGCAATACGAAGCAAGTTTCTCCAGGATGCATTGTGCCTGGGAGGTTTATAGTGCCGCGCCCGTGTATGCTGGAGTCTGTGGGTAGCACGTGGCGTAGAGTTTGGAGGTGTTGGAGCGGTTTTTGCATCGTGTTTTGGAGCCATTCTGGAAATTTTTAATCATGTCCCTGTACAGTATTTATGCCTTTAAAGTGCACTTTATAAAAAATTGTGAACAGAGAAAACTTTTTTTTTACTTTTTTCTGACCTCCGGAACGGATTAATTGGTTTTCAATGCATTTATGAATTAATTTTTAATCATGTCCCTGTACAATATTTATGCCTTTAAAGTGCACTTTATAAAGAGTTTTGAACAGATAAGACTTTTTTTTTTTACTTTTTTCTCACCTCCGGAACAGATTAATTGGTTTTCAATGCATTTACGAATTTTTTTCGCAATACGAAGCAAGTTTTGTCGGGATGAATTGCACCTCGGAGGTTTATAGCGCCGGTCCCGTGCATGCTGGATTCTGTGGGTAGCACGTGGTGTCGAGTGTGGAAGTGTTGGAGTGGTTTTTGCATAGAGTCTTGGAGCCATTCTGGAAATTTTTAATCATGTCCCTGCACAGTATTTATGCCTATAAAGTGCATTTTATAAAGAGTTTTGAATAGATAAGACTATTTTGTTACTTTTTTCTCATCTCCAGAACGGATTAATTCATTTTCAATGCATTCCTATGGGAAACCGCATTTCAGTTTACAAATTTTTCGCAATAGGAAACATCCCAGAGAACGCATTAAATTCATAAACCGAGGTACACCTGTATTTTGATTGTGAATATGGATTTTAGGTGTAATCCTTTGAGTCTGTTGACACTAAGCTCCACCATCTCTTAGTCACCATAATTTCTTTACTCAATGTAAGTAGTGTAAGTAGTGTTGCAATAAAAAATGTTCTGCCCGTTTGCTGCTTCTACTAGGTACATGAAAGAGGAAATCTAAGAAGCACTTGCTGTTGGCTTGTGACATCCCCATTCATTGACAATTGTCAATGAATCCTTTAGTTTTTTTAGAAAAAAAAAAAAAGGAGCAGTCATGCACTGATACATGAACTGAAGTCTAAGATGCAGTGAAGATCGTAGATGGCCTCTTCTCTTTCACATTCTGTAGACAACCATGATGGATAATAGACGAGACAACCTTACCCATCTGTATCTGTGATGTTGAGATAATTGTCTTCTGTTTTTCGAGACACAAACCTCACACAAGTCAAAGTCTCAAACTCGTCCATGGCATTCCTAATTGTATTGATCTCACTGGGACCTGAAAACAGAGGTGGAAAATTGGGTTTCTGTAAATAGAAATCTATAATAAATATTTAAATGCAAGAGGATGAAGAGATAACTTACTGAAGTCAGAAGATATGCTGTATGGAACAGGGACTGTACCATCGGCAATTTTAGGCCAAAGACAAGAAGTGCAGTTTATGGCGCTGCGTCCAGTCCTTACCCTTATGTCTCCTCCATGCATGGGCATGTCGATAGCTACACATACAGAAAGATGGTTTAGTTAATACACTAAAAAAAATGGATCCCATTTTAAAGTTGAACTCCAGGTAAACAGCAAAATATACAGATGAAATAATTATAAGAAAGCTGTTTGACCTGCCAAATGATTTGTATTTATGTCCACCCAGTGCTGAGATTTACATAGCTCAGGCACATAGCACAGCCCTGTTTGGCAGGGTAGGAAATCTGATTTTTCTCTGCTGCCCCACATGGAAGAGAAATATATTTCCAATATATTTAGAAAAAAAAATTATATACATATGTTACATATATTTACAATATATTGGCCTACATTAATATATTTTAACATGTATTCTAAAAAACGTAAATTTAAATATATTTTCTAAATTCAAAAGAGGAGATGAGAGCAAAACAATTGGGGGGCATTGTGCTCAACTATGACTTGTTTTGCTCTTGTCTCCTCTTTTGAGGAGCGTGTTTGTACTATGGGTCCTATCATGGCTATATGGCTCTTTTATGTCAATAAATGGTTATATGTATTTTACTGTGTGGTCTCTTACTATGCCCAAAGAATCCAATACTGCCGTACCTAGCAGTTTGTTTATTTTTCTTTTACAGAATATTCCTGTGTTGTGTGATTTTCCCTGCAGACCAGCCAAACAATGACTAAGAGCTTGAATCCAAAGCTTTGCCATTCTCCATACATGTTAGGCCCCTGTCACACGAGCGGTCCAGTCAGGTCCACCTTGCTGTTTATAGGGAAGACCAGAATGGACCCTCCATTCAACTCTATAGGCAGCGGATGTAAACAGACTTGTATTCGATTACACCTGGCTACCTCCAATCTCAGATGGCCGGATAGGAGGGCAGTTGGGTGTAAATAGTCCTCTGGTCCATTTACATATGGCTGCCCATAGAGCAGAGCGGGCTGTGTCCCGACATGGACCTGTCATCCAGCCACTCCATTCAGCTCAGCAGGGGATCAACAGACTGCTGAGCAAAACCAGATCTGGCCCATGAGAAAGGGCCATATTGGCTAGTCCATCAGTGCATGATGCAAAGTGTTCCATGATTTATGAATTCATTCAGTATTACTGCTTTTATCCCCTGCGGTATGGATTCAGTCCCGTCATACTGCTGTAAAAATCCTGTGATTTTTGAATAATTACCTTTATTTGTTTCAATGAGCTTGCTGAAGATCCCTTGAGATACTTCAGAGCCTTCACTCATTGTGGCTATATAGACACATACTACAAAATACTCATTAGACACAACTAGTGGCAAGTTACCAAAGTGACTTAATTTTCATGTAACTATTGAATCCAGTCTAAAATTTTAATTATATGACCATTAAAAGAGTAAGTCTTCAAAGCTATCTTCAGATTAGTAAAGGTGAGAATGTAATCTTAGCTACACTCTGATCTGTGAAACTTCTGGTTGGGTGACTAAATGGACGTGTAGTCTGTTTCTGCATCTCCTTGAGTGTCATTGACACCCTCACCTCCTGTAAGAGCTGTGATTGTGTGAAATAGTCTCCCTCAGGGGCTGGTTCTAGCCGACTAGATGCTAGATGTAATTCTAAAAGAATTATGTATTAAAGACTAAATCCACCTTTCTGACCATGTTTTGCGTTACATCCATATTTAGGGTGTAACATGAAACATTGTCAAATGTTGCAGGTCCCTGCCCTCAAATTACCTCCTTCACCTAAATCACAGGGTTCTTCTTGTATTTTTTTACTTTGGTAGGACTTTGTGTTGCTCCACTCACACAGCTGCATCATATACAGGTATTCACAGATAATGTATATTTACACAAATCTGTAAATGGAAGACTACAAGTCCAATCTCCCACCACGGCAGGAGGACCTGTAGATCTCAATGGAACACAAGTGTGGTAATGTCACCACATTCCTTGAGTACTTCTATCAGCCTCATATCCAAAAGTCATTACCTCTGTATGGACCTGGGGCTGAAGGAATAGTCAGCATAATCCTTAGAATTTTACCCATGAAACACTGATCATGGTTGCAATTCTTAATGGGATCTTATGCAAACAATTAATAAGTGTCAACCAGGTGCGGACTGACCATTTGGAAACTCGGGCACTGTCCGAGGGCCCGGGGTCAGTAGGGGGCCCCATGAGATGCCCCTGGTACCTTTTTCATAGGCTTTTTTGAGTTTGGGCAAGGACACAGGGGCCCCATGATCCTCTATTGGCCGGGGGCCCCATAAGTTGTCAGTCCGCCCCTGGTGTCAACGATGCAACTGAGGAGAGAGGAGAGATGACATCTTGCTGAGGAGCAGAGGAAGTGAACAGATGATGAAACATGAGAGCAGTAGAGATAGAGCGGCCGCCATTACAGAACAGTAGAGTGAACTTTGGATGCTGGGGAGCCTTCTGTCTAGCTAAAGTGCCGGAAGCTAACGACATTGACAGAAGGGGACACCTTGCCTGGTGCTGACAGAGAGCTAGTGAGAGGCCACTGGCCAACCTCAAAACTACACTATAAAAATGTCAGGGTTCTACTGGGGCTCAGGTCTGAAGAAGGAGCCTATTGAGCATGCTCCAAAATGCATTACCGCCCGTTTCACCTGCTACATCTGATTCTGCTCTCCAAGCTTCATTTTTGATGCACAGGCACATCCTGGACTCTACTATCTGATCCTATAGGCATAGCTTGCTGCTGGACAGCTGGATGTCCCACCTGGATCCAATTACCACACGATGAGTCTTTTTAACTGTTTATCTTAGGCGCCTTCCTCTCTTTTTCTTGTCACTGGCCAACCTCACACTACATCTATGTAACAGAGAAACAGAGTTGCCTGCAAAGGAACAATGTATTATTGCCTGCATCAATTCTTAAAGGAACACTCCCCAAGCATACCAACAAAATGTTTTGGGCTCCAATGACCTGGCCAGCAGAAGGAGTAGAGTAGGCTACTACAGAGTGCTGAACTGACAGTGTGTTATATGGTATATCTATAGTTTGGGTTACCCAGAAAAGAGTGCAGATGGGGATATGTTTTATTTCTATCAATGTGACTGCAGCACATTCTTGCCCTTGTTTAGTCATCGCAGTGTGCCTCTCCAACTGTTTAATCTTTACAGTAGAACTTTCTTACTGCTCCGTTCCTTGGTTATTTATCTGGTTGTAACTTACTTCTTGCTTTTGTAGAACCACTTACTGTGTCTGCAGCTTAAGTCATTCCCTCTCTGGGAAGTTTTTTCCAAAAATATGCCTGAAGTGAAGTACGGCGAAAGCACGAGATGAAGAGCATGACATCACGTGCTTCATCTAGCATGTGTGCAGTATCACGGACATTTTTAAAATGGTGACATGGGAACGGGGACCAAGGGAAGCCAAAAATAGGTAAGCATGAAGAAAAAGTCACAAGGATATAGGTAAGCGTGATTGTTTAATTTCCCCCTATTTGAGTATTTACAGGTTTAGAGAGTAGGGGGGTCCTCTTTAAGTCAGGGCTACTTAGGTCTTTGAAATTAACAACATAGTCTCAGTCTGTGCAGCTAGGAGAGCTGCTAATGTGCACTGTAGCTGAATTCCTAAACCAAAAAAGGTAAATCCTTTATGTTTATGGCTGCACCAGGTTAGCAGGACACAGGGCTTTGTGGTCCATGCCAGCATTGTATCTTCACAACACAAACATAGATTGCATGTAAATGCTTCTAACTGTTGAGGGAAGTAACAAAAAATGACAGTTGGGGGTGCAAACTGTAATCGAACTAAGGCCAAGAGAGCAGTACAAATAATTACTGTCTAATTACAAAAAAAAAAGAAATATAGAAAAATAGACAGGAACTCACCAGCTTTGTTCATTCCAGGTAACAGGTACTGCAAATTAAATATTTTGCATCAATATTTTATTGCAAATTAAATAAGATAATATCAGACAACAAGTGAAGGTCTCCTCAATCCTTCTCAATGCATGGACATCTTGGATCCTATGGATAAAATTGCACCCTTCCCTTTTTTGTTAGTTGCACAGCTAGTTATCCTGTTAGAGTAGATTTAAACCCAAATTTGATGACATTTGCTAAAGCCCCCTTCATCATAAACAATTCCCACAATTATTTTATCTTTTAGAAAATACTGTTTCCATTTTCTGCATCTCAGTATTGATAACAATGTTTTCACCAATGGAACATGCCTACAGCATTCACCAAAGGTGCTTGTAAAAGTGACTACACAGGAGGGCAGGACTTAAAGAGTTGTCACAACTTAACAAGAAGTTTCTGAAGAAGGAACTTCATGGCAGGATCATCAGGTTTATTTTACGAAAGCTGTCATTTGTAATAGGATGGAGATATCACTTTTGTTAAACTATATTCAATTATATCAATCATGGTAAACTTATATTTGATTTTAGCGATTGAGCTTACATGTTCATTGAATTGAAACATTAGTAGAAAAAACACCCTTTACTCTAGATATAGAATTATTTGAAAAAAAATCTTTAAATGTTTTTAAAATACACTTAGCCCAAGTCAAGGGCAGACTGACAACTCATGGGGCCCCCAGGAAATAGGGGATCATGGCGCCCCTGTGTCCTTGCCCAAACTCAAAAAAGCCTATGAAAAAGGGACCAGCGGCATCTCATGGGGCCCCTTAATGACCCCTTGCCCTCAGGCATTGCCCGTGTTTCCAAATGGTCAGTCCGCCCCTGGTCCAAGTTCCTAAATTTGTGTTTAAATTAGCTTCATGAAGTCCCCTCCACAACAGCACTGACACTGAGGATATATTGCCACCCCACAGCAGCCAACCACATGGCTATACCTATCAAAATAAAAATCTGAACATTCTCCACATGGAAGAAAAATATATTTTAAATATATTTTAAAAATATTCTTCCTGTGAAAACACCCTGGAGGAGGAGCAAATTGCATTGATGCATTTCCGGCTTTGCCGTCCAACGTACCACATCACTTCCTGTCAGGGCTCCAGGTATGACCAGAGATGTGTGAACTGACACAGGGAAACGCAGGCTTCAGGAGTGATATAATAAGAATATAATTTATTCAAAACTACACGAGTATACAATGCACAGTACAAACAAAACCCAAACCTCCAACTAATGACAGTATGTGCAGGAACACAGACAGGCGTAGTCAGGGCTGGAGAGGAAGAGTGGTCAGGCAGGCCGGGTCAGGAGCAATCGGGCAGACAAGGTACCAAAGGAGCAGGCAGAAGAGTGGTCAGGAATAGCCGGGGTCAGTGCAGGCAGAGTTCAATCAATGTCAGGAGTCAGGCAGAGGGATCAGGAAGGCAGACAACAGGATCAGGTTCAGACACAGGGGCTCATGGGCACAATACACCAAGGCCCTGACTGCAGGCCTGGCCATTCTTTAAATACACCTCCTGCAATCAGCCTCAGGTGATGGCTTGATTGCAGAAGTGAGCTTCTGGCTGCTGAGAGCACCCGCTGGCCAGCCCTGGTACTGCAGCCCACAAGGCAGGTAAGTCCCACCACCATTGGCGAGCCCATTTCTGACACTTCCGGTGAGTGGAACCCATGCCGTCGCGTGGCGTTCCCGGGGGCTATCTTGCTTGTGGGTGATTCTTGTGCTGTCATCTGTTGCTGACCATGAGATCTCAGAAATACCCTGGTGATGTGGCGTTTTGGCTCCATTTGAAATACAATAAATGCTGATTATACTTTTTAAGAATGTGAGTGGTTTGGTACTTGGAAATTGATTCTGCCTGAGTATTGCAGTATTACACTATATATTTGTTTTTTTTCCCTGCATGATTCAAAACATTTTCTTGGAGAGTGCTGTCTGGTGATCCTGGAGGCTGGAGGCCTGGCTATATTCCTGTCTGGAGTAGGGGAGATCCAATAATATCTGGTGTTTGGAGGTTTATTGACTGGGTCTAGGATCCCAAAAAAAACCTAAAAGGCGTTTTTTTCACCAATATCTGGTGAGTGCGGTGTGGTATTTGAGCACTATTTCGGTGGAAACACAGGTCAAAAGTTTTTTTGGAAAAAAGACTTTTATGAATATGTTTTTTTATTTTTTACTTTATTGATTTGGAGTGGGACCTATTAATTAAAATTTTTTATATATTTTTTATTATTATTTATTTAATTTTTCGCTGGAGTGTATATTTAGTTATATATCTGCGCTTTTTTGATGTCTTATATTATTTTTTGGTGTTTACACTAATGAGCAGCAGCATTTATTTATTTATTTAGTATATAATTTCATGGTTTTGGCGCCGGTGATTTTTTATATATAATATTTGACATCAAGCCTTGCTTGGGTCTGAACATAACATAATATCTACATGATGCTTTGGTAGTTTGCTTGTATTGAATAAAGCCGTGGTCTCCAAACTGTGACTCGGGGATCGAGTGCTGGCCTTTGCTAGTTTTTCTCTGTCCCTTGGGGCACTATTCCATCCATTAAATTAACAATTGGGCATGAGTCCTGCCATTGACACCAACAATCGGGCATATGTCCTCCCACTTACACCAATGAAGGAGCACAATTCCTCCCACTGACACCAATAAAGGGGTACAATTCCTCCCACTGACACCAAAAACGAGGCACAATTCCTTCCAGTGACACCAACAATGGGACACAATTCCTCCCAACGACACCAACAATGGGGCATAATTCCTCCCAATAGCACCAACAATAGGGCACACTTCTTCCCAATGACACCAAGAAAGGGGCCAAATTCCTCCTAATAACACAGATGGGGCAAAAGTTCTCCTAATAACACCAATGATGGGGCACTATTCCTACCACTGGCACCAATGATAAGGCATTGTTTACTCCCACTGACACCAGGATATTTCCTACTCCCACTGGGCTCAGTCCAGCTCCCCTACAGTTGGAGGGACAGTATATTGACTCTTTGTTTAGAAAGTTTGGAAACCCCTGGGCTAGAGAATATAATGGTTAGAACCTCTGTTGATTTTTTTTTGTTTCCTTACTGTTTATGTATCATTGTAGCAATTCCCCTCACTTCCTATACTTGAGGCACCACAAAAAGTGAGTGGAAATATCTTAAAAGGTAGGAGAACTCTCCTCTTAAACAGCTGTTATCAGAACAGGTGCCTTCATTGGAAGATTTTACCCTTGTCGGCAGGTGCGGGTTTTCCTCCATCCAGTAGGTGGCACTGTATCACTTTTCAGATAGTGGAGTCATAAATGGAATTGTTCCCACAGGGAGTCCGTAGCTGTCACAGTGGTTGCAGCTGTCTGATGGGACTCTTCAACTCTTGTAACCTCTAGGTAGCCATCTTGATGTGGGACTCTATAAATTAGGGTGCCCCCACCATTCAGGCGCACCTGGAGGGAGTGGTGGGTAGGGGTGACAGAGATCCTGTTTTTGTGGAAAGTGAATAGTGCAGGGAGAGGTTCCTGTTTAAGTAGAGTCAGTTCAGGGGCACCGTCTGTGTACAGTGGATGTTCCAGTATCTGGATCAGTGATGTGGGCTCCCTCCATCAGTACAGAGTGCCATCTTAGTACTGCAAAGTACCACCCATCCAGTGGAAGCCTTCCTCCAGGGAAGCAGGTTTAATCCTGGCAATACTGCACAACTACCAGCTGCTATCTTGCAATACTGTAATCCACTGCTCTGTCCTGGAGGTTATGAGTAAGCGCTAACACGCCAAACATGTCAACCTTACTCTTGTTCCCCCACTGTCTGTGATTTTCATATCAATAAAGATGGATCTTTTGGAGTACTGCCATCCAGAATTTTCTTCTATATTCTGAACGCTCCTATCCAGGGTTATGGTCTAAGAAGTGGAACCTGCAATGTGCGTGTACTTTGGAACTAGTGAGACTTGTTTGGGGCTTCAGGCCATTGTCCCTAAAAAAGTAGATCTTTTGGAGTGCTGCCATATGAAATTTTCTTCCATATATTGATCAGTTTGCAAACTGGGTGAGTAGGTTTGTGGGGTGTAGATAAGCCGACCGACCTGGAGCAGCTGCTTTTTAGGAGTGTTTGGAACTTGTCACTACAGAGTCCTGATTATAGGTATGGCTATTGTAAGGTTTCCACCTATATTTCAGATCAATATAACATGAGTGTCCAGATGTCATTGCCAGTGCACCAGAGGAACCTTTATGGTCAACGCCACCAACTGACCCATTGCAACCAACCATCACCACTCCTATTCTGGACTAGCTACTACTCATTGTAGTGCCTAAGGTATTGGCTGAGCCAAGGTGTTCCACCAGTTCTGTTATAGTGCATAATACTGTAAAGCTTTACTGTAAAACCAGGCTTCCTACAGTCTCTAGGTTTGTGCCCACTTCACTTGCCGCCACTTACACTGATCAATAAACAAAGGCAAGGGTGGGCAGCACAGTGGCTAAATGGTTAGCACTTCTGCCTGGCAGTACTAGGGTCATTGGTTCAAATCCCAGCCACAGCACCACCTGCCTGGAGTTTGCATGTTCTCCTTGTGACTGTGTGGGTTTCCTCCGGGTACTCCGGTTTCCTTCCACACTCCAAAGACATGCTGGTAGGTTAATTGGCTCCTGTCTAAATTGGCCCTAGTATGTATATGTATTAGTGTGAGTTAGGGACTTTAGATTGTACACCCCTTGAGGGTTAGGTACTGATGTGAATGTACAATATATGTATGTAAAGCACTGCATAAATTGACAGCACTATATAAGTACCTGAAATAAATACATTTCTTAAGCTAATTTTCTAAACACTTTTTTGAAAACACCGTATAAGAACCTAGTACGACATTCCATAATACAATCCATATAAATGGTACAGTGGTATTCCAAATTATAATTGATATAAAGATCCATAAATGGGCAATTGGTCAAACTTAACTTTAGAACCCACAATTTATTTGCATTTTGTTTTCAGCAACAACAATCAAGCGGGGGTGTTACATTGTACTTTGTTAATACCAGGCCATGGGTACTGCTTCAATTCCCGCTACAAGGATTCCTCCAGGAAGGTGCTCCATTATAACTCCAAACAAATGTCCAAGAGTCCTTGATAAATTTGGTTGATAGCTTTTTATTTTGTCCATTTGGCCCCCAATATGCATTGTTTTTTTCTGCCGTGAGCCAATTTTAGCATTAACAAAAATTGGGCTCTTGTGTGGTTGTTTGGCACTCTCATTGAACTGTATGTGCATGAATTCTCCACTGTAGGTTCTCCCTATTTCTAAGGGGGGTGCCCATTTTGTGGAGTCCTGCCGAACTGGAGACCAGTGATAATCTCAGTGACCCTTTGAAAATCTGTATCCAGCCCCCAATTTTTTTGTGTTAGCCATAAAACTTGACAGGGGTTCTAACCTCTCACACTCTACCCAAAACTAAAGGGGAAAAAAATTTAGGCTAGTTACACTACTAGCTAATGTTGTTAATATGTAACTTGATGTTATGAGCCATGCTTTCATAGTTTTCACCCGCCCCTGTACTGTTCATACCAGCTCATCATCTCACCTGTATTGGTGCCGATAGAGGTAGACTGGTCACTAACCCCTTAACACAGCCCAGAAGCAGGAGGAAGACCTTTTCATTCATCTTGTTCAGAATTCTCCTTCCCTGCAATTGGAAATATCTTCTCTCTGAAGCTTGGTGTGACACTCATGTTCTAGATCACCTTTCATACAGTTAGAAGAGAAGATCTGACCAATCATGGGACAGGAAAGCAAATTTTAAGAATGACCTAGGTGGACGTGTATGGGAATTAGAGATGTATAATTACTGCATATGTGACGCTGTGGTTATTTTTATATTATTAGCATTATCTTGGTGTACTGCTGTCCAACTTGTAATTGATTTTCATGGTCTCCTGTCAATTGTCCATAGTGAGAAACTCTAAACAATGTTCTGGGGGGTCATTAAGCCAGTGCTGGGAATATACAGTAAGTGAGGGGGATAAGTGTGAACCAGGTGTTATAATAAAAACATATGACAGGTCTCCTAATACCTCTGCACCCTATCCAAAACTAAAAAAAAAATTTCCTATAGTTAACCATCAAAGTGGAAATAAAGTTCACTTTGTAAGTTGTACATACAGTCAAGCCTATAAGAAGGCATACCGGTAGGTACAGTGAATATCTCCTGCACATGCACGGTTTTGGAGATATTCACACAGCATGCAGCCGATGACGTCACCAGTGCATGCGCTCTTAAGCGGAGTTCCACCTAAAAAAATAAAATAAAAGTCAGCAGCTACAAAAACTGTACACTTACCTGTCCCTCGATCCAGCTGTGTCTTCACCACCGTTGGTTTCACCAGCCGTCTTCTCTCCCTGGCGCTGGCATCTTCAGTGTGGGCACTCGGCTGTGACAGCTTGCGGCTTCACAGTAGGGTCCCACTGTGCATGCGCGAGAAGCGCTGCACTTTGTGAATGGCCCCGTAGTCTTCTGAGACCTGTCACGTATCCCAGAAGTCTACGGGGAGGGAGGAGGGGAGGACAACTTCCGCTTCCGATTGCCTAGGCGATCGCAGCAGAAGTGGGAGTGAGTACCTGTCAAATTCGGGTACCCGCTCCCCCCCTGCTCCCCAAAGGCGTCAATCTTTAATGGGGAGCAGGGGACATAGGCTTAAAGCGGAACTTCCCCTTTTGGGTGGAGCTCCGCTTTAAGGAAAGGCATAGCGTAGACATTCACAGCTCCATGCCACAGCTGAGGGTTCCCACGCTCATGCACGTTAGTGACGTCATCGGAGCTCTGGCCATTCATACGGCCAGAGCCTGTGAACCCAGAAAGAAGACCAGGTGAAGATGGTGGCGCCAGGGAGCCGTGACAGCGCGGCGCTTGAGGGCTCCGTATACAGGTAACTCTCTCTTAATGTGTATGCAGTGCACACTAGTGTGATGGATATGGTAAAATTCCTATTTGGTTTCCTGTTGAATATATACATATTTCTATACATTTTATACATATCTACTTTTATATATTTCTAAATGTTTTGTATAAATATATATATATATATGTGTTGTGTGTATATTTTCTGCCTGCTGGGCTTTGTGGTACTTTAAGAAATCCTTGCTCAGGAGATGTCTGCTCAGCAACCCCTCCGACTGAGCGAACTTGAGAACAAAGGAATATTTTTCTTTCCATAGATATGACCTTGGAGGAGATCACGCCTATACTCTAAAGAAGATTGTTTTCGTGTAAAGTGACCAATCAAAGACTAATATAATGCTTATGCTGCTCTCACGTGATGTTTGCATCATATTGCATATATAAGCTCACTTTCTCATTATAATAAACTAGAAGTGTTCATAGACTGAACTTATGTGTGTCAGCGTGAGTCTCTTCCAGTGTGCGCACATTCCAAAGCTAGCAAGATTAATTAGGACAGGAGCAGATAATCACCGGACTCTTAGTCCACACTAAATCACTAGTATATTATAACCTAAACCCTCAGGGGGGCCCATTGTTTTATTTTTTTCCAGGCAGTTTACTACCGCTTTAAGTGAATACAACATATCTTTCTAAATGTCAAATATTGAATAAAAATAGTATAAAAAAAAAATCGCACACATATACAAATACCACCACTAAAAAAAACAAAGTTTGAGAAGAAGGGTATTTAAATATGCGTGTGACTTTTGTTACGATTTTCATTCAATAGTTGACATGAATAAAGATATTTTTTATTTACCTAATTTAACTGATTTTGATACTCCATGTGTGTCCTGTGAAAGCAGCTTCCCTTTAGTATTGCAGTCACTTTTTATCTGTTATAATAACCACTTGCCTGCAGAAGATTTACCGCCGTTTATGACCAGGCCATTTTTTGTTATGTGGCGCTGTGCTATTTTAACTGACAATTGCGCGGTCATGCAACACTGTACACAAGTGAAACTTATATCAATTTTTTTCACACAAATTGAGCTTTCTTTTGTTGGTATTTGATTTGATGAGAAGAGGGGTTCTCCAGGCCTTTTTGCTAAGGTTGACCAGAAAGCCTTTTGCCCCGGCAGGGTCAGAGTGGTCCTTCCTGTTCAGGAGGGTACCAGAGATGAACCCTGTGCACTTTTTCATGTGTGTTCATATGCATTTTTTTCAGTACAGTTAGGGGTTGATTTACTAAAGGCAAATAGACTGTACACTTTTCAAAGTGCAGTTGCATGCTGCAAATGCAGTTGCTCCAGAGCTTAGTAAATGATATAAAGCTTCACTTTGCAAAGAATGCCCAATTACATGCAAGGAAAAAAAAAACAGCACTTTAGCTTGTACATGATTGAATGGTGGAAGTCAGCAAAACTTTTGATCATTTACTAAGCTCTGGAGCAACTGATCTCGCAGGGTATAACTGCGCTTTGCAAAGTGCACAGTCTATTTGCCTTTTGTAAATCAACCCCTTAGTGTTTAGTTTGCACCATCCAGACCCATTGCCAGCAACCTGTTAAAAGTCTATGAGAAGCTAAAAAATGCAGCAAACAGATGGGGATGGATGCTGTTCCAAGTGATATTAACCTTTAGGCCCTTATGCACCCAGGGACAAAAACACAAAAAGTCTGCATTCCAGGTGTTTGTCTCTGTACGCATATGGCCCTAAACGTCAGTAGCGCTCAGTACAGCATCCAGCCTCATTCAGTCACGGCATTTTTTAGCCTCTTGTAGACCGGACTGCAGATTGTACACAGCTTGCACTCAAGAGGGGACATTCAGGTGTTTGGATGTGTGGTTTCAATCACATTCTTTTAAGTAGTTTTAATTTGTAACACATAAATTGTTAATAGGTGACAGGGATTAAGGCCAGGTTCACATCTGTGCAGCTGTGCGGGCCATGATTTGCACGGGCATGAGAGCACATTCATGTGAATGGACTCCCGTGCCCCGGGACACTCAGGGAAAAAGTCTCTGCACTTCTTTGGAAATCGCAGTCCGCACGGGAATCGAGGTTCCCAGTACAGTTACGATTTCCAATGCGAGGATTGCCATTAGAATTAGTGGCACCCATCCACGGGTCCTGCAGTCATCTGTGTATTTGGTGCTGCTGCAGGTATTTGTGCGGGTCCCGCAGCAGCACCACCTGCACAGATGAGAACCAAGGCTAAATAAACAAATTGATGAGATGAAAGAAAGATTACTTCCATTTCAGAAGTTTTGTTGTTGAGCAAATATGATGGAGAATTTCAAAACCTTTGCATTTTTAATAGATCACCATAAGATCACCATAGATCACCATAAAATCCATTTCTTGGAATCCGTTGAAGGACACAGAAAGATTTTAACATCAGAATATACTGCTGCTTACAGGAACATTGGATACTGGTAAGAAAAAAATGTAGGCCAACCAGCATGCATCAGTTTTGTAGCAAAGCAGTACTGAGATCAGAATTATAAACACAGAGGGGTAAGACATGTATCTCTCAATGGACTCCATTCAATGGGGTACATTTAATATTCCTATTTTCTTTCTTGTCGAAAATGTCTTGGTATGCTGACACCTTAAGAGTTCCCTTGACTGGAACTAAGGGGCCAAGCCCAACCCCTTAAATGCAACCCCCCATGCCCCCTCCTCCACCAAACTTTACACTTGGCACAATGCAGTCAGGCAAGTACCGTTCTCATGGCAACCGCCAAACCCAGCACATCCATCGGGTTGCCAGAGAAGCGTGATTGGTCACTACAGAAAACACGTCTACACTGCTCGAGTCCAGTGGTGGTGTGCTTTACACCACTGCATCCAACGCTTTACATTGCACTTGGTGATGTAAGGCTTGGTTGCAGCTTCTCGGCCATGGAAACCCATTCCATGAAGCTCTCTATGCACTGTTATTGTGCTAATCTGAAGGCCACATGAAGTAGCTATTGACTGCAGACATTTGGCGACTTCTGCGCACTGTGCGTTTCAGCAAGTGCTGATCTTGCTCTGTAATTTTACGTGGCCTACCACTTGGTGGCCGAGTTGCTGTTGTTCCCAGTTGCTTCCACTTTGTTATAATACCATATTATTATGGTATTTAGTAGCCAGGAAATGTCACAGATGGACATATTGCACAGGTGGCAACCTATCACAGTACCACGCTTGGAGTCACTGAGCTCCTGAGAATGACCCATTCTTTCACAAATTCTTTCACAAATGTTTGTAGACACAGTCTGCATGTCTAGGGGCTTGATTTTATACACCTGTGGCCATGGAGGTGATTGGAACACCTGAATCCAATGATTTGGAGGGCGGGCCCAATGCGTTTGGCAATATAGTATATGTGGTGGAGGAATAGCATCACGGAGGATTTCTCAGCTCACTAAAGAGCTTTTTTTTAACATAGGTGCACATAGTTTTTTGTGTTTTGCACAACACGGAAATAACATTTATTATTAATACACATATGAACTTTATGACGGTAGCATTAATTTATTTATTGCTTTGCATGTTTGCACATTTGTTATATTTGCACATTACAAGACTTTGGGTATTAAGCATTTGTGAAGATTTGCATAACTATTCAGTCAATGCAGCGCAGCATTATTTGGTGTTAAGAGAAGCAGGAGTACCCTTTGGGGGTCCATGTTTATTATCAAAAAGAGAGTTTCCAAAAGAAACAGTGACTTGAACAGCCTGAACCACATCCAGACAATGAAGAAATGTCATCTTAATGAACCAAAACTGGACACAGAGATGAAACAATGTCCTGGTAAAGGTAAAGGCAGAGACCAACATACTGTATGCATGTCATGGGCATCACTCTAATCCTTTGCAAAACCCAATAGGGGTTCAACAAAAAGTGCCAGTTAAAATAAATGCATCACAGAGGTGATAGCTATAAATAAAACTTATGGCTGAGAGTAGAAAAAGTTATGTATCTAATGAGTTCATCAGCAACTTCTGAATCCAGAGAGAACCAAATGTAGATCCTATGAATTTACAGAACTGACATGAAGACCCCCTGCACCAATATCTTATTCCAAGCCTGTGAGTTCAATAGTCTCTGAAAGAGAATGGAAATAGCAAAGACTACTTTTGAAGGTGGTGGGAGCCAAACACTGGTCCAGACCCAATTGTAGGAAGAAAATGAGAAACAGGATAACAAATTAGCCCTTGAGACAGCAGATCCAGACCTTCAGGTAAGGCCCACAGTGCCTCTGCTAGAAGCCTAACTGGGTCAGCTTACTACATCCACCTAGGTCAAATCTGGGACAATGAATGCCCTTGCTCGTCTTCCTGTGGAGTAGGTAAGGAAGTTTTTTCCAGGGAGGAAGGGCACAGATTAGGGTGCACTAATCTCTCAGAACCAAATCCACCATAAGAGCATCCACTGCTTTCGCCAGGAGATACCTGCACCTGGATATAACATGTGTAGTTTGTTGTTGAACCTGGAGGTCAGAAGGTCCACATCCTGTGTGATACAGGTACTAGAACACCTCTTGGTGTGGAGACCACTCTCCTGGGTCCAGATGCTGCCAGCTAGTGATATCTTCCTGCTAATTGTTTTATATGGAAGTGCATATAAACTTTAGTTTTATGAGTTTATTAGATGATAGAAAACAGACCATAACTCAACTATTTCTATTATGCAGTTGTACCATGTCTGGACCTAAACATCTATCTAAAACCAAAAACTACTCTGAGTTTGACACCTTTGTAGCGATGAAGGTTTGAGGTTCTAGATATTTTCAGGAGCCTTAAATGGGTACTACCTGATTCCCCCCCCCCCTTTTTTTTTCTTTTTTCTCCTCACTTTACTTGTTCCAAAATAACCTTTCCTTTACATTTTCAGTGATAGTTGGTTGACTTACCTACCTAATCTAATGTCACTGCCAACATTTCCTGAGATGCTTTTGAGGTATTTATTGGGTCCTCTGTCTACCACGTATATGGAATTTTCCAGTGGTTACTTTCCTGTACTCGGTTGGTTGATATTTTACCGATTTACTTGATAGTCTCGACTCGACTGGTTTTGTAGATGGAGCTTATTTCTACCTGTGGTTACTTTTGTACTCTAAGTGTTGTGCTTATGTTTCCCATCTGGTTTTACATATCGTCGAAACTGGCAACGTATGTTTTTTTTACTTGATCTGTACGGTTTGAAAATTCTTAATAAAAATGATTCAACATAAATTCAAGCTAAAACCAAAAACAAAAAAGTACAATATTTCAGTTTATTAGTTCATAGATGAGGTACCTGCATTCATTTTCTGTTTTCATTTTTTCTCTTTATTTTCACCTGATAATAACACACTTCCTGTCCTAGGGTGACAATACTCACTATTCCTCTGCATCAATGGAGGGAGCCATGGTTGTCACTAGGCTGGACTATTAGCACGTTTACCTTTGTTCATCCCTATTACACTTGAGGTGAAATAATAAGTAATTTACATAAGAAAGATAGGACACAACAAAAAAAGACAAGGATACATTTCTGGCAGGATCAACATGTATTCATTGTACTTACTTGTTCTTAGCTTGAAAAATGAAAAATAATGCAGCCATCACATCTAAGGACTGTTGAGCTGCAATGTATTACCCTTCTGTTTTTGGGTTTAGTTAAGCTTTAATTTTACAATTTAGATATTTGCTGCATGGGTTTGCAAGAACCCCTATAGTATAATGGACCTTGATCTGTTTAAAATCACCTGAAAAAAAAATCACTCAAATATAAAAAAAAATCTAAGCGCCAAGGCTGATATTAGCCGTCTTAATTCCAATACATATTTTTTTCTGCATGGGGCTTATGAACGTTAGGTACAGAAATCTACATGTGTGAGTTTCTTTAGTCTGACAGACTTTGTATCCTGCAGAAAATGCTTGTCTTCTAAGTACATTGTTACTAGAAAAAAAAAATCAGATTCAGACATTAAAAACAAGAGTCTGACCTTATTTACATACAGCTGCAGTTCTTGATAAAATCCGCTTTCTATCAATAAAACCAAAAAACATGAACCAGAAGACCAAGACTTTGTTTGATTTCCTTCCTGTTGTCTTGGATCCACTATTGCAATCTTTCTTTGCCATAAAAAGTGGTAGATACCTTCATAAAAGTCATTCTTCAGCTTCTAAAGAGACCAGTCTCCAAAGCCAAAAATATCTATATTTATAAATTTGCAGTCATTCACAGTGAAAATTCATCTACAATCAGTTTGTATTGTACCCGGCTTTAGTACTAAAATGATACAAGTCATTGTAAACAAAGAAAACTTCACAGATTGCCGAGGTCAAGCCAGCAGAGAATGGGATCCCAAAATTCCACCGTTAGCATCAAACATGATGTCCCAGGAGGTGCAAGTAGCAATTGTCATCAAGAAAAGTTTCTTCAAACCTTCATCGCGTTTTACGCTTTGCTCCTGGAGACGAGGGATATTGTCGGACTGGTGGCATGTCGTAATGGCTGGGAATGTGACTGTTTTTAGGTGAGTCGTAATGGTTTGTTTGGAGACTATTCCGGGGGGAACTGGTGGAAGCTGCAGCAGCGCCTCTCAGAAAGCTGTCTGGAGTATAGAAAGAGATGTGTTACTTTTAGAAAAAAACTTTCACATTAGCTGTTTATTTTATTCTGGACGTATGTGAAAAAAAAGATGTCAGACAAGACTTTTTAATACAGCTTGATGGCTGAAAGCGTAAGAAATCGGTCAGCACAAGGAGCAACGATATGCTTCAAAGACTTCATTTTCTATGAAGGTGAAAGTTCTCATCTTGGAATCTGTGCTTTATATCTGCACTGTATGCCAGGGGCGGACTGACAACTCATGGGGCCCCCAGGCAATAAGGGATCATGGGGCCCCTGTGTCCTTGCCCACACTCAAAGCACACCCAAAAAAGCCTATATAAAAGGTACCAGGGGCATTACATGGGGCCCCCTACTGACCCCGGGCTCTTGGGCAGTGCCCGAGTGCTCCAATGGTCAGTTCGGCTCTGCTGTATGCACATAATAGCAAATATATGATTTGCCTATAGTGATGTGCATGAGAGTAGTGGCTCTCCCTTGTCTCTCTCTCCTCATTGGCTGACACAAGCAGTGGGAGCCATTGGGTCCTGCTGCTGTCAATCACAGCCAGTGAGCCAATGCAGAGATTACAGGGACGGGGCCAAGCTGTGCTCTGTGTGTGAATGGACAATGTTCATTCACAGGTGAATGGCTCAGGAGCAAGAAGCTTCCTACTGGGAGCACTTGGCTGGGGGGAGGAGCCAGGACTGCTGGCAGGGGACAAAAAAAGAAGTGGATCAGGGCTGCTCTGTGCAAAACCATTCCACAGAGCAGGTAAGTATATTATGTTTGTTATTTTTTTTTTCATTACAAACTTTAATATTACTTTAATTCCAACTCTTGAAAACTTAAAAGTTATTTCTTGCAATGAGGCTGCACTCACACGGCAAGGGTTAACTGCTCATTTAGGTCTAGGAGGCATAGAAAAAGTAGATTTGCAGGCCTGATCTTCCACTGCACTACTTGACTGGTCCTTACAGTTTCTTCTCACACCTGTTCCACCAGTCTAAGGTCCTCACATCATCAAGACCAAGCCCTGCACTGAGCAAGACAATACAGAGGGACAGTCCACCGCAGAAGCATGGGGGAGGAAGCGGAGGATCAGCTACGTAAAAGTGCTTCTCTTCCCTACAATAAATGAGTACGTAACTATTGCAGTGTGTAGCCCCACCACAAGGGATAATTGTTAAGTTTCTCGGAGTTGGGCTTTTAAATATTATAGACCTAAAACAGGCCCTGGATCAACAGAGCCCTTCTTAGACTCTTACCTTGATCTTGTGAGTCCACCTGGTACATGGCATCTTCATCAAACAGTCCAATTTCTGCATATGACATTTCTCGGTGCACGGGGGACTTCATCTCCATGTAATTCCCCTCTGAGGTCCTAGGCATCAGCATGGGGATATCTTTAATGGTTGCATATGGATTCTCACTGTTCAGGGAGCTGTTACTTAGGCTGAGTGCAGAATCTTTCACATAATCTGTAGAAACCAAAAAGATTTTATTAGTATAAACCAGCTTTCCTAACCAGGGTTCTGTGGAAATCACAAAAAGTTGCTCCAATGGTTGCTAGGGGTTCCTTGAGCAACGTTTCATTTTCTCTCAGACAATAACTACTAACATCTATGATGCTTGTATTTATCTGTAAGAGAAACATTCTTCCCACTTTAAAAGGAGCATTCTTCCCTATGACCACCAATGTAGGAGGGTCCATCTCTTACTGACCACCAAAATAGGAGGACCCTTCTCTTACTGGCTAGCAAAGTAGGAAGGCCCTTCTCTTACTGTCCACCAATGAAGGAGGGCCCTTCTCTTACTGACCACAAATTTAGGAAGGCCTTTGTCTTACTAACCACCAATGTAGGAGGGCCCTTCTCTTACTTACCACCAATGTAGGAGGGCCCTTCTTTTATTGTCGACCAATATAGGATAGCTCTTCTCTTACTGACCACCAATGTAGGAGGGCCCTTCTCTTATTGACCACCAATTTAGGAGGGCCCTTCCCTTACCAATATAGGAGGGCCCTTCTCTTAATGACCACCAATATAGGAGGGCCTTTCTCTTAGTGACCACCAATGTAGGGGGGCCCTTCTGTTACTGACCACCAATGTAGGAGGGCCCGTCTCTCATTGGCCACCAATATAGGAGGGTCCTTCTATTACTGACCACCAATGTAGGGGGGCCCTTCTGTTACTGACCACCAATGTAGGAGGGCCCGTCTCTCATTGGCCACCAATATAGGAGGGTCCTTCTATTACTGACCACCAATGTAGGGGGCCTTTCTCCTACTGACCACTAAGGTAAAGGTGTCCTTCTCCCACAGGTGTTCAGGTATTTAGTCAGCAGCAAGTAATGTTTAGTATAATCAAAATAATAAAAAATATAATCAAAATATAATCAACATATACACTGAGTGGAGGAGGAGAGATCAAGGGAGTGTTGATCTATGGAGGAAGAGTCTAAACCCGGGGTATACCTGCCAGTTTATGTCCACTTCAAGGGACGCATGCGTTTTTTGACTGAACATAATGTGAGGTCAAATATTTCAGGTGAGGGTACATCTGGTGATTCATGGTGGAGGATTAAGATGTATGAAGTAATGAAGTGTTTTGAGATTCATTCAAGTTGAAGAAATCACTATTTAGAGACTTTGTTGTTTCAATTGATGCATATTCACTTGCATTGATTAATGTTCACCACAGAATTCAGTCTTTATTTTTGATATTTTGGGTTAGGTATATATTCATTATAAGGAAGCGCTGCACTGTATTTTTATATGTTAAGTAATTTTTAGTAACCCTGCCAGGAAGGTCCTTCTGCAGGTCCTTCCTGTTATAGGATGACAGCGCTCTGTCCCTCTGTCACAATTGCTCTCCTGCATTGTTATCCTGTCATATGTGGAGACTATATGCAGTCATCCTAATGTTAATCATGCAGACCAGGTCCACATATTGTCCACCTCAGAAATTCTACCCTAAAATATGTGTGGGCAGGTGCCAAGTGAAGTTCTATTTCTGCGTGAAGAATTAAATCTGTTATGGAAAACTATGGCTGGGCTGCAGGGGGTTGACAGCTCTTGTGATATTACTTCCCATGTGTATGTGTCCCTTCCCCTGTGTAAAAGCATATATACAGGAACAGATCAGCCTTGTGGACTGTCTGGGCATCAGTAGCAAGATGTGATCTGTTATGTTGATGACCAACCCTTCAGCAGGACCTGATTCTGGGTTCCATGTTTTTGAACTGATCTACAAAATGAGACTTTGCTTAACCTGCTCCCACTGGCAATATGCATATGGCGGGTGAGCTTTAAGGCTCCATGTGTACTGCAGCTGATAAAATCACGTTTAGGAGCTTTTCTGCATTTCTTTCAGCAGCCCCTGAACTCACCCTAATGTTCTCCTATGTGTCCATGTACACTATGTCGTTTACAGTCATTTACAGGCAGTTGAGTTTACAGTCATTTTTTTGAACGCACCAAACTTGCGTTGAGGAGTAGATTTTATCAGCGTTTCAAATGCCAAACGCTTATAAACGCGTGTAAACGCAGCTAACCGTGTTTATAAGCATTTGCGTTTGGAAAATGTTTTTAACTCTTCCATTTCCAGATGCTGTCCAGAGCCTTTTTTATCATGAAAAATGCATGCAAAGCAATTTCCCAATACTCAAATAGACCCGGTACACCATACTTTGAAGTTTTGCATGAAAGAAAAAATGTTAGACATTGCTGCAATAATTTCTGCACAGAAATGAGCTGGAACATATCCAAACACCACAAAAAAAAAAGACAGCTAATCTCAACAAATACCACTCTCTCTATTTCTCTAAAAATGTTTGAAATAGTTAATTTTTTAACTGTTTTTCAGTGCATTCTGGGCATTTTGGAAGGTCTCTTTAAAAAACGCTTCTAAATGCAAACGCTCATAAACGCGGTATGCAAACGCGACTAAACAGACGATTTCTAACCTACGTTTTCCAGCAGTCAGTTTCCATCATTCAGAAGTGTTTTCCAAATGCCCTGTGTACATGGAGTCTAACCCCGAGAGGCTGCATATATACATTGAAAATGTAAGCATTTCTGTGATGAGAGAGCACACTCTGCGCACTCCCAGCAGGTATCGGAAAGCTCCTAATGCCTCTTGTGATCGGGAGCTTTCTGATCATGTGACTGATGTGACTGCCAATCGCAGCAGTCACATGATCGGAATGCCCACCTCTGCCACCCGACATTTAGAAACTCTTACAAGGCTGGGAGGCGATGGCAGGAAGGGGTTAAAATAAGGTATGGGCAGCACCACAAGAGGAAGCAGAGCACAACCAGTCACAGTACAGCCAAATCTATTGTATAGCTAAGTAAAGACTCTGTTATGTTAAGGATGTCAAGTAATTGAGTGTAAACTATCTTACCGTGCAAACCAATCTATGCAGTAAATGTGCTTCTGAAGGAAGATAATTTGCCTGGTTTGAATTTCTTATGGAACGAATTAAGTGCATTACTGTTGGGTGTACTCATGATGTATTCAGAAAAACTAGGAGTTGGATGCAAGATATTTTTAACCCTTTGGGCTAAGAAGAAATGTAACTATGCAGTCACAAGTTATAAGTAAAATGTGAAAGAAGGTACAATGAGGAGTAGCAGCCAGCTAATAGAGGAAACAGTAACGGTGGCAGGTGAGGGACACCCTGGTAGTGAGGGAATGGGTTCCCAACTTAGTGGCTGGGATTTATATTGGAGCCCACTGTGATATGGAGCCTGCCTAGGGACCGAGCCTGGGGTCATGGAATGCAAGGCCTTGGGGAGTGAAGCATGGTGATTTCCCTGAGTACCAAAAGGCAGTGAGACAAGCTGGTGGAGTCAAATACATGCTCAGTATTAATGCTACAGAATCTATTGTTGGGTCAGGTGGCACAGACCTAGTTGCTGTCTGAAGAAAAAATGCAGTCCTACTGTACATGTGTGTGGAGCTCTAGGTGTTAGGTAGTGTCTGGCCTAAAAGCATTAATGCCCACATGGTGTACAGTTAACATGGCTTGTTGTTTTCCACTGACTCCTATACGGTGCATTGCTAACATACTTGTCTGCCATACAGCCATAGCTGCCATGTTGAAATTAAACACAAGGAGATTAAGGGGGATATGATCTCCATGTATAATACATAAGGGGGGGATATGATCTCCATGTATAATACATAAGGGGGGGATATGTTCTCTATGTATAATACATAAGGGGGGATATGATCTCCATGTATAATACATAAGGAGGGGATATGTTCTCTATGTATAATACATAAGGGGGGGATATGATCACCATGTATAATACATAAGGGGGAATATGATCACCATGTATAATACATAAGGGGGATATGATCTCCATGTATAATACATAAGGGGGGATATGTTCTCCATGTATAATACATAAGGGGGGATATGATCTCCATGTATAATACATAAGGGGGATATGATCTCCATGTATAATACATAAGGGGGAATATGATCACCATGTATAATACATAAGGGGGATATGATCTCCATGTATAATACATAAGGGGGGATATGATCTCCATGTATAATACATAAGGGGGGATATGATCTCCATGTATAATACATAAGGGGGGATATGATCTCCATGTATAATACATAAGGGAGATATGATCTCCATGTATAATACATAAGGGGGATATGATCTCCATGTATAATACATAAGGGGGGGATATGTTCTCCATGTATAATACATAAGGGGGATATGATCTCCATGTATAATACATAAGGGGGGATATGTTCTCCATGTATAATACATAAGGGGGATATGATCTCCATGTATAATACATAAGGGGGATATGATCACCATGTATAATACATAAGGGGGGGATATGATCTCCATGTATAATACATAAGGGGGATATGATCTCCATGTATAATACATAAGGGGGATATGATCACCATGTATAATACATAAGGGGGGATATGATCTCCATGTATAATACATAAGGGGGATATGATCTCCATGTATAATACATAAGGGAGGATATGATCTCCATGTATAATACATAAGGGGGGATATGATCTCCATGTATAATACATAAGGGGGGGGGGGATATGATCTCCATGTATAATACATAAGGGGGGATATGATCTCCATGGATAATACATAAGGGGGGGGGGGATATGATCTCCATGTATAATACATAAGGGGGGATATGATCTCCATGTATAATACATAAGGGGGGATATGATCTCCATGTATAATACATAAGGGGGGATATGATCTCCATGTATAATACATAAGGGGGGATATGATCTCCATGTATAATACATAAGGGGGGATATGATCTCCATGTATAATACATAAGGGGGATATGATCTCCATGTATAATACATAAGGGGGGATATGATCTCCATGTATATATACATCAGTGGTTCATATAGTGAACTCGGTGTAGAGCTATTCACCCTGAGGTCATCACAGAGGACAACAGGGCACTCTTTACGTCTGGAGGAAAAGAAATTTAATCTCCAAACATGGAAAGGTTTCTTCACAGTGAGAGCTGTGAAAATGTGGAATAGACTCCCTCAAGAGTTGGTTCTGGCCAGCTCAGTGGATTGCTTCAAAAAAGGCCTGGATTCTTTCCTAGATACACAGAATATAACTGGTTACTAACATTTATAGGTAATGTTGATCCAGGGAATATCCAATTGCCTCTCGGGGGATCAGGAAGGAATTTTTTCCCCCTGCAGGAGCAAATTGGATCATGCTTTGCTGGGTTTTTTTGCCTTCCTCTGGGTCAACTGTGGGTATAGGATTACAACTTTTTTTTTTTTTTTAATGGTTGAACTGAATGGACTTTTGTCTTTTTTCAAACAGACTAACTATGTAACAACACAATTCTCTCTGATATGTATTTCATTGTTGATTACTGGATACTCACCATTTCCTTTGTTATAGTAAACCCCAACACTGTAACTTCTATCCATGCAATGCCTCCCTGCAATCAGAAAATTATACAATTATTTACATTGACAAGTGCCTAGGCTCATGATCTTTGTTTTATGAGATGTGTATTTTATTTTATAGAAACAAAGGGCACAGCGCATCTAAGTGTAAACTGTGTAACAAATTTAATAAGAAGGTAAGCTTAACAACTCACATCTAGAACAGTAAAAACAGACTCATAGGAATGTAGGTAGTACGTCTGTCGCCAGATGTAAAAGGCTGTTGTGGATAGGAGTGAACCCTGATTGGCGCTGCACCAAGCAGACATGGATGATGAAGCCTGGCTGGGTCTCCAATGTCACCAAAGATCCATTATCTCCTGCGCTCAAGGACTCAGATCAAACAGGCGTTAGTGACAAGCAGCGTGTTGTGTGTTCATCCACTGGTGATCAGAGGTTGTGCAGCTCTATCATGAAGCTGGGGAAGCTTAATAAAACTGTAGAGGAAGATGAAAGAAAGAGCGCACAAACCTTGCGCATTACCTCAATAAATAGTGACTAATTTTATTAATAAGGAAATATACTCACAAAATGATTGTATAACAGACATAAGTAACCATAATCCAAACAGGGTTACAGGTAAATCAAAAGGGGGGGGATGAAGGCCAACGCGTTTCGAAGGGTGCTCCCTTCTTCATCAGAGCTGGGTTTGGCAGATAGAAACTTCAGTATGGCAGAGTTCCCATGGCAAGGAGATATTCAGCTGAACTGCTGTAATACTGACACTCAGTGGCTGAATATCTCCTTGCCATGGGAACTCTGCCATACTGAAGTTTCTATCTGCCAAACCCAGCTCTGATGAAGAAGGGAGCACCCTTCGAAACGCGTTAGTTCATCCCCCCCTTTTTGATTTACCTGTAACCCTGTTTGGATTATGGTTACTTATGCCTGTTATACAATCATTTTGTGAGTATATTTCCTTATTAATAAAATTAGTCACTATTTATTGAGGTAATGCGCAAGGTTTGTGCGCTCTTTCTTTCATCTTCCTCTGGGTCTCCAATGTGTCAGGAGCTAGTAGCGTTGGGCGCCTGACGTCATCGTGATGCGACCCGTTTCTGAGCATGCTCTTTATCAGGCAAAGTGGAGCGCCATCACTCCATTGCAGCCTGCCCTAGTGCATACTGGATTGCCCTCCTAGGTTACCAACCATTTACCTGTACAAGACCCCCTAGTTACCAACAAACCTTAGTAACCTATAGAAACCTATAGCTAGTAGCATTGGGCATCTGAAATCATCAGGATGGGACACGTTTCTGAGCATGCGTGGGACCAGGGTCGGCCGGCGCGCTCTTTATCAGGCAAGGTGGAGCTCCATCACTCCATTGCAGCCTGCCCTAGTGCATACTGGATTGCCCTCCTAGGTTACCATTTACCAACTATTTAGGGAAGGAGGTTGTTGCTCAAAATCTCACAATAAATGGCCCCATTCATCCTCTCCTTAATACAGTGCAGTCGTCCTGTCCCCTTCGCAGAAAAGCACCCCCAAAGCATGATGTTACCACCCCCATGCTTCACAGTAGGGATGGTGTTCTTGGGATGCAACTCATCCTTCTTTTTCCTCCAAACACGACGAGTGAAGTTTAGACCAAAAAGTTCTACTTTGGTCTCATCTGATCACATGACTTTCTCCCATGCCTCCTCTGGATCATCCAGATGGTCATTGGCAAACTTCAGACGGGCCTGGACATGTGATGACTTGAGCAGGGGAACCTTCCGTGCAATGCATGATTTGAAACCATGGCGGCGTAGTGTTCTACCGACAGTGACCTTTGTAACTGTGGTCCCAGCTCTCATCATGTCATTGACCAGCTCCTCCCTTGTCGTTCTGGGCTGATTCCTCAACTTTCTTATCATCAGTGATACCCCACGAGGTGCGATCTTGCATGGGGCCCCAGTCCGAGGGAGACTGACAGTCGTCTTTAGCCTCTTCCATTTTCTAACAATTGCTCCAACAGTTGATCTATTTTCACCAAGCTGCTTGGCAATTGCCCCGTAGCCCTTTCCAGCCTTGTGGAGGTCCACAATTTTGTCTCTGGTGTCTTTTGACAGCTCTTTAGTCTTGCCCATGGTAGTAGTTGGTGTCTGACTGACTGTGGGGCGGACAGGTGTCTTTAAAGAGCTCAGACAGGTGCTACTAAGTTGGATTAATGAGTGGAGTAGAGGTGGACTATTTAAAGGCACAGTAACAGGTCGTTGAGAGCCAGAATTCTTGCTGTTTCTTAGGTGTTCAAATACTTATGTTCAGCAGTGCAAGACAAATAAATTCTTTACAAATCATACAATGTGATTTCCTGAATTTTTTTTTTAATTCTGTCTCTCAGAGTGGGAATGCACGTACAATGTGAATTTCAGATCCCTCCATGATTTCTAAGTGGGAGAACTTGCAAAATCGCAGGGTGTTCAAATACTTCTGTTCCTCACTGTATATTTGTGTAGGCCAATATATTGTAAATATATGTCGCATGCACAATTTTTTTGTCTAAATATATTAAAAATATATTTCTCTTCCATATGGGTTATTAGCAGAAAAGGGAGATCAGATGCTTGCTGATCTCTCTCCCCTCCAATTAGCTGCACTCACCATGCTTGTCCTGGGCCTGTTGATGAGCACACAGAGCCTGGGAAATATGGTGTGTAGTGGAATATTATAGTTACCCATATAGTAGAAAAATATATTTGAAATATATATTAAAAATATTCTTCCCAAATATATTGCCATATATTTGAAATGCTACAATTTTGGCCATGTTCAATATATTTAAAAATATATTTAAATATATATATACACTGCGTTATTACAAATTATATGAAAAATATTTTTTATATTTTTTTACATATATTTGCAAATGCATTCCAAAAATTTAGATTTGTATTTTAAAGACATACAGTATATTTGAAATGTATTTTTAAAAATATTTTTCATATATTTTGTAATAAGAACACATTTCAACACGCAGTATATACTGTATATATATAAATATATATATATATATATAAATACACATATACACCTAGATTGTAAGCTCGAAAGAGCAGGGCCCTCGATCCCCTCATGTTTTGCATTGTATTGGTATTGTTCTGTCACATGTTCTGTTCCCCTCTGTAATGTACAGTGCTGAGCAAACTATTGGCGCTTTATAAATACTGTATAATAATAATAATAATAATAATATACACACACACACACATATATTTCTTGAAATATATTTTGAAATATATTGAATATGGCAAAAATTGTACCATTTCAAATATATGACAACATGTTTGGGAAGGATATATTTAACATATATTTCAAATATATTTTTCTTCCATATGGGTAAGGGGTAGTAGGGGAATAGAGGACTGAAGAGTTCAATTAAATCTGCAGCCACCAGCAAAGGACCTTTGGCATTTGAGTGTAAGTACTGTCCTATGTGCTGATTGTTTTTTTTAAATGTTTTGATTATACTTAGGATTTAACAATTAGAAAATCAACCAAATGCTTTGAAAATGAACAATTTTGAATAAAAATCTAGTGTAGGGTCATCTAAGGATGGATAAACTGCAATATATAAAATTTTTGGTTTTGGGTTTAGGTACTCTACGAAATGAGATGCTAATCCAAATAGCCAATATATGTGGTGTACCCTTTTTCCCCGACATACCTTTGTGATTCATAGGTGCTCCCTGATGTTTCCAGTCAGCTGGCAATGTAGCGTTATAATCTGGACTGTAGCCGCTCATTCGTTCCCTCTCAGCAGTCATTGCATTGGGGAAATGAGGATTGCAGTTCATCTAAACAAAAAGAACCAGTTAAAACCACACAGTGCTAACCTAATAATTACAAAATTGTTAGACTACTTTTTAAAAAGTGCTATAGGAACCTGCGGCAACCATTAGATTTGATCTATTTCTTCATTTGAATATAGTACACTGAAATCTGATATACTATGGCACTTCTGCACAGCCAGTGGAGTTTGCAGTACATTTTTGGTCTACGGAACCCTCTAATCACTTATTTATGGGCTTCCCATAGGTAGGCTACTGTCTGATGGTTGGAGAACTATTTCTGTAGGGAGATCCTTCTATCTTGAAACATTTTAAAGCAACTCCATCACATTTGTGATTCAGGCAGAAAACTCCTGGAAGTCAAGGCTAAAAATCCAAGCACTACTTTATTGGTAAGATCTGATTATACTCTGAATCTTTGACATTACCTTTTTAGAACCGGGCCTGTCTTGGCTGCCTGGTATAGGTGGCAGGGTGGGGCCGCACTGAGAAAGCGTATGGTAGCTGGGGTTTGAGTAGTAGTGCATATGGCTGGGTGGTACATCTGCAAAGAAAAAAAAAGAAGACACTTACATTGTGGTTACTACATATAAATGTCTAATTTACGCAGTGCCTTTATGTATTGTACAATCACATCAGACCCTGCCTTCAAGGAGCCTCCAATCTAAGGTTCCAATCTAATCTAAGGTCCAAACTAATCTAAGGTCCAAACTGAGCTTCCAATCTAAGGTTCCTACCTTGCATGCATGCTAGGACCCATTTATCTATAAGTATGTCTTTGGTATGTGGGAGGAAATCAGGGTACCCAGAGGAAACCCACAGAAGCACATGTAAACAAAGCTGTAAGGCAGAATGGCTAACCACTAAGCAACTATGCCACCCAGCTTTTTTTTCTATATCTAAAATTGTCAAATAGGAAGTTCCAGCTGATGTAATAGATTGGCACTTACCTATAAATTGTCTGTTTCTTTTCATGCCCAAGAACCCAACTATAGTAATGGTACCAATGCCCTACAATCTTGCATAGACCATCTCTAACACTTGCTGGAGATGTTTACAGGCTCCTGGCACTATGACCCACATCTGGGGCACATGCCCACTGACCACCCATTTCTAGGATAAGATTCTACACTTGTATGATACATTAGTGGGTGACCACATCCCCAATGTACCTCTAATTACTGTGTTGTCTATGCTGCTGGGATCCTATAAACATATTTAAAAAAAAGCCTGATTAGACATTGCCTGACTGAATGGGCTGAATCCTGTAATCTCACATAGACTGAATGGTCCCACATTCAATACTCTTCAAATTTTGTATCCTTCACATCAGGCAGGGATTGAACAATGGGTTGTGTCTGGGACCTCCATGTACACATATTTCTTCCCAGGGGCGGACTGACAACTCATGGGGCCCCTGGGCAATAGGGGATCATGGGGCCCCTGTGTCCTTGCCCAAACTCAAAAATCCTATGAAAAAGGTACCAGGGGCATCTCATGGGGCCCCCTACTGACCTCGGGCCCTCGGGCAGTGCCCGAGTTTCCAAATGGTCAGTCCGCCCCCGGCTTCTTCCCTTCTCCCCCACCACCCTTTTTTCTTTTTCCCTGTGCCTCCATTGCCAATATATCCCACCTTACCCTCTCTTTCCACACCACTGTTTGCCTTCCTAATTACTGGGTAAGATTGCTATTTTCTGTATGTTCAGCTGGTGCCCCGTTAACGTCATATGGGGTATAAGACGGATTTGTAACCTGGCTAGTGCTGACCTGGCTAAACTGCTCGGTGACCAGGAGAAAACTGATGCTTTCTGCTTTCCTTATGGGTTGAGCTCATGTACTGTATATTGGGATATTTTGTACATGATCTCTGTTTTTGCCCTATATTCTTTGAAACCTCAATAAAACAGATTAAACATAAAATTGTCAAATAATATTCCAATATGGTTAAAATATCTGAGGGCCGTGTTTGTTGCTGAGGCGCCCAGACATTAAAGTGGATGGTGGTAATTATTAGTTACTGTATATTGCTGGAATTAGGACGGTCTCAACAAGGTATGGTTAGGGTGAAATGTCATATGATATACAGTGCTATTTTAGAGAAATGAACAATCTTTTATTGGCAAATCCAGTTTTTAGCCCTCATCCCTCTAGCACTCAAGAACAAGAGGAAATTTCAAAAAAGAACTCTTGTGAATCAGATCTTCCTCAGCATCATACCTGAGTATTCCTGAAACAGAAGAAAACAGATCTGTTCCAGGGAAGCAAAAAGACCCTCCACTTTTTTTGCTCCTTGGAAGATGAGCATCAGAATGCATAACATTATGATAGGTATGGGATGGGTGACCACAAATTTTGAGATGGCTTTTACCTAGACTCACATGGCTTGGAAAGAAAATTAAATCTCTAAATGTTTGGCCTAAATTATTTCAACAGCCCTCCTCCAACAATACTTTGCTTTTCAGTTAGATTGGAGTGAACCTTTAATGGCTGCTAGGTCAAAACACTCACGCTGGAGCAATAAGTTGAATGCTTTCAAAACTATGCTCAGAGTTGGCCACATATGAAAAAGTCACTTATTATTTACTGGTTGTCCAACAAATATATTCCCTATTCATCTAACATAATTATTATAATATTTAATGGAATGAAAATATATCATCTGGGGTGGATTAAAGGTGAAAACCACTTACACAATATGGCCAATGGATTGGGGAAACCTGGTCATTTCATTTATATGAACTTGTTGGACATAGCACTGCAAAACTATGGGCATTTATAGGGAACTAACCCCTCATAATAGTTCCACTGCTCTGGGAAGGCCTTCAATACGATTTTGGAGTGTGTCTGTAGAAATTGGGGTCTATTCAGCCAAAAGGGCATTTGTGACGTCATGTGCTTATACTGGATGGGAAGACCTGTTTTGCAACTCATGTTCCAATTAAACCCGAAAGCGTTCAGAAAGGTTGACGTCACAGCTCTGTGCAGGATTCTCAGGTTCTTTCACACTTGTCAAACCATGTCATTATGGATCTGCGTTTGTGCACATACTTGAAAAGAACAGAAAAGGACTTTTACAAAGCCAAGAAGTTAGAATTACATAATTGTCTAATTTGTGTTTTATGCCATAGCATTACCAGTACCCTTCATTGGAAACACCTGACCTCAATCATTTCTGGGGGTTTTCGCATATTATTGTTTATATAGTAGTTATAAGGTTCTTTGCTGGGGTTTTTTTGCCTTCCTTTGGATCAACTGTGGGTATAGGATTAAATGAAGATCCTGATGAAGCTATGAGAGGCGTGGCGTAACGCGTAGATGAGACATAGCGACGTGGTGACGCACTTCCGGTCCGGCGCCATCTTAGCACACCAGAGAACTCATAATACACCCATGTGAGGTGATACCAATCGGCTTGTTATCTTCTGCTGGAATGTGAGTGTTCACTTGGCGTTTTTTCTCACAATAAATGTGTCATACAGTTTTACACTATGGAGGATTTTTTGTGTTCTTATTCCATGACCTCCATCACCTCATGAGTATATAATATATATACACTGGTACCTGTATGTGGAGGATAAGTGGAAGGTGGAGGAGTGAGCATTGGAGTCTGTGGAGTAACCTCTAGCCTGGAGAGAGCGTGTAGGATCCTAAGGCATTTTGGCCCCTGTGGGTCGCAGGGGGAAGGTGAGCGGGCATGCTAGCCATATAGGATTCTCACCTGTCACCTGCACTGACAAGAGGAGCGTGTTTTTTAATTGGGTGTCAAACACTGAATTTTGTGGACATTAATATCACTACAGCTTTATGGTTTTAAACACTGAATGTTGTGGACATTTTTTTGCACTTATATGTATAGTTATCACCTTTATAGCGTCTTATATCCCTTCACAGGGAATCACTGAGTGGTATGGCTTAATCACTTATTATCTATGCTTGATTTATATTGAACCAGTTATCTATATACTTGATTTACAGTAACACTTTTTCTACTCTGGATAAGTCTGTTTATAAGTTTATAGCGCCACACCATTATCATAATACATTTTTGGGTATAGGATTATAACTTTTTTTTTTTTTTAATGGTTGAACTGGATGGACTTTTGTCTTTTTTCAGCCAGACTAACTATGTAACTATGTAAGGTTTCCACAAATCTTTGGCTATATGATGTATGTGTATTTTTGAAACAACATTTTTTATACATAGAGTAATGAACTGAATAACAAAATATATTTGTGCATACTTTGTTTTTTAATTTTGTTTTCCAGAAATTAGGATAATTATAGTCAACAAGCCTTGTAGTATTGTTTGGCATGTTGGAGTTTTGGCCTTTTTTGTTTGCATCATAATCTATTATGATAATATGTGTGCACATAAAGTGGTTCTAAAAGTAAAATGTTCTCTTACCCTAATGTATTCTTGGCATTAATGTAAAATACCTTCTGTGTGCAGTCCTGCCCCCAGTTATATAATTGTACTTACCTGAGCCCAATCTCAAGCCAGCGATGTGCATGACAGCAGTGGCTCTCTTGTCTCTCTCTTTCCTCACAAAAAGGCAGCAGTAGGAGCCATTGGCTCCTGATGCTGTCAATCACAGCCAGTGAGGAGAGAGTGGGGGGCAGAGCTGAGCTCCGTGTGTCAGTGGACGCACAGAGTGCTGCTTAGAAGCAAGTCTGCATGAGTGCCCCCATAGCAAGCAGCATGTTGAGGATAGAGGGGCCAAGATCAACGGCGGAGGACCCCAGAAGGCGGACCAGGGCTGCTCTGTGTAAAACTATTGCACAGAACAGGTAAGTGTTATTAAAAAAGTATCCTTTAAGAACACCAGTTCAAAGGATAAGAACTCATGTATACATTATTTAGGCTCACATGATGATTGGCTGGTAGTCATAACATGAAGGAAAGACAGCTTGCTAGAAGATAACCATGAAATAGAAACCAACCATGCACAGTACATGTAGGAAAGATATAGTAATGCTCATATACATTCAGGGGTGCAAAAGTAATAACTATGCAATATTACTACTGTATTTAACATCTGGAAACAGTGTAAGACACAACATAAAAATTGTGATTTTCTTTTAAAGCCCAAATGAACCACTTTAAATCAGCTAAACACATTTCAGATGTAACAAAACAAAAAGGTGTGCAAACTCAAACAATTCTATTTTAAGTGGCCACAGAGTAGAAAAGCCTACCCCCGTGCAGCAGAGAATGACCCTTGCTCTCTATGGGGAATCAGTGGTCTCTCTCCAGAGGTTTGACACCTCCCCCCTTCCCAAGCAAGCACAGGGAGAACATGCAAAGCTCATGTATACAGTGTCCTGCCCAGGATTCAAAAATAAAGAACCTAATTCTGTAAGGCAGTGGCCAGGAGCGGACTGACAACTCATGGGGCCCCCGGGCACAAGGGGATCATGGGGACCCTGTGTCCTTGCCCAAACTCAAAAAAGCCTATGAAAAAGGTAACAGGGGCATCTCATTGGGCCCCCTACTGACCCCGGGCCCTCGGGCAGTGCCCGAGTTTCCAAATGGTCAGTCCGCCCCTGGCAGTGGCCAATGAACCACTAGATACACTTTTATAAAGTAAAAATACAGCAACATCTATTTTCTCAGAGGCCTTGTTTTGCTAAGCTGCCAAAATCTGAAACTAAACTAAAAGTGGGTTATTTACTAAAACTCAAGAGTGCAAAATCTGGTGCAGCTCTTCATAGAAACCAGTCAGCTTCCAGGTTTTATTGTCAAAGCTTAAGGGAACAAGCTGAAGTTAGAAGCTGATTGGCTACCGTATACAGCTGTACCAGATTCTGAGTGCTCCAGGTTTAGTAAATCTAACCCAAAGCCTGACCCATAATAACCATATCCGAAGTTTGAATTAATTAAAAAAACTCATAGTAATTTTTTGCCCATTTTTACAATTCTTCAATGTTGTGTAAAATAAATGCAACCTAGACTAAGTGTCTTATTTATCCCAATGTTTAACACAGATGGGTCTGGGATCCACCTTTAAATTAAAAAAACAATTACCACATTAATAGATCTGTACACTTCAGTTTACCTGGTACTTCATATTCACCGCTGGCTGGTCTATTGGATGTATATGCCACTGCTAAGTTACGGCTCTCCTTGTCTTTTTGCCAGTGTCTGTATGCTAGGAAGAAAGCGATCAGCGCCACAACCAAGATTACTAAGGCAATGATGCCAATCATGGGTCCAATGGAGTCTGTGGCTATTGAAGTCTTCGGTACCATAGTGACATCCATGGTGGGAGCTGTGTACATAGAACATTTAGCTGAAACACTGATAGAAGAAACAGTTTGTTTTTCCACAATACATAACAAGATCATGCTGACTTATGAGGTAAACACTATAACATGTACATTATATTATATATATATACTGTATATTTTTTTATTAGGTACACCTGTTCCATTGCTTGATAACACAAATTGCTAGTCTGCCAAATCACATGGCAGCAAGTCAATGCATTTAGGCATCTAGCCATGGTGAAGACAACTTGCTGAAGTTCAAACTGAGCATCAGAATGGGTAAGAGAAGGGAATTTACGTAACTTTGAACTTGGCATGGTTGTTAGTGCCAGACAGGCTGGTCTGAGTATTTCAAAAACTGCTGATCTACTGGGATTTTCACGCACAATAATCTCTCGGGTTTACAGAGAATGGTCCAAAAAAGAGAAAATATCCAGTGAGCGGCAGTTGTGTGGACGAAAATGCCTTGTTGAGGACAGAGGAGAATGGGCAGACTGGTTCAAGATGACAGAAAGGCAACAGTAACTCAAATAACTACTTGTTATGCACAATACCATCTCTGAACACACAATACATTGAACCTTGCAGCAGATGGCCTACAGCAGCAGAAGACCACATCAGGTGCCACTCCTGTCAGCTAAGAACAGGAAACAGAGGCTACAATTCACACAGGCTCACCAAATTTGGACAATTGAAGACTGGAAAAACGTTGCCTGGTCTAATGAGTCTCAATTTCAGCTGCAACATTCAGATGGTAGGGTCAGAATTTGGTGAAAACAACATGAAAGCATGGATCAATCCAGCCTTGTATCAATGGTTCAGGCTGGTGGTGTAAGGGTGTGGGGGATATTTTCTTGGCACACTTTGGACCCCTTAGTACCAATTGAGTATTGTTTAAATGCCATGACCAGCCAGTATTGTTACTGACCATGTCCATCCCTTTATGACTACAGTGTACCCATCATCTGATGGCTCCTTTCAGCAGGATAATGCACCATGTCACAAAGTTCAAATCATCTCAAACTGTTTTCTTGAACATGACAATGAGTTCACTGTACTCCAATGGCCTCCACAGTCACCAGATCTCAATCCAATAGAGCACCTTTAGGAGGTGGTGGAACGTAAGATTTGCATCATAGATGTGCAGCCGACAAATCTGCAGCAACTGTGTGATGCCATCATGTCAATATGGACCAAAATCTCTGAGGAACGTTTCCAACACCTTGGTAAATCTATGCCACGAAGAATTAAGGCAGTTCTGAAGGCAAAAGGGGGTCCAACCCGGTACAAGCATGGTGGACCTAATAAAGTGGTCGATGAGCGTATATACAGTATATATATTATGAGAAGTGGGCAGCCATTGAGTTACTGTCATTATTAATGGTGCAAAGGGTTGAATTTTTTTTATATCCTTTTTTTTCATGGAGAAAAAGTCATAATGTTTGGATGATACTGTATGAGAACCCTGAAAAAAGACAACGTCAACATACAAACAATCATGAAAACATCATAAATGGAGCTGTCACCCCATGCAGCCCTGAGGAAAGAAGCTAAAGTCCTCTAAAACTGTGGATTTGAAGTGAACCTTGAAGGATGAGCTGTACGGGAATGTTGGGCAGGTCGTTAAGATCTGATACATCAGCTGTCATCTACTGATAGAATGGACAACCTTGCTAGGCCACCACATCATTCATCAGACGTATGCTTACTCTGAGTCAGGTTACACTGTATCTGCCATGACAGCTTGTGGTGCTGTTCCTTCTACCAAGTAATGTTTTCCTCCTATGGTGAACACAAAGTGCTGAATGTCCTTTTACTGATGAAGACTATCATACTAAAGCTAGCCTTACCCAACTAGTTTTCTTCCATTCTGCTTGGACTCTGTATTCAGACCAGGGACGGACTGAAAACTCATGGGGCCCCCGGGCAATAGGGGATCATGGGGCCCCTGTGTCCTTGCCCAAACTCAAAAAAGCCTATGAAAAAGGTACCAGGGGCATCTCATGGGGTCCCCTACTGAACCCGGGCCCTCGGGCAGTGCCTGAGTTTCCAAATGGTCAGTCTGCCCCTGATTCAGACAGTAGAACCTGCATTGATCAACAGCTGCAGCTGATTGGCTGCAGCCGCTGATCGATGGAACACTTTCCAAGATGTCCCTTCGGCATCAATCGATTAAACAAAAGGAGCAGGGGAGCTCGCTCACTGTTTGAAATCTGCTAAACTGGACAAAGTTTGATCAGTGTATGGCCAGCTTAATATCCTATTATCACCAACTGAAATTGATAACATTTTGAGAAATGTAACCAAGCATTTTTCACAAATTACTGTACCAAACCTGTGGCCCACGGACCACATGCGGCCCTTTGGTATATGATGTGCGGCCCTCTGACCTCAGCAGTCTGTAGTGGGGACACTAATTATGGTAATAGCAGTGATCTCTACTAGCCTCATTTAACATGTTTTCAGTTTTCTATTGTCTTCTGCAGCATATCCGCAGCCAACAATGTAGCATATCCACACTCTCTGACCCTCATCTCCTCTATTAGAACCGCTGTTTCTGACAGTCCTCCTAAGAATTACATATGCTGAGCATTATGTGCGGCCCTTTGGTGATATCAGGGGCCGCATTTGAGGCCCACTTTAGCTCATAAGTTGACAACCACTGATTTATAGGATTACCATTGGTGATTACTTACTTTGGGACAGGATAATGTGGTATTTGTTCTTTTATGGCAAGTGAAATTCCATTAGGGGTAGGCTTATTTTCCACATTTAGCCACCTTAAAGTGTTACTAAACCCACAACAGTACAATCAGTCTGTATATGCAGCAAAACATGCTTGTTATACTTACTATGGAACCTAAGGGGTAATCCTCTGCAATGTGTAAAAAAGGATGTTTGATCCTCCCCTTCTTCTACTGTCCCCAGTCCATTTGCTGACAAAACAGAGCCTTGGGGCAAGCTGCACATGCTCAGTTTGGTGTGTATTGCTAGATTTTTTTTTTTTTGGGGGGGAGTGCATGTGATCAGCACAGGGTCAATTAGTACTGTCCAGACAGAGGGTCAGGGGTTATACAGCCTCATAACACAATCATGGGAGAATGGAAACTCCTCTTACAAGCTTGCTTTTCTGGACACTGATAGACATCACAAGACTGTTATATACTGCTGATGAGAAAGGGTATTTGGCAGTTTATATGTACTAAAATAATTGCATTTCCGTGTTCTGTGTACTGTGGGAGACCAGATATAGTGAATGCAGGGTCCAGGGGGACCAGATATAGTAAATGCAGGGTCCGGGGAGACCAGATATAGTGAATGCAGGGTCCGGGGAGACCAGATATAGTGAATGCAGGGTCTGGGGAGACCAGAACAGTGAATGCAGGGTCCGGGGAGAGCGGATATAGTGAATGCAGTGTCCGGGGAGACCAGATATAGTGAATGCAGGGTCCGGGGAGACCAGATACAGGGAATGCAGGGTCCAGGGGGACCAGATATAGTAAATGCAGGGTCCGGGGAGACCAGATATAGTGAATGCAGGGTCTGGGGAGACCAGAACAGTGAATGCAGGGTCCGGGGAGAGCGGATATAGTGAATGCAGTGTCCGGGGAGACCAGATATAGTGAATGCAGGGTCCGGGGAGACCAGATACAGGGAATGCAGGGTCCGGAGAGATCAGATACAGGGAATGCAGGGTCCGGGGAGATCAGATATAGGGAATGCAGGGTCCGGGGAGACCAGATATAGTGAATGCAGGGCCTGGGGAGACCAGATATAGTGAATGCAGGGTCCGGGGAGACCGGATATAGTGAATGCAGGGTCCGGGGAGACCAGATATAGTGAATGCAGGGTCTGGGGAGACCGGATATAGTGAATGCAGGGTCCGGGGAGACCGGATATAGTAAATGCAGGGTCTGGGGAGACAAGATATAGTGAATGCAGGGTCCGGGGAGACCGGATACAGTGAATGCAGGGTCCGGGGAGACCGGATATAGTGAATTCTGGGTCTGGGGAGACCAGATATAGTGAATGCAGGGTCCGGGGAAACCAGATATAGTGAATGCAGGGTCTGGGGAGACCAAATATAGTGAATGCAGGGTCTGGGGAGACCGGATATAGTGAATGCAGGGTCTGGAGAGACCAGATATAGTGAATGCAGGGTCCAGGTAGACCAGATATAGTGGATTCAGGGTCCTGGGTTTAGTAACATGGTCAATAGGTTGCATCAGGGGTAGGCATACCACTTGTGCAGATTCTACAGCTGAATAAGGGCCATCTGGCAGTTAGGGCCTTTTTTTTACTAAATGCGAGTTGGGCAGATGAGCAGAAGGAGGTATTTTTCAGGATGCTCCATGCATGCTCCTGGCTTGCAATTGGTGTCTAGAAGGAAGAACATACTTTAGATCTTGCCTGACGTACAGAATGGTTCTCCCATTTCTCTTGGAACAATTTGGACTGGAAGTGAAGGGGTGTGTTTGCAAACAGATCCCAGCAGCCTATTATAAACCATAAGAGTCGGGTACAAATACTACTCTTCAGATTGATCGACCTGGTGGCATGCGGATAGTTACATGCGCATTTTAAATTTCTTCCTGTGAGTACATCACTTTTAAGGGTTACCCATCCCCTTGGGGACATTCACAGGAACCTTTGTATTGACATCACTGCATCTCCACACTGAGTCGGGTGGCATGCTGGATTGGGAGTCGGGTGGCATGCTGAATTGTTACTGTATATGCTCATTCTAAATTTCTTCCTGTGAGTACATTACTATTAAATAAACAGCATTGTTTTATAATAGTGCACTATGGATCCTCATGATATTTTAGGGCTTACTGTGAGGATAAACGGGCATAAGACCTTCCCATAACTGGCAGAGATTAACCATTGTGGTCCTGGAAATGGAGCAGCTGGTGGTCTTTATGCGGTGGTATAATCGTGGGGCTGTAATTCACTCAAAATTCTTTAGACCTCTCTCTTTGTAGGTCTAAGGCTCAATGCATATTAGCGTTTTGTTAAAGCTCAAAAACCACTGGATAAAAAACACCAGCAGTAGCGTTTTAGTAGTGTTCAGGAACGCTAGGGTTTTATTAACATTTTGACAGTACATGTGGGGGGAAAAAAACTAGAAAAAAGCTGTTAGGAGCATTTTAGTAGCTTTTAGGACACAGGTGTCAAACTGGCGACCCTCCAGCTGTTGCCAGACTACAAGTCCCATGAGGCATTGCAAGACTGACAGTTACAAGCATGACTCTCAAAGGCAGAGGCATGATGGGACTTGTAGTTTCGCAACAGCTGGAGGGCCACCAGTTTGACACCCCTGGTTTAGGAGCGTTTAGGAGTGTACAGCTTTTTTTTTCTGTTGGAAAAATGCTTCCAAAAACTCTACTGCTCCTAAACGCTGAAGCATGAAAAATGCTACTAGCCTAAAATAGTGTGCATGGACACATAGGATAACACTGTTAGCTTCTAGAAGCAGAAATAAAAATGCCGATAACAGCTTCTAGCAAACGTAACCCCTCGACGCTGGTGCCTCCCGGCCCTTTAAGGGGTTTGTGACGGCGGGAGGCAGGATGGGTTTAGGGTCATGTGAACGCCGTGATTCGCTGTCACAGCAGCCACATGATCGGAAAGCTCCCAATTGCAAGTAGCGATCAATAAATGTGCTGGGAGCAAGCAGGGTGCGCGCTCTCGGCACATCTTTTGTTTATATTGGGTACGCAAATATGCAGCACCTCGGTGCCAAGGCCCAGCTGCCGAGAGGCCACATATTTGCGTGCGCTCAGTTCCAAGCAGCTGAAAAAACTCTAGTGTGCATTGAGCCTAAAGGTCTGGTAAGCAGATGGGGGGTGGGGGTGGTGGGAGAGGAGGGGGGGTCTGCTGTGGGGTTGAGGGTGTCCTGGGAGGTGGAGGTGGAGGATATTGTTGGGGTGGAGCTGTGTGTCAGGCACCACCCGGCAGAATCTCTAGTGATCCACAGAACCGGATTTCCCAGGACGCGGAGTCTCCCAGTCTGCCTTTTCACCAGAGCCCCTGATGGTGGGGATGGACTTGGTGCGAGACTGAAACCAGCTCGCGACCCCTGAGTGCACCCAACTGTGGTAGAGGGGTCCCGCCGAGGGTACGTGCCAGGGGTGAGCCTGCTGTGAAGAGGCTGACAAGTCCAGGTCCTGAGCGGGATGGATGGATGACAGTCAGGAATGAGCGTAGTCAGACTAGCCGGGTCGGTAACGGTGGAGGCAGGTAGGTACTAAGCAGTAGACAGAGAGCAGCCGGGTCATGAGCCAAGGTTCATCAACGGGAGGTCCAATAGTAATATAACAACAGGCAGGAGAGTAGTCAGGGACAAGCCGGGGGTCAGAGCAGGAGAAGGTCAACACAAATCAGGACAAGCAGGATCGGCAACAGGAACACACTTCAGAACACGGGTACAGGAACTAGACCTTGCGGCAACCTAGTCACCGTCTGGCCAGTTTAAATAGTGCGCCCTGCACCGTCATTGGTGCAATTGCCAACACCGACGCCCAGGTCCTAGTGCCTGCACATTAGTGCACCTAGGCAATCTGCGTATGTGCAGGCCTGTGCGTTGCTGCGAGACCCGCAGTCCCTGACACTGTGCCTTCTAGAGGGGTTTTCTTTGGGGGTGGGGGCCGGTTTTTGGGTGGGAATGTATGAGATGTGCATTGTCATTTTTTACGTCCAATAAATATATCCTGTTCATTGAGGTGCTGTATCTTTCTTTTTTGTGGGTTTTTTGTAAGATGCAATTTTGTGTTGGTAAAGGATCATTGGGATCATCACAAAGAATTGCTGGTACTTGTTGTTCACCTGTATAAGACTTTGCACTTTAAGTTGAAGTGGACTTTTTTCCCCTGGACTTCTTTATATGTTAGTATGTTGGTGTAGCATTTAGCAAATTGGTTGGTGTTATATTGGAAGTTTATATCATTTAAAGAGACAGCGCTCCTATTTATGTACACAACTTGTTTCTGTCTATTATCCTGACATCTATGTAGTGCAGCATCTTTATCTGGGAACACAGATTTTAGAACACGTTTTTTTGCTTTTAGCACTAAGCGCAGTTATTTTGTTTTATGATGTAAAACTTTGCCTGCTATACATTCACTCTTTATTCGGTCATAAAAAAAGAAAAAAAAAGTAGTTCTTTCCTTACCTTTATCACAGCGTGTACCTGACCAGCCCGCTTCACACTGGCAGTGCCCCGTCACATGGTCACAGGTGGCATTGTACAGACAGTCACAGGACTGGTGGCATTTCAGTCCATAGGTTTTAGATGGGCACTCTAAATGAAAAAAATACAGTATGTTCATAGCTGACCAAACTAAATTATATACAGACTTTGCACCCATTTCAAAATATGTAAATTACATACGCCATGTCTTTATTGTGCAACAATGGTTGGAGAATAAACAGCTGATTGTTTAAGGCAGTTTTTTGGAATCTTAGAGAAATGCATCCTGTGGTCTAATTCCCAGTGTATCTTTGGCCAAAGAGAAAGTGTTACTAAACCCACAACAGTAAAATCAGTCTGTATATGCAGTAAAGCATACTTGTGGAACCTAAGGGGTTAATCCACTGCATTGTGCAAAAACGCTGTTTGATCCTGACTTCTCTGATCCTCCTCTTCTTCCAGTGTCCCCCCTCTTATCTCCTGATAAGACATATCGTATGGAGATACTCTGCACATGCTCAGTTTGGTGTGTATTGCTAGATATAGTTACATAGTTACATAGCTAGTCCGGCTGAAAAAAGACAAAAGTCCATCCAGTTCAACCATAGAAAAAAAAGTTATAATCCTATACCCACAGTTGATCCAGAGGAAGGCAAAAAAAAACCCAGCAAAGCACGATCCAATTAGCACTTGCTGGGAGAAAAAATTCCTTCCTGATCCCCCCGAGAGGCAATCAGATATTCCCTGGATCAACTTTACCTATAAATGTTAGTATCCAGTTATATTCTATCAGTTTGGTTGCCCTTCTCTGTACTTTCTCCAGTTCCCCAATGTTCTTTTTGTGAATTGGTGCCCAAAACTGAACTGCATATTCCAGATGAGGTCTTACTAATGATTTGTACCGCGGGAATATGATATCTCTCTCTCTGGAGTCTATACCTCTTTTAATACAAGAGAGAGTTTTAGAAACCGCAGCTTGGCATTGCATGCCATTATTAAGCTTGTGATCTACCAGAACTCCCAGATCCTTCTCCACCATTGATCCCCCCAGTTGTACCCCCCCAGTATGTATGATGCATGCATATTCTTAGCCCCCAAGTGCAGAACCTTACATTTATCAACATTAAATATGATTTGCCACATAGTTGCCCAATTACACAGAGCATTGAGGTCGGCTTGTAAGTTGGAGACATCCTGTAAGGACGTTATTCCCCGGCACAGCTTGGTGTCATCTGCAAAGACTGAAATGGGATTTTTAATCTCAGACCCTATATCATTTATAAAAGATAGATAGTTTTTTTTTTCTTCGGAGAGTGCATGTGATCAGCACAGGGCCAATCAGCACTGTCCAGACAGAGGTCAGGGGTTCTGCGTCCTCCTAAAGCACAAAGAAAACTCCTCATACAAGCTTTAACATGTGCTCTGCTGAACACTGATAGAAGGCACAAGGCTGCTCTAACTTCTGGACACTAATAGACATCACTAGACTGTTATATACTGCTGATGAGAAAAGGTATTTAGCAGTTTACATTTACTAAAATAATTGCTTCCATGTTCTGTGTACTGTGGAAGACCAGATAGAGTGAATGTAGGGTCCTGGGTTTAGTAACACGTTAAAGGTTTTCATAATGTTTTAGACATATATGTATCATCATTCAATGCATCCGTTTAAAGCGTATCTCTAGGCAAAACCTTATTTTTGGTTTTGTACAAAACTTGGGAAGGATTAGACCCTGTGTCAAGTTTTTACTGCTATCTCTGTTGACTTTGGAGAGATAAACCCTTCTGTTTGCACTGGTGACCGTTGTCACCAAAAATGAAAGTCAAGGGAAATCCAAAATTTAAGAGAGGTATTACCCTTTTCTCTAACTTTCTGATGCATCTCTAGGATAGGAAGTGAAGGGAAATTTCCCCAATTGTATGTAGACAGAAAAAGATTGCCTGGCAAAGGTTGTGACCCTTCCCAACTCTACCCCGAAATGAAATAGTTTTGGCTATATATACACCTTAAAGTGATTGAAAGCCTATATTTTTTATTAAAAAAAATAACAAACTAGTTATACCTACCTGCTCTGTGCAGTGATTTTGCACAGCGCATTTCCGATCCTCCTTTTCTGGGATCCCCCTCCAGTGCTCCTGGCTCTTCCCCCCGCTGAGTTCCACCACAGTAAGGTGCTTGCTATGGGGGCACTTGTGCGGGCTCACTCCTAAGCTGTGCTCTGTGTGTCCATTGAAATACAGAGCATGGCTTGTCTCAGCACCTGTTCCCTCCTCACTGACTGACTGACTGACTCACAGCAGCAGGAGCCATTGGCTCCAACTGCTGTCTCTGAGCCCATGAGGAGGGAGAAAGCAGAGAGAGCAGCGGCTCTTGTACACATCACTGGATCAAGATCAGGCTCAGGTAAGTATAAGAGGGTGCTGAGGAGGGAGCAGAACTCAGAAGGTTCTTTATCCTATTACAGAGAATGTATTAAGGTAAAAAACCTTCTACCTTTAGAACCACTTTAAAGGTAAATACAAAAAAGGGTCTAAGAAAATTTGTATAACATAGTAAGCTGTTAGTAGAGGTCTCTTTGCATAAATAGAAGATGTGTCCCTTAAATACCTGGGTGACTTTTCACTGAGTGTCCATAAAGTGAATGGAGTAGCATGGGAAGACTACTGCCAGCTCCGGGGTATTTGAAGTTGAAGTAATAACTTTTGAGAAATTTAAAACATAGTAGTAGTACTAACAAAGGTCTGCAAACACTACATATTCTTTCTTCAAATCTTTTTTTTCTTGCAAACTTTCTCCTAAGTATTTCTCAAGCCCAGATCGCATCCAGTGCCAGCCTCAAGATGACAGTGGTGCAGAAAATGACAGGACGAGTGTTTGGCCATATTGGGTGTCAGTGGTCTAGAATCAGCATATCAGGCTGGTTCAGGGGCGGACTGACAACTCATGGGGCCCCCGGGCAATAGGAGATCATGGGGCCCCTGTGTCCTTGCCCAAATTAAAAAAAGCCTATGAAAAAGGTACCAGGGGCATCTCATGGGGCCCCCTACTGACCCCGGGCCCTCGGGCAGTGCCTGAGTTTCCAAATGGTCAGTCCGCCCCTGGGCTGGTAAGATTCATTTAGGACAAAAGAACTCTGCAGGCACATAAACAGAGAGAAGAAATGTCTCCACTATGTTGGAAAAGAAAGACTATGACTCACATTTGGTGGGATTCTATAAAAATTCAGGGGTTTTGGCAAGAGGTAATTCAATGTATACAGGAGATGGTGGGGATAACAATCTAAAAGGACCCATGAGTTTGTTTGTTCTATGGGACTGAGTGGTCAATAATACAGTATAAAAATAGTTTAATATATAATTTAATTAGTGCTGCAAAAGGATTAATCCCTATATTATGACAGGTTCCAGATCCTCCAACAATGAGAGATTGGATGAGGAGGATTGAATATATAAATATGATGGATGAGTTATACCACATCAATGAAGATAAAATGGGAACATTTAGAAAAGAATGGAGAAGGTGGTATGTTTTTAAATCATCAGAAAAATATCTCAGGATAATGGGTACCAAGTAGGTTGATTTAGAAATTTAAGCTGAATAACTGGAGAGTGGTAATCATGTAGACCACAGGTGTCAAACTAGAGGCCCTCCAGCTGTTGCCAAACTACAAGTCCCATGAGGCATTGCAAGATTGATAGTTACAAGCATGACTCCCAAAGGTAGAGGCATGATGGGACCTATAGTTCTGAAACAGCTAGAGGGCCACAGGCTGAGCACCCAAGCTATAAGTGGCGGGAGGAGGTCTACCACATCAGGATACTATCTGCAGCACCCTGTACTGGATATCTGTACCCTAACAGCTCTTCCATAGCTTTGCTGCTTCCACAGACCACCCTTTCAGGGATCTTTCAAAGCCTGGGTCATGCAATACTACCTAATAATCACAATGTTCTACTGATCCCAGTATGAGAACTCCTAAGATGAAGATCAAGTTGGGTTCCTACAATGTCTGACTCATTCAAGGAAGGGCAGAGGTCACCCCTGGTGTAGACTGACCATAGGTGTTTAGTAGAGAGGTTTAGAAAGAGATCTGTAGAAATAGATTGACAGGGGTAATTATGGGGATAGGGGGGTTGGGGTGGGAAGCTGAGAGGGTTTAGAAAAAGGACAGCTAAACTGTTTATGTTATGATAAATTGTGTACTGTATTAATTTGTAGTGAAATAAAATTTAATAAAAGATATTAATAATAAAAAAAAAGAAACTCTGCAGTTACACGATTCTAACTTTGTAGACCTTTATCTGGGAAAACCACTCTTCTTTGTATACTAGTCTCATCCAAGTCACATCAAGGATGCTTATCAAACAAAATTAACATCAATGATAACAATGTGTAGTACTAGTTTAATTTAATGATGCGCTTTACAGATGGCCAATTGTTTTTAGATTTACTTACTAATATCACAGAAGGGACCAATATATCCAGGCAGGCAGGAACACTTCCCATTCATATGATCGCATTCTGCTCCATTCTGGCATCTGCATTTGTTCACACAATTTTCTCCGTATGATCCTAGGGGGCAGACTAAGCAAAACAGAACAAAATTGCATCAACATTCATTGCACTCATCTCACATCGTTAAGGGGCCATTTACACTATATAGCTGTAGTGGGGCCATTGCTGTTTCCCTTTTAAAGGACTGTTTCCCTTTTAAGACTGCATGTTGTCAGAAAGGGTTTGATTGGCACAGTTCTCAGCAGTACTGGAGTGTTTCTGAGAGTTGCAGTTTCATTACAGAGGCAGAAATTGTAACTTTATACTGCACAGTACTACAGGACCAGGATGCTTTGCAAGGAGGAGGGGGTGGAGGAGCTACGTGTGCCTTTGCAGAGGACATGTAGGAGCTAGTCTGCAGCCCCTACTGTTGAAGTACACTGACACTGCTACAAGAACAGCAGAGGTTGCTAAGGACAACGGTTATCTACAGCAGCTGAAGTCAGCAACTGTGATCATTGGTACCAGTCACCTGCGACGGAAGTTACCGACAGTAAAGACATCTCCCACCGCAGAGAGAGGTCAGAGTGTTGGAAATCGCAGAGGAGGCGTGTGACCATCCCAGCTGAGGCACCCCGGAGATTGTGCAGCACCGAAAATTGACAACAGGAAAAAACTAGCCAGAGAGACAGAGCCCCATTCATCATCCCTTCAAGGAGTTAACCCCTGGAGACTGTTCTTCTTAGATGGGGTGAGCAACTGCTAACCAGTGACATGTCAGTCCCTAAGAGTGCAGCACCGATAATTGACAACAGAAAAAAACTAGCCAGAGAGACAGAGCCCCATTCATCATTCCTTCAAAGAGTTAACCCCTGGAGACTGTTCTTCGTGGATGTGGTGAGAAACTGCTAACCAGTGACATGTTAGTCCCTAAGAGCGCTCCACCGATTCACTAACACAGGCCTGTGCAACACATAGACTCACACAGTGTTACAACCCTACAGTATACAAGTGAATTTGGGACTGAGCCTAAAAAGACATCAGTTTAGCTGGGGACATATTGCTGCTGTAGTTGCAGGGGGTTAATACTGATCTAGAGCTATACCGGCAGGGGCGGACTGACAACTCATGGGGCCCCGGGCAATAGGGGATCATGGGGCCCCTATGTCCTTGCCCAAACTCAAAAAAGCCTATGAAAAAGGTACCAGGGGCATATCATGGGGCCCCCTACTGACCCCGGGCCCTCGGGCAGTGCCCAAGTTTCCAAATGGTCAGTCCGCCCCTGTATACCGGTATATACGTATATACATGAATATTGTGTTTATTGATGTTATTGTGCCAATTCTAGAAGGTTTGTGTATTCAGTGCATTTAGCTGCTATTTTCCAAGTTAATTTGCAGATTATTTGCAGAGTTGTACCTGTCTTATTAAACATGTTATAAAACTTCCCACAAGGTGTACTGGTGTGCTGTGGATCCAATATATATATGGTTCATCACTGAAGTAAGGACAGAAGTGCCCGGTTACTCCAGCGGCTCCTTCGGGGGTGAGCGCTACATAGCCAAAAGTACATGAACAACCCTTCAAATTATTGCGTTCAGATGTTTCCAGTGAAGGATACTGTTAATACTACAACATACAAAGCCATTTTAGGCAATTGTGCACTTCCAATTTTGTGGCAACAGTTTGGGGCAGGTCCTTTTCTTTTGCAGCATGACTGTGCCATAAAGCCATCCCCATAAAGATATTGGGAGGTATTTACTAAAACCTGAGAGTTCAAAATCTGGTGCAGCTGTGCACAGTAGCCAATCAGATTCTAACTTTAGCTTGTTCGATTAACCCCTAGACGTCGAGTGCACACAAATTTGCGGCCTCCCGATGTCTGGACATTAACAGCAAGCGGCCGCATATTTGCGTACCATTTGAAAATACATATGTGCTGAGAGCGCGCGCCCTGTGCATTCCCAGCACATATGTCCGTTACTCACGGAAAGGTCCCGATCTCCCCTTACTATCAGGACTTTTTCCAATCATGTGACCACCGTGACAGCGAATCACGGCAGTAACATGACCCTAAAACCCTGTCCCGCCTTTTGGCTTCTGAAACCTCTTAAAGGGCCAGGAGGCGCTGGCGCAAAGGGGTTAAGCTTTAAAAATAAAACCTTGATGCTGATTGGTTTCTATGCAGAGCTATGCACTCTTCTGTTTTAGTAAATAACCCTCATTGTTTAATGGGTATGGTGTGGAGGAACTTAAGTGGCCTTTGTACATCCTTGACCTCGACCTTATTGAATACCAGCTGCTGGTTAGGTCTTCTCTTCCAACATCAGTACTTGATCTCGCAATGCTCTTTAGGCTAAATGGGCACACATTCCCACAGACACACACTAAAATCTTGTGGAAAGTCTTCTCAGAAGGGTGGAGGCTGTTACAGATGAAAAAAGGTGTGGGGGGACTCCAGGAGAGTGCTATTTAGTCTTTGGTTTTGGAATGGGATGTCCAGCAAGCTCATATAGATGTGATGGTCATGTGTCCACAAACTGAAAACTACCACAGGTATTAGCCCCTTAAACCAACCATAGATGGATCAAATCTTGGCCGGTTCAGCAGGGACCGTCCAAGATTGAATCCATCTATGAACAGGCTGGATGTAAGTCGACTTCAGTACAACCAGACTGTCTAATTTTTACAAGAATTCACTGCTGGCAGCTATAGCCTCTGGCAGTGAGCATTGTGTTCTGTTGGCCAGAAAGGTTGCCCAACAGCAGAACACATTAGCGCTGCAAGAAGGATTCCCCAACCAATACTTACGTGTTCATAGGGGAATAAATCAATTTTCTGTCCTTCCACCCATGGTGAAAGGAAAGAAGACTGCATCATTTATGGGCTGCTTTAGAATACAATATTTTTCATTACAGAACAGACTACAGAACTGGCTTCATTTAAAACTGACTGTTTATTTCACAAGTTTTGCTAAACTTGGAAAAATAGACATAAGGAGACAAACTTGGAATAAACGAATCAGATATGCATCAATTTTACCTTCAGAACACATTTTTCCAGTCCATCCAGAAGAACAGGCACAAGTTCCATCAAACGGGTTACATTGCCCTCCATTTTGGCAATAACAAGTGTTAGCGCAGTCTTTCCCCCAAAGTCCCAGTGGGCAAGCTACAGAAATTGTATACAGAATGATCATTGTTTTGTTTTATGAAAATAGATGAATAAAGACAAAAATATACAACTAGGAATAAATATGTTTTCATTAAAAAAAAAAAGTTTAACACAGGATGGTGGACTATAGGTTAATCCATTCAGTGACATAAAAGCATCTTAGGATAATGTCCCTGGTGGTCATGATACCAGAGCCCAAGTGGAACAAGTCTAACACTATAGGCTTGCTGTACTCAGGTTCTGGTTTCATGACCACCAGTGATATCACCCTTTGAAGCTCTTATGTCAATGAATGGATTTCATCTGGGTGATTCTGTTTCTTCCCACAACACGAACACGTTATTTGGCTTGTCATCATTGTGGCCCTAGATTATGTAAGTGTATTCCGGCAACTAAGATATTAAATCTTAAGATATTGAAAGGTTGGGGTGACCCTCGGGTGGTAGGAGGTCACACCCGATAGGTAACAGAGTTCAACGTCCCAACATAGAATATTGAAAGAAAGAATGTGGAAATGGACTTTCTAGGCCACAGAAACTCGGTACACAAAAAGATAAAATCAATGTTCCTTTATTAAACATCACATCATCTCTAAAATATATCTAGTATGATATCATTGCGCAATTCGCCCACAGCTGGTATCTCGTGACCCATGGACCACATAGGATGATAACAAAAGATGGTAACAATATGGACAATACCAACAAAGTAATCCTTCAAAGGGGTAGGCGATATTCAGGCTGTGCAGGCAACGCCCCACGCCTCCCACATTGCTTGCACAGCCTGAATATCCCCTACCCCTTTGAAGGATTACTTTGTTGGTAGTAACAAAAGATGGTAACAATATGGACAATACCAACAAAGTAATCTTTCAAAGGGGTAGGCGATATTCAGGCTGTGCAGGCAACGCCCCACGCCCCCCACATTGCCTGCACAGCCTGAATATCCCCTACCCCTTTGAAGGATTACTTTGTTGGTATTGTCCATATTGTTACCATCTTTTGTTATCTTCCTATGTGGTCGGTGTGTTACCATCTATTGTTATCATCCTATGTGGTCGGTGGGTCATGGGATACAAGCTGTGGGCGAATTGTACAATGATATCATACTAGATATATTTTAGAGATGATGTGATGTTTAATAAAGGAACATTGATTTTATCTTTTTGTGTACCGAGTTTCTGTGCCTAGAAAGTCCATTTCCACATTCTTTCAATCTTAAATCTTAAGATGCTTTGGGGTCAGAGATCCAACCACTGGTGATATCAGGACTCACAGGTAGTTGACTTTTCAGCACCTACCACAACTGAAATATCAGTTTCACGTCTACTGACCTTTCAATTTCTAGTATTTGTGTGTGTGTGGTTTTTAAGAATTACAATGGGCACTTGGGCTGGTATCTTCTTATAAGACAAATACGGAAAAAAACAATACTTTTTTGTAGAAGACATGTAGTCATGTTGTCACTTGCATCACCACTAAACTTGGACATGGACAATAGACATGGGTTGACCAACTACTCTTTTTTTTACCTGATCTTAATTACAGTATGTAGAGATGTATTGCCTGCAGGTCCATTTGAACTCCTGCTCTTAAAGGTTAGGATAGTTAGCAGGTAGCTGAGAAAAGCAAACCTGGTTTATAGACTACAACTTGTCCTCAAGGCAGGTGTTAATGAGTTTTGATATCACATATTAAAGATAGCCTAGTGGAATGTTTCCTCTCTAATTGTAGCTATTAAACTGGCAATTCTTTCAATTATGGAAGAGAAACCTTTTTTTGGGGAAAGCAACACCTTAATCACACAAAATATATCTAGAAAGGTGAATCATTGGCCATCCTGGAATGGATATTACGAAAATCACATCAGTAACATACAGGTAGGTCATAGTGGCTGTAAGTCCATGGACAAGCTTCTACAGCCAGTACAGCTAGTACAATGTAGGTGCTGACAGTAGCTAATTAAACAGTATGGACCCTGATAACTAATTAGGTTGTTTTGCTGGTGGTACATGACTGGCACAAATTAGTGAAACACTCCTTCTTTACCTTCAGAGCATGTCTTTCCAGTCCATCCTGGCAAACAGTTGCACGACCCATCTACAGGACTGCACTGCCCTCCATGCTGGCAATTGCAGCTGCCGGAGCAGTCCTTTCCCCAAGATCCTGGAGGACAGGCTAAAAAAATATACAAGAATTTTTTAATATACAGTTCAAAGTGTAAGCTTGCATCTGCACCTCATAAAAATGATATGGTATATATCCTTATGTTCATCAATAGATAGAGCTGCTTTTGGGTATAGTAATATTTTTGTCCCTCCTCCTGTGCCCTCATCTTTGGGACCTGACAGAGGCTTGCGGCACATCTGTGCATGCAAAGGGGGGGGGGGGTTCTGCACATGTACACACACCTGAATCCCCCACGCATCCACAGACGGGGCGACACAGTGGCTTAGTGGTTAGCATGTCTGCCTTGAAGTAAATGGGTCACAGGTTTGATTCACGACCATGGTGCCTCCGGCATGGAGTTTGCATGTTCTCCCTGTGCTTGTGTGGGTTTCCTCCAGGTACTCTGGTTTCCTCCCACACTCCAAAGACATGCTGGTAGGTTAATTGGCTCCTTTCTAAATTGCCCCTAGTATCTGTATGTATGAATGTGAGTTAGGGACTTTAGATTGTACACCCCTTGAAGGCTAGGGACTGATGTGAATGTACAATATATATGTGTAAAGAGTTGCATAAATTGACAGCATATATAAGTGCCTGACATAATAAAAGTACACTGGGAAATAAAACAGGAACATAAAACCCTAGGAAGAGAAAAAGTGTCAGAAAAACAATATACAGTGTGTATTAGGTACCCCAGTATGTCTATAATATGGGTATAAAGGGGCAAACTGGTCCAAGACACAAACAATATTAAAAGGTAGTGATCACCTTAAGGCAGGAAAAAGACCTGGAAGCAAAGCATGAAACTTCAGAAGTCACACTCTACATGGGGCACTAAAATATAGGGGTGATGGTTTTAGGTGATGAAAGGTTATTTATGTCAGAAGTCAGAATGTTGTGTGTTATTTACCAAAGAATCATTGGAAACAAGAATACAGATGTAGCACAACCTTAGTGTAAAGTAGGCTGCTACATATACTTAGTTGGAGTCAGAGAAGCAGGGGTTGATTAATTAGGGCTGCTCAGAGTTTCAAAAGCTGCTGTTCTGTTACTTCCTCATACTTCTAGAGGATTCTAGACTCATAGACTCATATTTATGGAACTCCAGACAATCCCTTGGGAGGTATGCTCAGTAGGTGGTGGGAGAACCCATAAATAGCATAAGGCCTGAGCTGCAAAGTGCAGTGTTCCTGCATCCAGCCCTGCAAAAAGAGACCCAGGAAGTCTGGGAAGAGCCTTTAGGAAGACACCGAGGTCCCAGCTAGGATTAGCTGTGGGGCATTTGGTAGCTCAAGCCCATGAATCATGTTGGGTCTGGAAAAGCTGACTGAAGAGAGCCAGAAAGAAGTTGGTGGGAAACAGTTCAGCTGTCCTATGGTGGTGTGAGTCTGCATCTCCCTCACTAGAAAGAGCCTGGTGGATATCGGTAGGAGGCAACTGATGAGCCTGTGGCTGTGTAAGTACATGACCCCAGTGTGGAAGAGTAGTGTTTAGCTTTTAAATCTGGAAGGAGTACAGGTCACTATCAGCAAATACATCCTGCGGGACCAGGGGTGGACTGACCATTTGGAAACTCGGGCACTGCCTGAGGGCCCGGGGTCAGTAGGGGGCCCCATGAGATGCCCCTGGTACATTTTTCATAGGCTTTTTTGAGTTTGGCAAGGACACAGGGGCCCCATGATCCCCTATTGCCCGGGGGACCCATGAGTTGTCAGTCCGCCCCTGTGCGGGACATTATACTTTTGTACAGTGCAGCCATAAACTTGAGTCCTCTGGTTGTAGAGTTCTACAGTTTATCAGGGTATCCCAAGCTCCCTCATCCCTATCCAAGTTCATCGTTCTCAATAAAAACCCAAAAACAAACCCCTAAACCACAGGTGTCACACACAAGACCCGAGGGCTAAATCCGGCCCTCCAGGAGATTTCATGTGGCCCTTGCACCTCTCCTGCAGGTATCCCCTTGCCTCCACCCCCACCTTGTTTCAGCAGTTGGCAGCCGAGAGGAGAATAGAACTCCTCTGCTAAATCCTGGTAGTTTTTGGTAGAAAAACAATTCTTTGAATGTTGCTCCTCTATTCACTTATGTAGTAGAAACACCATGGGCTTGATTTACTAAAGACAAATAGACTGTGCATTTTGCAAAGTGCAATTGAACTCTGTGAGCGCAGTTGCTCCAGACCTTAGTAAATAAGGTAAAGCTTCACTTTGCAAAAAATACCCAATCAAATGCAAGGAAAATAAAAAAAAATAGCATTTTTGCTTGCACATAATTGGATGATGGAGGTCAGCAGAGCTTCTGCTCATTTACTATTCTTTGGAGCACCTGCATTTGCAGAGTACAACTTCACTTTGCAAAGTGCACAATCTATTTGCCTTTAGGAAATCAACACCTATGTTCCACAACCCTAAAATCAAGGAAATACTATAATGCAAAACTAAATTTCACCATCAGGTGGCAGTGCAGTTGAACAAATGGAATTCCTGTTTTTTTTCTTTCTTCTAAATCTAAAGTAATAGTTTTATAAGGGTGTTCATTAAGCTCAAGGGAAGATCGAGAACATGGATTGGGAGCCAAAAACAAAAAAACGGCCTTTCCATCGAAGGAGTGGTGTTCTGTAGGCTTTACAATGTGCAACAGTAATTGATGGCTTTGGTGAAAGGTGGGTGTTGTTTTAAAGAACCTGGTTTATTTTAATGCAATTTCTCACATACATATGTTAACATAAAGTAGGGATTGCAAGGTACGACTGATAAATAAAGGAGAACTCATTGATCTGAGGAAGATGATCCTGCAGTTGTTGAGGCCAGAATGGGGGAATATCTCCTTTCAGGGCCACCAGCACACCATATATTCAGGCCTGGATCTAGGGGGGTTCTGGGATGGTCTGTGCATCCTAGACTTTAATTGCTCCCCCCAGGTCTTTAAGAGTGCATTGAATGATCTATGAACCACCATGATGCAAACACTTGATGTAAGGAGGCATACCGAAGGGAACAATCAATTTAAAGGGCACTGTGATAGGGACACCTGATGTAAGGAGTCACTCTGGTTGGGATAATTAAAGTGGTTGTAAAGGCTGAAGGGTTTTTACCTTCATGCATTCTATGTTTGAAGGTAAAAAACCTGTGTGCAGCAGTTCCCCCAGCCCCCCCAATACTTACCTGAGCATCATCATAATCCATCGATGTGAATAGCAGCCTCGGCTGAGTCGAGTTTCTGCCCGAAGAGAGGAGAGAGAGGAGGTGGGGCCAAGCTACGGCTCTGTGTGTGAATGGACAGAGCAGTGTGTGCCCCCATAGCAGGCTGCTTGCTATGGGAGCACCCAACAGACAGGAGGAGCCAGGAGACCCTGAGAAGGACCTGAGAAGAGGAAGATCCGGGCTGCTCTGTGCAAAACCACTGAACACAGTAGGTAAGTATAGACATGTTTGTTATTTTACAAACAAAAATGAACCTTTAGAATCGCTTTAATCGCATGTTAGTGGGCACTCCAATGGGGTCAGCTGATTTAAGGAGGCACTCTGATGGAGTCATCTGATGTAAGGAGGCACTCTGATGGGGTCATCTGATGTAAGGGGGGAATCTGATGAGGACATCTGATGTAAGGGTGCATACCGATGGGGACCCTAATGTAAGGGGGCGTGCTGATGGGAACCCTGATGTAAGGGGGCACGCTGATGGGAACGCTGATGTAAGGGGGCACGCTGATGGAAACCCTGATGTAAGGGGACATTCTGATGGGAAGCCTGATGTAAGGGGGCACTCCAATGGGGTCAGCTGATCTAAGGGGGCACTCTGATGAGAACCCTGATGTAAGGGGCACTCCGATGGGGACACCTGATGTAAAGGGGGACTCTGATAGGGACATCTGATGTAAGGGTGCACACTGATGGAGACCCTGATGTAAGGGGGCACTCTGGTGGGAACCCTGATGCAAGGGGGCACTCTGGTGGGAACCCTGATGTAAGGGGGCACTCTGGTGGGAACCCTGATGTAAGGGGGCACTCTGGTGGGAACCCTGATGTAAGGGGGCACTCTGGTGGGAACCCTGATGTAAGGGGGCACTCTGGTGGGAACCCTGATGTAAGGGGGCACTCTGGTGGGAACCCTGATGTAAGGGGGCACTCTGATGGGAACCTTGATGTAAGGGGGCACTCTGATGGGGACACCTGATCTAAGGGGGCACTCTGATGGGGACATCTGATGTAAGAGGGCACTCTGATGGGGACCCTGATGTAAGGGGGAACTCTGATGGGAACCTGATGTAAAGGGGGACTCCGATGAGTACTCATGATGTAAAAAGGACTCTGATAGGGACATCTGATATAAGAGGTACGGGTTCTTTTTTTCCACCATAATCTGACAGCCTAATACATAATAGTGTTTCCCAGGTCGTGACATTGTGTGACAGACTGTCAATGACTCACACACAGTGTTGACATTAAGCCCCCTGACTTTTTTTTACTGTACCCCCAGATTAGATAGGCTAGATCTGGCCCTGGTCCTGGATGAGTTAGAAAAGCAAACGTGGGTTCATTAGAGCTGAACAGACTTTCTTTTACATACAAATTTCTGTATTTTTTAATTAAAAGATCAAAAACATACGCTCAGAGCAGTCGCTGCCTCCCCACCCAGGTGAGCATTTACAGGAGCCATCGATGGGATTACAGATGGAGTGGCTGGAACATTTGCAGGCAAAGGTGCATTTCTTCCCATAGCGACCTGGAGAACAACCTTAAAAATCAAATATTAAAACAGAGGGTCATATGAAGCATCATCTAACTCAACAGTAACATCTAAATTGAGAACATCTATAGGAGCTGTTTACAATAATTAAAAGATGGTAATAAAATAAAGTATGTGGAAAAAAATTACATTTTGGATTTAAGAATTTCATTGACATGGTAATGAGATGGGGAGGGAGGAGCTAGAGAAGGCAAACCATAAGCAGATTAACCTTCAGCTTTAGGAAGGCATGTCAATTTTTCAGCAGTGGGCTTGATGGGACCGAAGTTTTCATAATTAAACATAACATTAATTTTGCTAGTAATATAAATCAATCAATGAACAATAAATAAAGATAACACATATATTTAGCTTTTTATTGCGACTGCTATCTGTTCCTGGGCAGTAATTATAAAAGAATTACAGATGATGGCTTCGGTCTTACACACTGGGCAAACCAGATAAATGTTTCTAAGGGTTACATAGTTTCTTAATAACCAACTGAGAAGGACATGTGATGTTAGAACAGTCAAAAACGGACTGCTAAGTTTTATAGAATCATCTCATAGGGCCCTTGATAGTGGAGTCAATGTTTTCAAATGTATATCATAAGGGAGTTATTTATTGAATCAAGTAATTGGTAAATAGATTTCCATCGAGGAGCTACATCAGGGGTGCTCAACCGTGGTCCGTGGGCCACATGTGGTCCTCGGAACCCTTTGATTTGGCCCTCGACCTCAAGCCAGGGAAGCGCACTTTTATCTTATTCTGCGGGTTTGGTGCACTTTCTGAAAGCTTCTGAATGTGGGAGTTTTGGTGCGCTTTCAGAAAGTGTGCCACACCCGCAAGATATAACAGAAGTCTATGGCAAAGCTCAGCTAACCTGCACCCGTGGCGCAGGTAAACCACGGTGCTTTAGTGTGAAAGCTCAGAAAAATAAGGTCTCATTTACATTTAAAGTTTGGGGGGTGGTAAAACCGTGTTTTTACAACACACCCCGACCACTGGTGCAGTATCAGGGGTCACAAAGGTGACCCTACCCCATCCTCCAGGGGGCCCTGCAGCCTCCCTGTCACATTTTGATTTACACTTGGACAGCAGGGGCTGTGGGAGCGATATATATACAGTAATTCCTCCTCTCCATTTTCCTCCTGCAACTGCTGAGAGCCAGCTTCTCTTCCTCTCCCTCCCACCAGCATTCAGGAGGAAAATGTTCATTATGCTATTCAAAATAAAAGTCAAATTTCTGAACTACGGTATTTCATTTCACTGCGGCCCATGACCAGTTACCAAATCACTTGAGTGGCCCTCGCTCTTTAAAAGGTTGAGCACCCCTGAACTACATGATTCTTAGCAGGAAAACCTGTCAACCTGTGAACTGGAATGTTTTCTGGTGTGCCTTATAATAGCAATAAAGCAGGATCCTTTGGAGACATGGAACCTGAGATGGAGGAGGGCATATTTTTTATTTGTGTTGAGAAATTTTTTTATTTGTGTTGGGAGGCTAGATGGCATGCCAATCAAATATGAAATGTAGTCCCTTAAGATTGCATCCATAAGAAAGGACGTTGTTGGTCTTCTTTGGAATTTCTGTAAAAGCTGGGATTTGGTCTCCAAAAGGGAAGGATAAGTGAGAGTGAATCCTCCCTTAGAGCAGTCTAGAGAGACTATAATAGCAGCCCTGCAAGTACAAAGCTTATGTTTTGTTGGACTCAAGTTACATTTCCTATCTGAGAAGGACTTGAACCTTGTAGTAAGTGAGCACATTCTCGGAGAGAGTGATTCCCTTGGAGTGATTTGTTGGGATGATGTAACCTTTCCTAAAATACAAGCTTGCATCTGGCACTTTTGTAATGACTGTTACTGGCTTCTTACTGTTCTCGCAGTCTGGTCCCTGGAAGCCAGCAGTGCAGGTACACGATCCATCCTCCACGGAGCACAACGCCCCATTCCTACATGTACAGGACATGTTACAGTTCCTCCCCCAAAATCCCTCTCTGCAAGTCTGCTCACAGTAGATGCCTGGAGAAAATAAATCACAATTATTGAAAAATCAAACAGGCAAACCTGGCATTTCTAATATATAAACACATCCTCTTTCAGTAGAGATTCTAATTTACCATTTTTCACTTTTTGTTACAGAAACAATTGAGTACTGTCCGTGATACTTTTTTTATTTGCACTAACATACAATTTTGAGGACAAGCTTTCGGGGTATGTCCCCTTCTTCAAAGTCCAAGCAGTACTGTTACAAATCACAAAGTTTAAGCAGAATGTAAAAAGGGACTGAGAAAAAAAAAAAAAAAGGCTACAGATAAGATACATCAAGAGCGAGGGGGGAGGGGGGGATACTACACTCACACAGAGGGGGTCAAACTTCAGCTAATAGATAGTCATAAAGCTGTTGGATAATGGTTGAGGAATCCCATGTCCAAGTTAAGGCCGTTATCACTTTTTGTTGAAATATTTGTCCCTGCACATAGTTAACTAGAATGGATAAAGATACACTTATCAAGTTCAGTCTTTTACAAACTCCGTCTGTTTAGTTTAGGGGAAGGTAAAAAAAAAAAAAACCTCCTGGGAAGTTGTTACCAATATGGCTTCACCAGAGGGGAAAAATGTTCCCTGACTCCAAGATGGTACTTTTTCCTGAATCAAAATTTTCCCCAATTTAACCTTTTTATTAACCACTTGCCCTCCAGAGTATTTACCTCCCCCCCCCCTTCCTGACCAGGCCATTTTTTGCTAGGCGGAGCTGACAATTGCACATTCATGCAACACTAAATAAATGAATCTTATGTAATTATTTTCCCACAAATAGAACTTTCTTTTCGTAGAATTTGTTCACCTCTGCGTTTTTAATTTTTTGTACTATAAACAAAAAAAGACCAACAAAAGAAAAAAAAAACAATATTTTTTACTTTCTGCTATAAAGCATAACTAATAAAAAAAATTACAATCTAATTTCTTCATAAAGGTAGGCCAATATGTATTCTGCTACATATTTTTGGTAAAAAAAATTCCAATAGGCGTATATTGATTGGTTTGTGCAAAAGTTATAGCGTCTACAAACTATGGTTTATATACTGGAATTTTTTTTTATACTAGTAGTAGCGGCGATCAGTGACTTATAGCGGGACTTTGATATTGCGGCAGCAAGTCTGACACTGACACTTTGTGGGAACCAGTGACACTAATACAGTGATCAGTGCTAAAAATATACACTGTTTCTGTATTAATGACGCTGGCTGGGAAGGGGTTAAACATCTAGGGCACTCAAAGGGTTAACTGTGTGCCTAACCAGTGTACTTGTGTACACAGTGTGTTGCTCTTACTAGGCAATATGGTGGATTTTATTCCCTGCTTGGCTGGGAAAGAAAATCCAGCAGATCGCCATTGACAGGATGCAGCTCTGCTTTGTTCACATAGCTGATCAACGGGTGCCGGTGCTCATCCATTGGCCGGCACTAATTGATCAGCTTCTGCTGTCACTAATCACAGCAGAATCAGCGCGCATGCGCCCCCTACACTCACTAGGAAGTGCAAATTCACACACACACACATATATATATATATATATATATATATATATATATATATATATATGTGTGTGTGTGTGATTGTGCACAGAACAGCCACTCTGTAGCAGTACATCTGCTATAGGGAGGTTGGGAAGTGGTTAATTTTAACTGTGATACTAATAGTTGCAAAGTGGAACTGTAGAGAATACTTAATACTTACACGCTCTTAGTTCCAGCGTAGGTAGCTCTGTCTTTCTCATGCAGCAATGATACTTGCAGGGTAGCCCCACGCATGCACTTGCAGCACTCCCAAGCCATGGTAGATAAACCATTTCCTGCATCAGAGGGCCTGCTGTAAAGAGATGGTGCTACCTTCCTTCAGGACAAACTGACACAGTCCACATCTGACTCAGTAGCCCCATACCTGACATATGTAATGGTGCACATGGCATCCATAGTACAGGCCCACATATTCTTCCTATAGACCAGGCCAAGAGCAGAATCCTCAATGCTCTAAACTGTCCATGGTGGGTCATAGGACATAGGCTGGTTACACCTACACCTGCAGGGGTGTACTCAACCTTCATACTGTACTCTGTTTCACAAACATCCAAGCTCTTACAATGATGGAATGTTCAATAGGATAGAATTGGCCTTTGCTTCTTTAATTGAATAAAGGAAGTTCAAATACGGGCAGGACAAAGAAATACTTCCTTGTAAACTATCACATCAATACAATTTAATCTTTCCAAATAAATGGGTACGTACGTCCAACTTTAAATAGCCGTTCATTCCTGATAAAAGTCTTATGGTCCCCTTTTAGACGTCTCTCCTTAGCTGTCCATGGTTTGATGGATAGTTAGGACCAACAGAGGAGGCCTGCTCAGGGGAACACATGGCCTCAGTCCCACTACATTCTGAAACTCTTCCTGGTGCTTACGACTTCTTCCACAAGTTAACAGCTCCACCCCATTTTATATAGCCTGGCTAGGGGCAGAGGCAGCCAACCCAGACTAACTGGAGACAAGACGGGGAAAAAAATGAAGAGAACCTAACCCCTTCTTACACACAAGAATATTAGCTGCAGACACATTGAATTCTGGTAAAGCCGGGTGATTTTCTTTCCTACAACCAATGGTTTAATCACTGGGAGCCAGTCTGTAGGATTACTGTGCATGTGCCCAAAGGTATTTAACAATTTGCCCTCCGGAAGATTTACCCCCCTTCATGACCAGGTAATTTTTTGCTATACGGAGCAGTGCTATTTTAACTGAAAATTGCTCAGTCATGAAACACTGTACACAAATGAAATTTATATAATTTTTTTTCAAACAAATAGAGCTTTCTTTTGGTGGTATTTGATCATCACTGGGTTTTTTATTTTTTGGAAAAAAAAATGAAACTTAAAAATTAATATATATTTTTTACTTTTTGCTATAAACAATGTCTAATAAAATTGTTTTTAAATAATTTTTATATAATATACTTATTAGTCCATGAGGCTAAAGTTGACCCAGGTAGAAGATGGCCTGACCGGTTTTGCTGGGACCAGCCAACTGCATCATAGATTGTAGCCTGATGTTACAATGTTCAGCAGATTTATTGATTAGCCTGTCACATTATTTGATATTATACATGAGGCACTGTGGCACCAGTTTGTTATCATTCCTTGGCCAAGGATTTTACTATGTATTGTACATTTTATTTGTTTTTCAATAAAAGATGTGATTTTTAGGTTTCCTTATCTGACATGTCATGACCATCTAGACTATTAGTGGGGTAGTCGTCTTAGTCTGGGGGGTTTTATTCACTTTGTTAGTTTTAGGATCATACCTACAACTCCCCCTCTATTACATTATAATTTTGTTTTGATGTATTATATAGATCTTCATAATAAGATCTGGGTTGAGAGAAATCCTTTTTAATTTATTATTTTAATATATATATTCTTCCCTCCCTGGCCACTTGCTAAGCTGATACAGGAGGGCCGGCTCTACCCCTATCAGCAGCCCTGCAAATAGCAATCACAACAATGCTACAACAAGTTGCATTTGCATCCAAATGGTGACTAGATTTATTTTTATGGGCCATAAACATGTAGCTCATAGCACTCAGATACATCCTCTTATTCGTCCCAGGGACGATCTATCATTAAAAAGAAGGATCCAGTCGCTGTACACAATAAAAACAATATGTATAGACAATATAGACAACAAAAACGATTCTACTTATATACTGACCAGTCCATCCTGTTAGGCATCCACATTTCCCAGTCGCTGGGTCACAGCCATCTGCATTTTTACATTCACACCGCTGACTACATCCAGGTCCAAAGCTGCCCGCCTGTATTTAGAGACAAAATTAGTTGGTTTACTTTCACAAACACAATGTTGTCTGCACATAAAAAAGCTTTTACATAAGAATACACCGCAAGTGCCATTTTTTCCCCCAAGTCAACCAACATTATATTAAAAGATGAACGATGAATTAATTCAACAATTTAGATATTTTACACATTAATTGCCATATGAATTAATGGGAACCAGAATTAATAGTGTCTAGTCTTTTAAAGACCTAGTCTAGGTGTTCAAAAACTTGCTATCCTGCATCTTGCTTTTGATCCTCTTGGTCAGTGGCAATCAACTTAGGAGGTATAGGGAACCTCAGCTGTGGCCCTTGATATTATCAAGGGGGGCACACATATTATTCAGTATATAAAATGCTACACAAGACAGCCAGGGACCATGGTAATCCTACCATACTACAATTGACATGCTACAGATGTGGTTGGAGACAATAGTCAAAGACAGGGGATACGTCAGATGAGGCTAGAGATCACTGCTGCTGCTCCCAACTGCTGGGGTCGAAGGGCTTCTCAAGTACAGAAGGGCCACAGGTTGGGCATCATTGCTATAGGTGTCAATGCTTTAGGTCTAGGGAAACAGACACCACCCAAAGTAAAGTATGAACTGCTGGCACCCAAAATTCATACACCTATTCAGACAATGAAAACAGAGGCAAATATAATTTGCATCACACAACAATTCAATAACTCAACATGATTACCTAACTTCCTTGACTGAAGTTACTATTTAAAGGGTCAGTCCACCCAAAAAGTTACATTTCTGTTATTGGTGAAGGCTGGTAGAATTTATCCCTCACTGGCTACATATTTCTGTTCTGTTTTCAAAATGATACAACACCTTCAATGATATATTTAACAGACCAGATAAGTGAAGTTCATTGTTAAGTAGGGTATACGCACACACCACACACGTACACGCACACACAAGCACACCCACAACAAAAAAAGTGTGGACCCAAGAATCTCCCCCACCGCGCTATTGTATTGTAACAGCAGGGGGCTCCCCCTTCCTTAGAATACACAGATCAGCCATTGACTGTATGCTCTGATCGAATGCTGATTTCCCAGCAGGACCATTCGACAGAAGCTGAAGTAACAACCAGCTTCTGTTAGACAGGGTGCACCGAAATTTGGCCGGTTCAGTTTCGGTACATGTATACCCAGCTTTAGATTTTACACATTGTTCCTTTTAACTGCACTGTCAAGATTAGGTGAGGTAAATAAATACCCAATCACACCCAGATGTGCAGTCTGTTCCATACCTTGCATGGTAGTTCACATTTCTTCCCAAACCATCCAGAGGTGCAGAAGCATTGCCCCGTAATTGGACTGCAGGAGGCCCCATTGACACACTCACACGTCCTGTTGCAGTTGAAACCCCACATTCCTTTTGGGCAAGGTACCGAGCAGTCACCTTTCTGCCAGCCTGCATTAGGGAGAATATTATAATGGATCTCTTACTACAACCTGTGGATAAATGCAGCTTTTTATTGACAATGGCAATGGGCATTTCCCTTTCAGTTTTTTTCACACATGAGTTTGTGTTTTATTGTGGTTTAGTCCAAACTATCTTCAAAATTATGACTGTTTTTAGGATATCTACAAGTAATTAGTTACACTCAACTGAAGCTGCTTGCTCTGTAATGTTGAAGACCCTTTGAAGCTTATCCAACCACTTTTTCAGTTCTGAAATTCAGAAGTGGTTTGGAGAAGCTACAATACCGCTTCAGCATTACAGAACATGTCCAGTTGAATGTGATGAACCACTGCTCAATATACCATGACCTGGATAAATGAGAACTTTCACAGACAGACATAATGTTACCTTTCTATATTCATAGATATTATGGGAATATCAAAAGAGTGAAACTGAAACATGCCTAGGCACCATATGAGCTCCAGGTCACCAATGTATGATAGTCTATATCAAAATTGCTTTTCTCTGGCACACACTATCTTCTCCACATCTTTTTTACATGTCTTGCAGTATATCACTCCTTAAAGAGATCCTGTCTCCAGACCATTCATTTCAACAAAAATCTTCCCATACGATTATTTAATGTACGCTAGATGAGTCATTTACCTATATAATACAGGACATTGCATCCTCAGTTGTTACCAGACTGAAATATCATATCGTGCAGTAATATATTATGATGTTGCCTTAGAATCTATTGGAATTTACATAGCCACTTAGGGTTGACTAGGCCTAAACTCTGTTACTTCAGGCATGGGTGGTAGCAGTGCTTAAACCAGATCCTTTTCACAGATACTGTAGAGTGTACAGCACAGTGGCTAAATGGTTAGCACTGCCGCCTGGCAGTAGTAGGGTTGCTGGTTTGAATCCCAACCACAGCACCACCTGCCTGGAGTTTGCATGTTCTCCCTGAGACTGAGTGGATTTCCTCCGGGTACTCTGGTTTCCTCCCACACTCCAAAGACATGCTGGTAGGTTAATTGGCTCCTGTCTAAATTGGCCCTGGTATGTGTAAGTATGTGAGTTAGGGACCTTAGATTGTACACCCCTTGAGTATTAGGGACTGATATGAATGTACAATATATATGTAAAGCGCTGTGTAAATTGATGGCACTATATAAGTACCTGAAATAAATAAATATAAAAACCTCTCTTGTGTAGACATCCAAAGCCCTGAGACTGCTTAGCACCATCATCTTGGTTGTGATGCCAGCAACTCCAGCAGTCTCAGAGTTGTCACCCAAGTGACACTCTATAGTATTCTTTGCTCCTCCCCTGGCAGCTACATAAAAGGTTATGTAGGAACGTGAGTGGTGGAGGAGCTGGGCCAGCACACAGTGTAATCAGAAATTCCCAGAAAAGTAGAGGCCTACGATGTACAAAGGAGGGAGGGGGCTGTTCTAGGGAACTGCCACTTTCTGGAGTAGTCATGTTTTCTAGCAAGTAAAAGGACACATTCTAAGGAGAACTCCATGTACAGCCCCAATGCATGGGAAAACTGCTAGTTTTGTCCAGTGGTTTAGGGAAGAGTTATACTTACCCTATCCTCCGATCTTCTAGAAAACTGCACTTCCCCACGTCCAGCAGTGGACTATTCCTGCTGTCCTCTTGCCCGCAGCTGGTCTATGGGAATGATGACGCCAAGAACAGTCCATTCCCAAGACAGCTAGCATGCAGGGGGGCAGAAGCAATAGGGACCATTCTTGCACTTCAAGGATCGGTGGATTCGGTAAGTATATCTTCACTGTTATCACCCCTAGACAAAAATGAGCAGTTACCCCATGCAGTGCAGGGACAGCCCCACTGCTTGCTTCAAAAAATATTTTGCCCAGATTTCTGCTTTAAATAAAAAATTAGGAAAAAGTAAAATCACTGATCAAAAGACTATAATTTTTCTGAACTTTCACTTGCAGTTTTTTAAGTTGGTTAAAAGGTCACCATAGCTGTCATTCAGTGCCTTACCTTCCTTACACACACAGGTGCCATCAATGGGGGAACAGGCCAAGTAATTTTTGCAGCTGCATTTCTGGGAACATTTATCTCCATAGGTGTCTTCAGGACAGAATACGGAACAATGACTTCCCTGTAATGACAATGCCACAGAATTGTTTATCACTTTGTAGTTTAATGTTATCTACACAGAGGTTGATATCAGGCAATGGTTCCTGGGAACTGAATACAAGCAAGTCTCACAGAAATTAAAGACTTTTCTGTTTTACTTACGGAAAATCCAGGTGCACATTGACATGAGCCAGTTTCACTATCACAGGATCCTCCATTGAGGCACAAACACGGTTCCTGGCAGTTGGTTCCATAGTAACCATGAGGACAGGTCTCATTGCAGAACAAGCCGGCCCAGCCTGTCTTACAGGTACATTCTCCAGACATGGGGTGGCAACTGGGAACACAAGGAGATGTGGGGTGAACATTTTTCCTTATAGTAATATTATTATTATTATTATTATTATATTACAGGTTTCTAATTGGTTGTCTTGGCTGCATTCAGTATGCAAGCTGGTCCCCAACAAGTTGTATGACATCAGTTTGCACCGTACCATGACAGTATGTAGATGCCCTCTCACCACTATGTGGCCATCAGTTTCACTGTGGCATGTTGACTGGCTCAAGAATGACCCATGAACCATTTCAATGAGATTTGTATGAATGTTGGTATTTGTATTGTAAACCTAAACCCTTGTGTTATGGTAACATCAAAAAGAGTAGAAAAATGTAGAATTGGAATAAAAGTACAAATCTCTAGATGTAACAAGATGTGTTTTGATTGTTTTATAATGATTGGTTGGCAAATGTGGCTTGGATATTTTTATTTCTATAAATGCAGGATTGTAGACAGTTGGTAGTGATGCTATCTTTAGCATAGTACATTAACAGGTAATTTATTATATTTTAAATGTACTGTTATAGAACCATTCTATACTAAATAAAAAGAGCAATAATACACATGTAAACTAAAAACTGTTAGAAAAAGACTGTCATCATTGTAAAAATTATTATTATTATACAGGATTTATATAGTGCCAACAGTTTGCTCAGTGCTGTACATTACAATGGGAGACAGTACAGTAACAATACAATTCAATACATGAGGGGTTCAAGGGCCCTGCTCCTTGGAGCTTACAATCTAGGAGAGTGGGGATAGTACAGGAGGAAATAGAAAAAATGAGGAAGGGTTGTAACAGCGCAAACACTGCAAAGTCCTGGGAAATGGTAGTATGGGTGATGGTGGTATTAGTGGCTACTGTATGAAGAGCGTAGGATTCCGTGTGGCACTGAGGGCAAGGCTTCCAAATAAGCTGTAGCAACTTCTGTAGATGAGAAAAAGGAGAGAAGCACCTCTAAGTGCAATAAGTCTTTTAATTCAAGTCTAAATGTAGAAACACTCACATGTGTGAAGTAATCATAAGCATAAAAACCGTGGTTAACAATAGTTAACGGTGGGGTGGTAACCCGGGTGAAGAGCCGTCATCTCTCTGCGATGTGGGGAGGTCAGCTCTCGGCTGGAACAGCGTGGTGGCTGGAGGGGGAACAGCGGTGAGGCCAGCCTTCATGCACGTCCTCCCTCAGAGCCGGATGGAACGCACGCTGGAACGTAGCGGCGGCGTGGCCGTGATGACGTCAGATCCCAGGGTGCACTGCGATGCGTTTCGGAGCATGCACTGGCCGTGGAAGGCGAAAGTGCACTCCTTTTTCAAGCAGGAGGAAATAGCTGTGGGGGATGGAGTGGTAGGAAGAGTGGAGGATATCGGCAATTAGCTGAGGGCGGGGTAGGCTTCCCTGAAGAGATGGGTTTTCAGGGTGCGCCTAAAGGAGAGGAGAGTAGGTGATAGTCTGATGGATTGGGGTAGGGAGTTCCAGAGGATGGGGGAAGCCCTGGAGAAGTCCTGGAGACAGGCATGGGAGGAGGAGACCAGGGAATTAGAGAGTAGGAGGTCTTGTGAGAAGCGGAGAGTATGTTTTGTGTGGTATTTGGATATCAGGTCGGTGATTTAGTTTGGGGCAGTGTTATGAACAGCTTTGTACGTCAATGTTAGTATTTTGAATTTTATCCGTTGGGCAATGGGAAGCCAGTGGAGGGATTAGCAGAGGGGGGTGGCGGATACGGAGCGGTTAGTAAGGTGGATGAGTCTGGCCGCAGTATTTAGGATAGACTGGAGCGGGGATAGCCTGTGGTGAGGTAGGCAGTGAGGAGGGATTTACAGTAGTCAAGTCGTGATATAATAAGGGAGTGAATGAGTTGCTTTGTAGTTTCCGGGGTTAGGAATGGATGTATTTTGGAGATGTTGTGGAGGTGGAGTCTACATGAGTTTGCCAGAAATTGGACCTGGGACTGGAAAGACATATTGGAGTCTAGGATGACACCTAGTACTCTGGCTTGCGGGGTGGGACTGATGGTGGCATTGTTGGTCGTGATGGAGAAGTCAGGGGGGGGGGCACAGGCTGGGGGGAAAACTAGAAGCTCGGTTTTGGAAAGGTTTAATTTGAGGAAGTGGAGTGACATCCAATCCGATATGTCGTTCAGTAGGCTAGTGATTCGGGCGGAGACTGAAGGGGTGAGGCGAGGGGTAGAGAGATAAATTTGCGTGTCATCGGCATAGAGATGGTAGTTGAAGCCGTGAGAGTGTATCAGTTGGCCAAGGGAGGAGGTGTAGATGGAGAAGAGAAGGGGCCCGAAGACATAACCTTGAGGGACCCCAACAGAGAGGGGGAGTGAGGGGGAGGTGGCAGCGTTATAGGTATTATAAAAATAAATATTACCCTAAACCTAATTAAAGAATATTGTTTTTTTTACATAGTGAGTGCAAACTTTGGACTTTTATTGTACTATACCATATACGTACATTTATATATCAATATACAGAAATTAATTTTGTTATATAATGTCACCAATTTGAATACAAAAGTTTAAAATCATCTAGTACACAGATAATACACCTCTGAATTATTTCTATATGTAATGGATGCCATGATTTTAGTCTTTTGTAATATATATATATATATATTATCATTCTCTCGATATATATTATATTTTAGGGATGTAGGTATGGAGTTAGAGCAATTGAATGCCTGTATAATTATTGATACTTTTTCCTATGATGTTTTTTTTATAAGGCTTTTGTGGGGTGTCAGTTAAAAGGACAGACACAACATTTTCTTAAAGTGCAAGTTCCTAGAGGCACCTAAAGTCATTTTCTTGACTTTAACTTGTTTCTTTAATATAACAGGCATATTCATTGAAATACAGTATGTAGTCTAACTTACTGCAACCAATAACAAACGGTCTTACATAAACATCATTTCAATAAACCATTATCTTGTTGGTTGCTGCATTCTGTACATCAGAATGCTTTTCGCACTGTTTAGTAGGTAAGCTTTTAGATGTAGTTACCTCTTAGTGTGCTGAGGGTCACACAGGCAGGGCATGTTGCAGTGTATGCCGTACATGCCATCTACACACATTCGCTCTTCACAGTTTTCCCCAAAGAAGCCAGCTTCACACAGGCATGCTCCGTTGATATGAAAGCAACGCACCCCGTTCACACAGTTGCAGGTTTGTTCACAGTCCTGACCGTACTTTCCTATAGGACACTCTTCCCGACAGCTGTAGTCCAATAACAAAATACAAATAAATGTTTATTGATGCAATGAAGAGATTTATTTTAGGTACTCATTCCGAAAGGAGGCTGGAGCCCAACTTAACATTCAGTTTAAACCTGTTAAATACAATTCAGGTGCATCATCTTATATAGTGAGTAGAAAAGCAGGTCCCCTGCCAGCATGCTGCAGAGAAGGACGCTTGTTCTCTGTGTGAAAGAAGTGGTCTCTCTGCAGTGGTCAGACATGCCCCTTGCCAGGTTAGAGCTAAAGGTCTTCAATAAGCAGGTAGCATGTGTTTTGGCGATTGGAGACTTGAAGCTTTGACCGAACAGTGGGCATGTTGGATCTCTGCTATGACACACAGAGGAGAGGTTTGCCCTTTTCTTCAGCATTCTTGTTAGCAGGGTTACTGAGGGACCTGACCACATGCTCGTTCTCATCCCAAAACCCAACGCAAACCAGTACTACCTGCCTTCTTGTATGCGAATGGTGGGTTAGAAACCCCACTTCATCATCCTCTTGGTCCATCACACACTGACCTTTCAGTTAGGCTAGGAAATACTCACTTGCAAGGTCTTGCTTTTTCTCTGGTTATAGGCTAGGACAATTTCACCATGCCCTGGGGCCCAATGCGACACAGGAGCCCAGGTCACCTGAATCCTCTACCCACCAGCTAGGGGGTCGACCTCTTCCCATTAACCACCTCCAGCTTCTGACCCAAACAGGTTTACACCATGTACTTGTTTTTTCAAACACGCACCACTGTGGCATATTAAGAGTCAGGACCCATCCCAGTGCCCGCGGCCTAACTTTGAACAGGCCCACTTTAGATGCCTCCACTCAGGTATTCAGGCATTCTCTTTGAGTAACACACCTCAAGCAGGAAGCCAACTAATTGCTCATTTACTTCCCTAACCCTAAGGAACCTACATCTTCTGGCATAAGTTTAAGTCTTTATCCTCTTCTGGCCAGTGAAGAATGTTCAGCGACTTAAGGCTCAGGAGCCCACATAGGGGAACCAAACACAGTTCCACTAGTTAACCTCTACATCTTCACTCTCTCTCTGTACTAAATCCTATCTATTCTTTAAGGGATCTGCCTGAAGAGCAGGATTAACAGATCTCTTCCATCAAGGAGGAGCCCAAAACTAATCCGTTCCTACACGCTGACCGGAGAAAGGCTTTTATACTCAGGCTGTGGCTGCTTTCTAAAGAAAAGAACTGTAAGGCTTTGCACACCTTTTGTTTTGATGCATCTGGAATGTATTTAGATGAATTTTACTTTCAACCACATATTACACTCTCCAGACAGCAAATAAAATGACTACGTCTTAATAAAATTACTATTATGGATTGTGGAAAGGTGCTGGAAAAAAAATAGGTTAAAATACAATTTTCATACTGATAATCTCTGTACCTGGGATTAAACCCAAGACTTCAGTCCTGCATAACAAACGTGCTACCATAGCACCCGGTCCGGTTGTAATTTTTCATACATCACACCTCATTTATAATAGAAACTGGACTATAGCAAAACTTGGTTTCGTTGACGGCTGGAATCTGATTAGGTGCTATGGGTATTGTCTGTTGGATATTCAATAGCTGGGCTTGCAAGTGCTATATGAGATTTTAAGGCACACTTTCCAGGTGAAAACCAATTTTTCTGCTGCTTAGTGACCAGTTTTCATGCTGTACAATGTACAATCCAGCAGGATGCAGTGCAGCTGTTGGCCTCTAACCTCTATGCTTGTCATTTTTTCCGAGTAAGATTTTGGCACAAAAAGTGATACTAATTCTCACATTGTAGTTGGGATATCATAGATATTTTCACTAAATTATGTTTATTTGACTTGCAAATGGATTGTACAAAGAATTTGACATCATCCCAGTTAAGGAAGCATACAAGTATAAAACTGTTTCAGGCTGTTTCTATAACAAACTTTTTCAACTGGAGTTTCTCCAGCAGTTGCTAGGGGTTCATGTGGCAATGGTAAATTTCTGCCTCTTAGATAGGCAACCACTGACCCCAGTGATCCTGGGGAATACTTTCTAATGACCACGAATGGAAGGAGCATTCTTCGCACTGATTTCCAATGTAAGCAGAATTATTCCCATTGATTGGAAGTGCACAGGCCATTCTTCCCACCAACGACCAATGTAAGGGCCATTCTTCCCACTGACCTCCAGTGTAAGCAGAATTTTTCCCATTGATTACCAATGCAAGAGCCATTCTTCCTACTGACCACCAATGTAAGGTGCATTCCTCTCACCAACCACCAATGTAAGGGCCGTTCTTCCCACTGACCACCAATGTAAGGAGTATTCTTCCCACTGACCACCAATGTAAGGGGTATTCTTCCCACTGACCACCAATGTAAGGGGTATTCTTCCCACTGACCACCAACGTAAGGAGAATTTCTTCCCACTGACCAACAATTTAAGGGGAATTTTTCCCACTGACCACCACTGTAAAGATCATTCTTCCACTGACCACTCATTTAGATGGCATTCTTCCCACTAAACACCAATGTAAGGGGCACTCTTCCCCATTACCTCCAATGTAAGGAGCATTCTTTCCAATGACCACCAATGTAAGGGGCATTTTTCCCACTGACCAACAATGTAAGCAAAATTCTTTCCACTGTCCACCTCTGTAAGGATCATTATTTTAACTGATGACCAACGTAAGAAGCATTATCCTCACTGACCACCAATGTAAGGGGTATTCTTCCCACTGACTGCCAATGTAAAGGGTATTCTTCCCACTAGCCACCATCGTAAGGGGGCAGTCTTCCTACTGATCTCCAATGTAAGGAGCATTCTTCCCCCTGACCACCAATGTAAGGAGAAGTCTTCCTACTGACCACAAATGATAGGCGCATTCTTCTCACTGACTACCAATGTAAGGGGTATTGTTCCCACTAGCCACCAATGTAAGGGGTATTCTTCCCATTTGCCACCAATGTAAGGGGACATTCTTCCTACTGACCTCCAATGCAAGGAGCATTCTTCCCACTGACCACCAATGTAAGAATTCTTCCTATTGACCACCAATGTAAGGGGCATTCATCCCACTGACCACCATGGCAAAATTTTAGGAGGAAATAGCATAGTGAGAGGTATATGAGCTTATTAGTTAACTGCTTCCTCTGTCATTGTCCAATCACAGCCAGGGGAAGAGACCAAACATCGTAAGAGTTACTTAACAGCTGCATAGAATAATCAGGTCCCCTGTCCTGCCAGACAGGGCTGCGTGGTGTGATAGAGCTGTGTAAATCATAGGACTGGATGGAGCGAAAGACAACTTTTTTTTGCAGGGAGAATGACCCCCAGTATTTAATATGTGCACTTAGCTATTCATCTTCTCTCTGGCTTTAGTTGGGGCTCATTTAAGCTGTTGGGCTTTGCTGGGCAGTGATGCCCAATGCTGTCCCAACGGATATAGACAACTCAGCTTGCCTTATGTCCCATTTCTTTAGTTCACACCAAAGCACTGTGTTGATGTTCACTGAAAAAAGGACATGTTACATTTTTGTGCTGTGCTTTGCAATGCCCTATATTGCAGCACAAAGCACTGCCATGCATAGACCTAAATGAGATGTCAGGTTGTCAGGTTTAAATAAAGATAGCTTACACCCCATCTAATCATATTTAAACAGTTTAATTGGTAACAAACCTGGTGGTATCCTGTATTAGAATATGTCCATTAAAAAAACACTGTTCTATGAAAACAGTTATATTAGAATAGTATGGAATAGAATAGAATATGGAAGAAAAATATATTTGAAATATATTTAAAAAATATTCTTTCCAAATATATTGACATATATTTGAAATGCTACAATTTTGGCCATATTCAATATATTCAAATTACAACGCTACATTGCCAGCTGAATGGAAACATCAGGGAGCACCTATGAATTACAAAGGTATGTCGGGGTGAAAAGGGTACACCACATATATTGGCTACTTGGATTAGCATCTCATTTCGTAGAGTACCTAAACCCAAAACCAAAAATGTAATATATTGCAGCTTATCCATCCTTAGATGACCCTACACTAGATTTGTATTCAAAATTGTTCATTTTCAAAGCATGTGGTTGATGTTCTAATTGTTAAATCCTAAATTTAATCAAAATATTAAAAAAACAAATCAGCACATAGGACAGTACTGACACTCAAAGGTCCCTTTTGCTGGTGGCTGCAGATTTAGTTGAACTCTTCAGTCCTCTGTTCCCCTACTACCCCCTTACCCATATGAAAGAAAAATATATTTGAAATATACTTTAAAAATATTCTTACCAAATATATAAAAAATATTGCCAAATATTTGAAATGCTACAATTTTGGCCATATTCAAAATATATATATATACACACATACATTGCATGTTGAAATGCGTTTTTATTACAAAATATATTAAACATATTTTAAAAAATACATTTCAAATATACTGTATGTCTTTAAAAATACAAAAATAAACTTATATATAAAATATATATATAAAATCGAGCGCAGTATGTGGATGTAGATAGGGTAGCTGCTGGCACTAAAAGGCACCTCGTGAACCTCCAGAGTAAATGGTAAAATATGAAAGTGCAGCGCTAACTTAAAACAATGATTACACATAAGATAGATCCCATATGAATGTGGATCGGCAAAAAAGACGGCGTCAGTTCATCAGATGTGCTAAATACGTATACAGTCTCCAACACTTGAGGAGCCAGGGATAGTAGATATCAGAAATGATAAAGAAAAGCCAAGTAATGCACTGACCAGATAGCGCATGTTAAAGCGCATGGGACATTTAAGACCTGTCCCTGGTACTCAGCCACTGTATCACTGGAGCAAGGCGGTGTCATCTATAGGGTGACCACTAGATGTCATCTGTCCGGATGGAAGCTGTGTCCAGCCACTGTGTTGATGGATCAGGTGGGTGTTGTCTATAGGGTGACCACTAGATGTCATCGGTTCCAGGAGAAGCTGTATCACGGATCCAGGGATGTCACTGCAGATGTGTTCTTGTTAGGCACAGTCCCAGGACCTACTGGATTTACAGGCTCCCCAGAAATAAAGAGCCCGTGGAAAAAGGCCTCAAATAGTGTGATAACGTTTATTTAAAAATGAACAATCAGAAAAGAACTTACTTAGCAAAGGTACAGCTGCTTATAAACGGCCAGACCGGAGGTACATGTACATAAGATAAACATAGCTTGGCACTTCCCTAACGCGTATCGTGTAAGTACACATCATCAGAGGGGGCTCTGATGATGTGTACTTACACGATACGCGTTAGGGAAGTGCCAAGCTATGTTTATCTTATGTACATGTACCTCCGGTCTGGCCGTTTATAAGCAGCTGTACCTTTGCTAAGTAAGTTCTTTTCTGATTGTTCATTTTTAAATAAACGTTATCACACTATTTGAGGCCTTTTTCCACGGGCTCTTTATTTCTGGGGAGCCTGTAAATCCAGTAGGTCCTGGGACTGTGCCTAACAAGAACACATCTGCAGTGACATCCCTGGATCCGTGATACAGCTTCTCCTGGAACCGATGACATCTAGTGGTCACCCTATAGACAACACCCACCTGATCCATCAACACAGTGGCTGGACACAGCTTCCATCCGGACAGATGACATCTAGTGGTCACCCTGTAGATGACACCGCCTTGCTCCAGTGATACAGTGGCTGAGTACCAGGGACAGGTCTTAAATGTCCCATGCGCTTTAACATGCGCTATCTGGTCAGTGCATTACTTGGCTTTTCTTTATCATTTCTGATATCTACTATCCCTGGCTCCTCAAGTGTTGGAGACTGTATACGTATTTAGCACATCTGATGAACTGACGCCGTCTTTTTTGCCGATCCACATTCATATGGGATCTATCTTATGTGTAATCATTGTTTTAAGTTAGCGCTGCACTTTAAAAATACAAATCTACATTATTGGAATTTTTTAAATATATATATTTTTTAAATATATTCTTCTGATTGTTTTTAACATATAAAAAGGTCATTTTTACATATATTTTTACATGTATTTGTAAATGCATTCCAAAAAATGTACATTTGTATTTTTAAAGACATAAAAACACATTTCAACATGCAGTATATTTGTATATTTATTGAAATATATTTTGAAATATATTGAATATGGCCAAAATTGTAGCATTTCAAATATACGTCAATATATTTGGGAAGAATATTTTTAAAATCTATTTCAAATATATTTTTCTTCCATGTGGGTTCTAATGAACATGATACTGCTATTTCATACAGAGGACTGTGGCACCTACAATTCTACACGGCTTGGGGATTTTAGAAACTGAAAATAAACTAAAAAGCTGAACACTAGGAAAAGCGATACATTTTCAGCTATAATATACTACTGTATATAAGTTAAATAATTTTCTCTACCAGAACTTACATGTTCTGTTCAGCTAGTCTTATGATCCGGCATCCCTGCCCGTTGGTATAGCAAGGCTGGTGACCTTGATTTTCTACACTGCAGCTGAGCAATACAATTGCAATTCAATACACTGACCTGCCCCCAGCATTCTGATTAGAATGCATCACCACATATGGACCCGCTGTAAAAAACACATTAGTGTACTTATAGGAGCTGTCTTGGCTTTCAAATATACATTGCTCTTTAATGGAATAGCTTACCGGTCACCTGTGTAACCTAGAGCACATTGGCACTGCCCAATTTCCGGGTCACATTGGCCAAGATTATGACAGTTGCATTCATGCTCACAGCCAGAACCATAGTATCCAGGTGGACATGGGATGGAGCATACTGGACCCTATTGAGACAGGAGGACAATGGAAAACCATGAGATCCTAAACATTCTAAATATTCAGTGTGTATTATAGCATGAAATAATGAATGTTTATTTGAAGTCACTGTGGATGCTTTTTAAAGACCCCCATGATTTGACAAAGAACAAGGAGCACAACGCAGGACTCCATGTACTAGAATCTGTTTTTATTTACATACCAGGGAATCAAAAATTAGCTAGATAGGGGAGAATTTCCTTTTTAAAATTGCTAAAAATGGACAAGAAACGCAAAAGTCAAGAAAGAAACATAGCGCATCAACCCTCATCAAGGGGCCTTTCCTTTAAAGTATACTAAAATCTCATAGCTTTAACATGTTGATTTAGCAATTTTTAGTATTTTTAAATCTGCAGCTTTCACAAAACTTATACCTGGCGCTCCTGCCATAAAGGTCCTTGCTCAGACACTTCCTGTTATAGCATGACAACACTCTGACTCTGTCTCCCAGTTGTGCTCCTGTGTTGTCACCCTCTCACACAGACTTCTGATGGAGCTGGCTATTTCAACACACATTAGACAGACATACTCCAATATTGTCAGGACTGAATTAATACTTTTTGCCCCCTAGACAACTAATAAATAACAAGAATAAATTCCTATTGTATTATAATGCCTGTACAGTATACATAAAACATGGTGAAGTGATAGGGCACTATTCCTCCCACTGATATAAACGATTTGGCACTATTGCTCCCATTGACACCAATGATGGGGCACTATTCCTCCCACTGATTTAAACAATTGGGCACTATTCCTCCCACTGACACCAATGATGGGGCACTATTCCTCCCACTGACACCAATGATGGGGAACTATTCCTCCCACTGATACCAATGATGGGGCATTATTCCTCCTAATGACACCAATGACAGAGCACTATTCCTCCCACTGATACCAATGATGGGGCACTATTCTTCCCAGTGATACCAATGATGGGGCACTATTCCTCCCACTGACACCAATGATGGATCACTATTCCTCCCACTGATACCAATAATGGGGCACTATTCCTCCTAATGACACCAATGATGGAGCACTATTCTTCCCACTGACACTAATGATGGGGCACTATTTCTCCCACTGACACCAATGATGGAGCACTATTCCTCCCACTGACACCAATGATGGAGCACTATTCCTCCCACTGACACCAATGATGGATCACTATTCCTCCCACTAATACCAATGATGAGGCACTATTCCTCCCATTGATACCAATGATGGGGCACTATTCCTCCCACTGATACCAATGATGGGGCACTATTCCTCCTAATGACACCAATGATGCGACACTATATCTCCTAATGACACCAATGATGGAGCACTATTCTTCCCACTGATAGTATTGATGGGGCACTATTCTTCCCACTGACACTAATGATAGGGCACTATTGCTCCCACTGACACCAATGATGGATCACTATTCTTCCCAGTGATAGCATTGATGGGGCACTATTCCTCCCACTGACGGCAATGATGGGTCACTATTCCTCCCACTGACACCAATGATGGGTCACTATCCCTCACACTAATACCAATTATGAGGCACTATTCCTCCCAGTGATATCAATGATGGAGCACTATTCTTCCCACTGATAGCATTGACGGGGCACTATTCTTCCCACTGACATTAATGATAGGGCACTATTCCTCCCACTAACACCAATGATGCAGCACCAGGGGCGGACTGACAACTCATGGGGCCCCCGGGCAATAGGGGATCATGGGGCCCAAACTCAAAAAAGCCTGTGAAAAAGGTACCAGGGGCATCTCATGGGGCCCCCTACTGATCCCGGGCCCTTGAGCAGTCCCCGAGTTTCCAAATGGTCAGTCCGCCCCTGTGCAGCACTATTCCTCCCAGTGATAGCATTGATGGGGCACTATTCCTCCAACTGACACCAATGATGGGGCACTATTCCTCCCACTTATACCAATGATGGGGCACTATTCCTCCCACTGATACCAATGATGGGGCACTATTCCTCCCACTGATACCAATGATGGGGCACTATTCCTCCCACTGATACCAATGATGGGGCACTATTCCTCCCACTGACACCAATGATGGGGCACTATTCCTCCCACTAATACCAATGATGTGGTACTTTTCCCCCCACTGATACCAATGATGGGGCACTATTCCTCCCACTGATACCAATGATGGGGCACTATTCTTCCCACTGATACCAATGATGGGGCATTATCCCTCCCACTAATACCAATGATGTGGTACTTTTCCCCCTAATGCTGGGGTATTTTCTACTATTATTGTTATTATTATACAGGATATATATAGCGCCAACAGTTTGCTCAGCACTTTACAATATATAACGGGAGACAATACAGCAACAATAAAGTTCGATACAAGAGGGTTAGGAGGGCCTGGTCCTGGGAGCTTACAATCTAAGAGTTTTTTCTCCTCCCACTGACCACAGTCTGGCCCCTGTAAAATCTGAAGGACACTAAACTGGCCCTTTGTGTAGAAAGTTGCTTTAGAGGGATTGTGGCACCATATAAAAACACCCTTAATAATAAAAATAAAGTGATGACGGTTTTATGTTCTTACCATCCATCCTGGTGGACAGGTGCACTCTCCAACGACCTGGTCACAGATGCCTCCACTCTGGCAGGGGCAGTTCTCTGGACATTGGAACGTGGATGGTTGGACCTCTGTACATCTGATCTCACAACTGAGGGAGGAAAAAACAGTTGTTTAAAATGAATGGCCAGCTTCACTCAAGTTATATTATATTAATCTCAGGTTTCCAGGCTCTGTGGTTTCCATGGTCAAAACTTTCTCAAGGACTACAGTGGTGGAATGAGCCTACCTGAAATCCTAGTTCTGCCCAATTGCCACAGTCATTGCAAAGCCAACCAAAGTGAAGGTATTGGGGCTTTGTCTATTTTTTTATTTATTTATATTGGGAAGAAATTTTGTTTTAAAGAAATATTGATTTCTTTAGCCAGCTATATGATATATTAAATATATTCAAATTTCTCTTACTGAGCCAACTGATGTGCTTTTGGCTCCTGTTTGGCTCTGTTTTTTAGGGACTGATACTTGTGTCTATTGAAATGCAATTTTTTTTTTACCAAGTTCAGTAGCTCAAGCTGAGATTTAAGTGAGATTTGCTTTGTGCAAGGATCCATTTCTCATGTATTAAAGGTTTATTTGCAGAACACAAACATAATAAATATATTTTTTAAAAAATCAATTTGAAACATTTTAAAAATCATAGTTTACCGGTTTTCATAAATAACTGTGGCATCCTGCTACAATAACCCAAACCAGCTTAATGCAGCAAAATCCCACCATTGGAGTTACAGAGACATGGAGGTGATTGATCCCACTGTTCCCACATAAACTTAAAATATCAGCACTAAAGCAAGTTAGTCTTCAACCACGTCAGTACTAGTCTGCAATACCCCTTCATTACATTCTATTTTTGAGTTTCCAGTGCTGTGATAGTTTGACTGACAACTACTCCATCATGCAACACTGTACCCAAATGAACTTTATATCACTTTTTTTAAACTGATAGCAGTTTTTTTTTTGGGGGGGGGGGTATTTAATAACTGCTAGGTGTTTTGATCTCACACAGTTTCTGTACCACTAGCAGCTGCTGCTCCCATTTTCCTATACTGGCTGGGTGATTACTTTCCTATGATTCCTGGCTTGGAGCGGCGCCATATGTCTCCTACATGGTTTTAAAGTGGTTGTAAAGGAAAAAAAAAATAACAAGCATGTCTATACTTACCTGCTCTGTGCAATAGAATTGCAAAGAGTGGCCCTGATCCTCCTCTTTTCGGGTCCCGTGCTCCTGGATCCTCCTCTCTTGCCAGTGCCCCCAGTAGGAAGCCGATTCCCATGGGGGCACTCATGTGGGCTCACTCCCGATTTCTGCTGCTGTGTCCATTGACACGATTTCCGCTGCTGTGTCCATTGACACAGACAACAGGAGTCGGTCCCGCCCCTTATCACTGGAGTTGATTGACAGGAGCAGGAGCAGGAGCCAATGGATCTGCCCAGTGAGGAAGGACACAACCAGGAGTGCCACAGTTCTGGATCATGATGGGCTCAGGTAAGTATAAGGGGGATGACGGGGTGAGTCTGTGACACAGAAGGTTTTTTACTTTCATGCACAGAATGCATAGAATACATTAAGGTAAAAAAAGGGGCTTGTACTCCTTGCAAAATGTTCTGTATATAAAAGTATGGGGATAAATAGAAATAGATTGGGATTAAGGACTGAGGTGGTGAGGTGTGTGAGCTATGCAAGTAGTGAGGGGAGCATGGATATGGGTGGAGACTAGTGAGTAAGGAGGGAGTGTAGAGGGTGGTGGTGAAAGATCTCAAGAAACAAGAACTAATATATACATAAGAAAGGAAAAAAATGCAGATATACTGATATTTGCCAAAGTATACAGCATATGTTCAGTTTAAGAAATAAAAAAACACAACTATAAAATGTTTTGGGTTTTTTTGCAATAAACATCAAGCATTTGTACACTCACTAAGGTCCAGTGTACCCTTCTGGACAAAGACAGGTTCCATTCTGAGGGTCACAGCTGGCTCCATTCTTACACTGGCAGTCCAGTAAACAGTTCACTCCATAGGTGCCTGGTTCACATGGCTTCTCACAGAAGGGTTCCTTGTACCCTGGAGGGCAGATGCAGGACCCCGAAATGGCATCACAAATCCCATTGTTTAGGCAATGACAGGAATAGTTACATCTGGGTCCCCAAAGATGTGGGTCACAAGCTGGAAATATAAAAGATTATTGTAAATTGCTGAAGTAGCTAAACTGTTTATGTAGCACCCTCCTAGCTACGTACATTGCTTATAGTATTGAGGCAAACTTACTTTTTGGCTTCTCTGTAGCCAGTGGAAAAATGTTTGATGGCTTTTGACTTTTCTGGGTTCTGCTGGTTGAATGTTTGACTGCTTCCCCTGGTTTCTGGTAAGTTCCAGAATTTAGAGGATTGGAAGACACGGACCCTTAACTTACATATTCATACAGCCCTAGCAAATCCCTGGTAGGAAGAGTGACCGGTTAATGGGGCTGAGGTGTGTATAAATAGGCTAAGGCCTAGAACAGCAGAGTCCTTGTTCTGTAGGAGAAGACCCAGCCTGAGGACTGTGGCACTTTGGGTTACATAGCTGAAGATTAGAAAAGGCCATCCTGGGTCTCAGCTCAGGGAGAGCTGGAGGCAAGGGCGGACTGACCATTTGGAAACTCGGGCACTGCCCGAGGGCCCAGGGTCAGTAGGGGGCCCCATGAGATGCCCCTGGTACCTTTTTCATAGGCTTTTTTCAGTTTGGGTAAGGACACAGGGGCCCCATGATCCTCTATTGCCCATGAGTAGTCAGTCTGCCCCTGGCTGGAGGACTCACGTCCAAAGTTCTTGGGCGCAGTTCGCAGTAAGATCTGGAGGCACACTGTACAGTAGCTGTCTGGTACTTCAGAAAAGCATTCAAATACCCAGGGAACAGTGAGTAGAAGCCTGTACTAGATCCTAGAGACTATCCTTGTTACTCTTGAAGAGACTTCCCCAGACTTGCTGATTCAAATTTGCTTTTGCATTGCAGTCCCCTGAGCCACAGTTCACTCATCACTAGCCTCAAGAGGGGTTTCACCTTGAAGAGACAGCCATAGTCAGAGAGTATTCTCCATTCCATTTGCACTAAACTCGTAGTATCCCAAGGCTTACCCTGCACCCTAACCAAGTTCTTCAAGCAATAAATTTCAAAAAGACACCTCCTGCCTGGTTCTTGGGTGGAGAGAAACTGGGAAACTACCATGTACCTGGCTGCTTGCTACCACTAGGGAATAGAATTTGGGGAAAACAGCAGGACCCGTCATGGGTCTGTGCGCCACTTTTTTAATGATCCATAGTCTTCTAAAGGGTTTCTCAAAATATGTTTCAAAGGAAAACAGATGTGACAGCTCTGGGTGAACTGAACCTTTAAGCATACATTTAAATTATATCTGGCATTGACTGGGTGCCACGCATCGACCCAAGAACAAAAATTTAGGGGATTTAGGGGATCCTATCAGTAACGAAATTTCCTGTCCTAGGATTAATACTCCCACTCACTACACTGTATCTATGGAGGAGCATTGTTGTCACCCTAGACCTGGAAGTTTGATAGGACTAAAAGACACCTCCCCCTATCTTCATCTCTATAATACGGGGGTGTTATCTAGACCAAAGAAAGACCTGCGACCAATGTTCACTGACACAGCATAACATAGGAAGAGAGCACAGAAAGTCATCAGCTCACAAGGAATGACAGGTATTTTTGTGCACTTTTTTTCGATTAATACAGATTTGTCACCAAGTTTGCTTTGAGAACCTCTGCTCTTTAAACTGATGGGAGGGAGGCAAAGATACATGTGGCCACAGAGGAAGGAGAGAGGGAAGGGTGTCACCAGTATAGTGCTGCTCACTTTTATTGTGAAAATTGCCTATCTTCTTATGCTGTTCTACCCATGATGACTCAGCAATGATACATTGACCAAATTAATTACAAGTACATATGACTATTTTTCAACCAAGGCTGGGAAAAGACATGTCAAAAAAGCATTTGCCTTAGCTGCTGGGATGGGAGTAGTGCAAGTGGGGAGAAAGGTCTCTTCTGTCTCTTCTACATCACCCAACAGTAGCTCGGTCCTGCAGATTACAGTGGTACAGTTTGGCCTTCTTACAAAATTTCCACAAAATTTAAGCACTTAACTGATGAACCCTAATTATTTTTTATAAACTCATTCAACCCCCCCATTTTTTATATTTGTTCATTTTTGTATCACCAAATCAAAAATGCCTTGTACCAGAAACATCATTATTTATAAGAAGAACTCATCACAGAATACAATTTGAACTTTTCAAGAGTTACAAACTACTTTAGTTCACAGATGGAAGAACAAATTTTTGGTATAATAATGTTGATGGAAACCTGGCTGTGTTTCAAAAACAAGCTCGTCATGACTAAAACACACTGATTTAACCATGTCACAATCCTCCCTCATCCACTTTCGCCTACTTGTTTTGCAGGCCAGAAGATCTTGTCCCGGCACTGTAAAGGTTTCGACTTTCCTTTAAACCACTTCTTTGCCAGAGTATTTTCCTTCCCTTTTTACCCAGAACATTTTTTCCTTCTCAATGAAATTGTTCTAATTCCACAACTCATAACTTTTATCTTTTGTATTGTAAAGGAACATATTATTTGTTTTTTTTTCTGGGACAGACCAGGCTTTAATTTCGTAGTACATTTCGTTACATGTACAGTCAGGTCCATAAATATTGGGACATCTACAAAATTCTAACATTTTTGGCTCTATACACTACCACAATGGATTTGAAATGAAACGAACAAGATGTGCTTTAACTGCAGACTGTCAGCTTTAATTTGAGGGTATTTACATCCCAATCAGGTGAACGATATAGGAATTACAACAGTTTGCATATGTGCCTCCCACTTGTTAAGGGACCAAAAGTAATGGGACAGAATAATAATCATAAATCAAACTTTCACTTTTTAATACTCGGTTGCAAATCCTTTGCAGTCAATTACAGCCTGAAGTCTGGAATGCATAGACATCACCAGACGCTGGGTTTCATCCCTGGCGATGCTCTGCCAGGCCTCTACTGCAACTGTCTTCAGTTCCTGCTTGTTCTTGGGGCATTTTCCCTTCAGTTTTGTCTTCAGCAAGTGAAATGCATGCTCAATCGGATTCAGGTCAGGTGATTGACTTGGCCATTGCATAACATTCCACTTCTTTCTCTTAAAAAACTCTTTGGTTGCTTTTGCAGTCTGCTTTGGGTCATTGTCCATCTGCACTGTGAAGCGGCGTCCAATGAGTTGTGAAGCATTTGGCTGAATATGAGCAGATAATATTGCCCGAAACACTTCAGAATTCATCCTGCTGCTTTTGTCAGCAGTCACATCATCAATAAATACAAGAGAACCAGTTCCATTGGCAGCCATACATGCCCACGCCATGACACTACCACCACCATGCTTCACTGATGAGGTGATATGCTTAGGATCATGAGCAGTTCCTTTCCTTCTCCATACTCTTCTCTTCCCATCACTCTGGTACAAGTTGATCTTGGTCTCATCTGTCCATAGGATGTTGTTCCAGAACTGTGAAGGCTTTTTTAGATGTCGTTTGGCAAACTTTAATCTGGCCTTCCTGTTTTTGAGGCTCACCAATGGTTTCCATCTTGTGGTGAACCCTCTGTATTCACTCTGGTGAAGTCTTCTCTTGATTGTTGACTTTGACACACATACACCTACCTCCTGGAGAGTGTTCTTGATCTGGCCAACTGTTGTGAAGGGTGTTTTCTTCACCAGGGAAAGAATTCTTCGGTCATCCACCACAGTTGTTTTCCGTGGTCTTCCGGGTCTTTTGGTATTGCTGAGCTCACCGGTGCGTTCCTTCTTTTTAAGAATGTTCCAAACAGTTGTTTTGGCCACACCTAATGTTTTTGCTATCTCTCTGATGGGTTTGTTTTGTTTTTTCAGCCTAATGATGGCTTGCTTCACTGATAGTGACAGCTCTTCGGATGTCATCTTGAGAGATGACAGCAACAGAGTCCAAATGCAAATAGCACACTTGAAATGAACTCTGGACCTTTTATCTGCTCATTGTAATTGGGATAATGAGGGAATAACACACACCTGGCCATGGAACAGCTGAGAAGCCAATTGTCCCATTACTTTTGGTCCCTTAACAAGTGGGAGGCACATATGCAAACTGTTGTAATTCCTACACCGTTCACCTGATTTGGATGTAAATACCCTCAAATTAAAGCTGACAGTCTGCAGTTAAAGCACATCTTGTTTGTTTCATTTCATATCCATTGTGGTGGTATATAGAGCCAAAAATGTTAGAATTGTGTCAATGTCCCAATATTTATGGTCCTGACTGTATTTTTTTTCTTTCAGGTTTTTCTAGGAAAAATGAAAAAAGTTATTTTTCCCAATGCTACTTTCACATAAGTACTTTTAGCCACAGATATTTACCCCAAACAGAATCAGATTAGACTTTTTATTCTTCTAGCCAACCCCTATCCCTAACAATAGCTTGGTTGCTGTTTCCCGACACAATCAGAAAATGGATCTGCAGAGGCATGGTAAACACTGTATTGACGTAATCAGAAACGTGTTCATAGAAAACACAATCTCACCAGGCCGAAAACAGGATCGTCCTCTGATACCAACACTCATAAAACTATCTGACCAGCACACACACATTGAGGTTGATTTACTAAAACTGGTGATTGCAAAGTCTGGTACAGCTCTGTATAGAAACCAGCTTCCAGGTTTTATTGTCCTTGAACAAGCTGAGGTTAGAAGCTGATGGGCTACCATGCACAGCTACACCAGATTTTGCACTCTCCAGTTTTAGTAAATAAACCCCAAAGAGTCTATTTCTACAAATAAGCCTGCACTAGGTGAAATGATACTCTACAGGAGATGACGCTTTGTGTGTCTGTGCTGGTCAAAATTTTTTTTATGAGTGACAGCATCAGAGTGCGACCTGGTTTTCGGCTTGATGAAAGTGATACGTAGCAGAGGTGGGGTTCTCTTTGGTTTGCAGCTACTATGGATGGCACCTGAACCAGAACAGGGGCTTTGGACAGGCACCTTTCCTTTGGATTTGCAGAAACGCAATGTTGCTGTCCACGGAGGGTTATACTCCTTCACAGAGCAGGAAGTGGGGTTGTGAGAGCAGACATAGCTGGAGATGTAGTTGGGCTGCTGGTGGGCAAGGGAGCCAGATATGAAAAAAGTGTTCAGAGGAAGGGGAATTTAGAGGTCTGCCCGACAGGCTCTGTGAGTCTAAAAGTAGAAGTATCTAGTATAAATATAAAGTGATTTGGGTAATTATGTGCTGCCACTGGTGGCCATAGCACCCTAGGACATGTGGCCCAGTAAGTATGATGGGCAAAGTCTTCTGATTAAAACAATATCACATAAGTGATGTTTATGAAACACAGTAAAATGGTAAAGCTCAAAGTAAAAGTTTGGTTTTTTACTTAGGTGAACTTTTTTTTTCCTTTTTATGTTACATCACACAGCACAAAAAAAAAATAATCTGCTTTTGCACATTATTAGCATAATGATATTTTCCACAGGTTTTCAATCACTCAATATCAGAATGATATTGTACATGTTTGAATGTTTAAGGCTCATGCAATTAAAGTGTTAGTAAACCCAGGACCCTGCATTCACTATATCTGGTCTCCCCGGACCCTGCATTTACTATATCCGTTCTTCCCAGACCCACATTCACTATATCCGCTCTCTCCGAACCCCGCATTCACTATATCCGGTCTCCCCAGACCCCGCATTCACTATATCCGCTCTCCCCGGACCCTGCATTCCCTATATCTGGTCTCCCCGGACCCTGCATTTAGTATATCCGCTCTCCCCAGACCCCGCATTCACTATATCTGGTCTCCCCGGACCCTGCATTTACTATATCCGCTCTCCCCGGACCCCTCATTCACTATATCTGGTCTCCCCAGACCCTGCATTCACTATAACTGGTCTCCCCAGACCCTGCATTCACTATATCTGCTCTCCCAGGATCCTGCATTCACTATATCTGGTCTCCCTGGACCCTGCATTCACTATATCTGCTCTCCCAGGATCCTGCATTCACTATATCTGGTCTCCCAGGACCCTGCATTCACTATATCTGGTCTCCCTGGACTCTGCATTCACTATATCCACTCTCTCCGGACCCTGCATTCACAATATCTGGTCTCCCAGGACCCTGCATTCACTATATGCGGTCTCCCAGGACCCTGCATTCACTATATCTGTTCTCCCAGGACCCCGCATTCACTATATCTGGTCTCCCAGGACCCTGCATTCACTATATCTGGTCTCCCAGGACCCTGCATTCACTATATCCACTCTCCCCAGACCCTGTATTCACTACATTTGGTCTCCCAGGACCCTGCATTCACTATATGCGGTCTCCCAGGACCCTGCATTCACTATATCTGGTCTCCCAGGACCCTGCATTCACTATATCTGGTGTCCCAGGACCCTGCATTCACTATATCTGGTCTCCCACAGTGCAGAGAACATGGAAATGCAATTATTTTAGTAAATATAAACTGCTAAATACTTTTTCTCATCAGCAGTTAGAGCAGTCTTGTGACTTCTATCAGTGTCTGGCTGAGCACTGGTTAAAGCTTGTAGGAGGAGTTTTCTTTCTGCTCTAGGAGGATGCAGAACCTCTGACCTCTGTCTGGACAGAGCTGATTGGCCCTGTGCTGATCACACGCACGCTCCCAAGAAAAAAAACAAAAAATGTAGCTGCTGACTTAAAATACAGACACTTACCCGTCCCTTGGTCCAGTGGTGTCCTCTCCACCGCTGGTTTCACAGACCGTCTTCTCTCCCTGGTGCTGGCATCCTCAGTGTGGGCACCCGGATGTGACAGCTTGCGGCTTCACAGCCGGGTGCTCACTGCGCATGCAGGAGAAGCGTTGCGCTTTGTGAATGGCCCCGTAGCCTTCTGTGACCTGTCACATGTCCCAAAAGACTACAGGAGGAAAGGGGGAGGACAACTTCTGCTTCTGATCACCTAGGCGATCGCAGCGGAAGTGGGAGCGGGTACCTGTCAAATTCGGGTACCCGCCCCTCCCCCGCTCCCCAAAGGTGCCAATCCTTAGTAGGGAGCAAGGGACAAAGGTTTAAAGCAGAACTTCCCCTTTTAAGTGGAGCTCCGCTTTAAAGAGGAACTTTAGGGTTCTTAAAAATTAGAAGTCAGCAGCTACAAATACTGTAGCTTCTGATCTTTAACAAACAGATATAACCAGCCCATGGAGTACAGCACTGCTTTCCCTGCAGCTGATTCTTCACCCAACTTTAGATCCCTGGTGCCTCCATCTTGGAAGTGGGAGCCAGCTGTGGCTTCCTGACTTCACACAGCTGGCTCCTCACAGAACCTGCGCAAGATCACTTGGCGCACCAAGACTGGTCCTACAGATTTGTGTGACCTGTCCTGGGTGGCTACAGGAAGGGGAGAAGGAAAGGTCACACTGACATCATTCTTGCCTATTCAAGGATTGAAGAAGTACGAGTGGGTACCTGTCAAAAAAAGGTACCCACTCCCCCAAAAAATGTCTGGTGGGATACAGGATAAGAAACACTTCAGGTTTTGGGTGAAGCTCCACTTGAAGATTAATGGAACAAGATGATGACTATAAAAAAGGATTCAGCAGCAGTTCTGAATTCAGTGCTTTGGGGTTATGACTTTCTCCAATCCTGTTAGGGTCCACAGAATTTTATTATCAAATCGTGAACATAATAAGGATCTACTTATCATTGATTTTACCCAAGATACATACATAGTTTTAATTGGATTAAAAATACATTTGGATACATTTATGATTTGGAAATAAATTTTGATTTGGAAAATGTATGAATCTTTGGTGAAAGTTATATGAATTTTGGGGAAAACATTGACAAATAGACCCCATAGTTTACTTAGAACATCAAGACTGATTTTAGCTCCGTAAGTAATTGGCAGTCACTTGACAGATTGAATTTTTCTGACTTATACCTCTATGGACAGTATTAATTCTTAACAACGAATGGAAATAGATTGCCTTTTTCTTCAGACCGTTCTTGATTACACACAATTTCAATTGCATTTGTCTGTAATAATATTCAAGTCATGTTTGTTTAGTTAAGACTCATGCCGTTACTGATTATATTTACCATATACTGGGATACAGATGATGTGGCTGTTGCAGAACAGACTTAAGTGTTTTTCTGAGAACATATTTATTTACTGATCTAAAACGATCCTGATGTGAAGAGCTATTCCCAAGGGCGATCTGTGCCTGGGAATATTCAGAGGGATGCCTGTCCCAGCCACAGGTTCAAACCCTCCCTCCATCATCTCCCAGCACCACTCAACCAATAGCAATGTATAAAACTTCTGACACTGCTGTAATTAGTAATATTTGGGTTTATAGGTTTTAAATGAATTTTTTCCATCAGTAATAACTACATTTTCTCACACTGTAGGAAAAATACACAACATAGTTTGTATAAATTGCAGCTAGTTTTAATTTACTCAACGTTTGCATCAGAACTTTTCATAAATATAAGTTACCATATTGCTTAGAATGGGAATTCTTTTTATATTTATTATATTATTATTATTATTATTCAGTATTTATATAGCGCTAAAGGGTATGCTCAGCGCTGTACAGTAGCAAGGGGGACAGAACATGAGACAAGACAGTAACAATACACTACACGAGGGGTTCGAGGGCCCTGCTCTTTCGAGCTTACAATCTAGGAGGGAGGGGAAGGTGGTACAGGAGGAGATGGCTGTGGGGGATGGAGTGGTGGGAGAAGTGGAGGAGGTTAGTTGTTAGGTGAGGTCGGGTGTTAGGTGAGGTTGGGGTAGGCTTCCCTGAAGAGGAGGGTTTTCAGGGTGCGCCTGAAGGTGAGGAGGGTAGGTGACAGTCTGATTGATTGGGGTAGGGAGTTCCAGAGGATGGGGGAAGTCCTGGAGAAGTCCTGCAATCGGGCGTAGGAGGAGGAGACATTAATAATACACAGTATGTGGGTAATGACACAATTACTTACCACTTGAGCAGTCTCCTCCTCGCCAACCTGGCTCACACTGGCATTGATTGGGTGCCACGCATCGACCATGCACACACTCTCCACTGCAGTGTGCTGCAACACAAAACACCATGTCAAGCCATCGTACAAATTGAAATTACAACATCAACTCATATGGACCCTGAGGGCACGTTCAGTATGCACAGAATGCAAAGGACAGTGTGCGCATCTGCACTTGAATGTGCTCACAGCAAACACATTTGAATGGATTCCCTGGATTCTTTCTTGGATACACAGAATATAACTGGTTACTAATATTTATAGGTAAAGTTGATCCAGGGAATATCCGATGCCTCTCGGGGGATCAGGAAGGATTTATTTTCCCCTGCAGGAGCAAATTGGATCATGCTGTGCTGGGTTTTTTGCCTTCCTCTGGATCAACTGTGGGTATAGGATTATAACTTTTTTTTTTATTGGTTGAGCTGGATGGACTTTTGTGTTTTTTCGGCCAGACTAACTATGTAACTATGAATGGACTTTGGCACCCAGTGGTCTATTTAAAGAACTGCAAGACTCAGGACGGTTTCTGAATAGTTGTCATCTTCTGTGACTTGTGACCAGACCGTTCTTGTTCCTGTGTTATGTCCAGCTTTGCCTTCTGACTACGCCTGATATTGGTTCCTCTGATACCCAACCTTTAACCTATTTCTTGGCTCTTCACCTTGCTTATGAACTTCGGCTCATCTTCTGCCCCTGTAAACTGACCTCGGCCTGGTTCCTATATATGCTCTCATCTTATGAATCTGCACTTCTGCTGCCCGCCCATTGCCAACTTCTTCCTGTTTGACTTCGTTCTTACCCCCTGCTTCTACAAGCTCTGTGATGACATCCTGCACAAGTTTCTGTTCCTCAGCTTCTACGTCCTTGAAAGATCCAGTTCTTCTGCTGGCCAGGACTTATTACAGGTGCCCTTGCCACTCTATGTCCTATCCTACCCTATCATCAATCTCAGGGGACAAACAGGATGGGAGCTGTATGGGAGAGCCCTCTCATCAGTTCAGCCTCTACAAGGTACGTGACACCTTCGTCCCTGCTCCAGTGACCTTTTTTCCGTATCCTGCCACAGTACAACATTTGCAGCAAAAAGGTCCTTGTTGGGTCTTCTTTTTACTGCACATGTGCACGGTGACTTCAGTTGATTCCTACGAGTAAAGCTGGTCATACAATAATCGAAATTCAGCTAGTTCAACACAGCCTGGATGAATTGCAATCAGTGTGTGGCCATCGTTGCTTGACAGAAGTCAATTTTTTGATCAATTTCTGTCAAAGGGACATTCTGTGAAACTTTTGGTAACCACCAACTACAGCCACTGCTCAGTGTTCTGATAGCGATGAGTCGTGCTGTCAGAAGCAATGTCCCGATGGGGGAATTCACCTATCCACCTCTTTTGTACAGATGGAGGAATCTGTTATGTCTTTTTATTTTTGTTAGGCCCCCCGGCCTAACAAAGATAAATAAATAAATAACTGTCTATGGCCGGCTTTAACCGTATTCACTACCTCAAGCTGTCCACTCAAGTATGACTCATGCACAAGGCAATCTCATGAGTCCCTCAAAGCTCTCAATGGTTCCTCTTGCTGACCATCACTCTACCACTGTCTCCTGTAATGAAGTCAGGATCATCAGGAGCAACCAGTGAGAGCTAAGAGGGACCCAGAAGATTGACACCACTGGAAGTGTAGGTTTTCCATCAGACTTCAGGGGACCATTTCTTAGTATTAGAGCGACGCTCAGTAACTCAAGCAGAAGGAAAGGTAAGTAGTTATTATACAAGGTGGTATCAAAAGGTTTTTGGGATAGTTTTCTAAAACGCCAACAGATGGCAGCACAAAGCTGCACGTACAGTCACAGGGAGCACCAACCTTAAATCAGCGTGCCAAAAGACATTGTCCTGTGTACATCAGGAGCTGTGCAACTGGTGCTATTCTGACCACATGCTATTTCATCATGGACAGCAAGTTGGAACAAAAAGCAAACATGTAATTCTGCATGAAACTCATACATCCAAGTTTCATCATCGATAATGAACCTCAACATGAAGGACAGGTCATCCAAGGCACACTGATGGAGCTCTTGACAGACTTCGACACGGCGTTCTTTCCGCTCCTGGGTCAGTATCCTGGGAACGAACTTGGCAGCAACACGGCACATGTTCAAATCACACGTGAGGATTGCCTGGACTGTTCCGTATGACATACCGACAATGGCGGCAATGTTGTGGATTGTTCTTCAATGATCATCATGCACAAGTTGCCGAATGGTTTTGACATTTTGGGGGGGTTGAGCTCAAAAGGGAAATATGACTTAGCTCTGTACTCTTCTAGTTCATTGTATGGGTGGAATTTGAAGAAGTTCTCCTTTTTAAAAGCTAGTGTTTGAACGTCAGTTACCGGCATCAACTCTGCCCATTATTCTCCCAGAATTTCAGTGTAGCATTCTTCTCTACAGCAAGTAATACACGTGAGTCCTGGGCATGACCATTTTCAGGATTGGAAAACCTTCTAGCAGTAAATTCTAGGTTAGACAGCTTTATGAGCTGCCCTCTAAACAATGACCTTCCACAGCCATATATGGAATGCCCAGTAAAACTATACATTAATGGGAATAACTCAAACTGTACAGGCCACCCAGCTACATTTGCAATGGATTACATTTAATTAATTTGTCATTGAGCAGGCATGCTAACAATTTACAGTCTTTAAAATGAAAACAGGTTACGAAAAAATACCTTACCATCATTATGTGTTCTATATACCGAATAGTTCTCACAACGATGTGTTTGCAAAAGGGCAATAAAAATCTGTTTTGAATATAAAACTTAAGTTTTATGGTTTCCCATAATGTGGCAAACTTTGCTATGAGCATTTCATTCCTAATTATTATACATTCAAGTTATTTACTGATTGTAGAGGTTAATTTTACATTGCAAAAGTGATGTTTAAGAGTGGATTCACATGATAGCAGTGCAGGGAAATCACATTCGATTCGGATAGGAAATGCACCACATTCCTGTTCAAATCACATGCAGTACGATTTGAGTCCATTCATTTTGTATGGGCACAATTTGCACCGCACCTGCACGAAAAGGTACAGGAACCTTTTATTTTCCTGCACCAGAATCTGATGGCATGGGCGTGAACACCCATCTGAATCGGTTCTTGCAATTGCACTATGGTTTGCGATCTCTTTTGGGGTGTCATTAATTTAATATTGACACTAGTGGCGGATCGCATGAACGGAGTGCAACTTCAATAGGGTGTTGGAAACACTCAGGATTCGCTGCGTTTCCTGCACCGCAAATATGTGAATCAGGTCTAAGCATGGCACTTTTTACATGACTATACCGGTCCAACTTGGACCAACGTAAGTATGCATATACCATACTTTTGAGATCCCTGTAGGATCTGGAAATCACTGTCGTATCCAATGGTACCACAGTGATCTCTACTAGCTTCCAGGTCTTGTGCTGGTCAGTTACTCTGTTGCTTACTGAACATAGGAGCTCATCCATTTGACAGGGGCACCAATCAGAGAATACTTTGTATTTTCTCAATTATTGCAAAGTGTTCTTTGATTGGACAAAATGGAGATCATGTCAGCAACCATTCATTGAGAAAATGCAAAGTGTTCCTGAATGGTGCCTGTGCTGGGCAAGCCATCCCCTGTGTTCATAATGCTGCAGGGCAGCCGATGGATCCCAATTGTATGCTGACATAGAAATTGGATGACCAACAAGCCCACAGAGGTGTTATGGTCAGATGTTCACAAACATTTGCCATAAAATCCACAAAACTATTGAATGTGGCTCCAACAGATTATTTATGTGGTTGTAAAGGTTAAAGGTGTTTTCTGCATTGAGGTAAAAAAAACCTTTCATGATCAGCTCCCCCCCACACAGCCCCTCCTAAATACATACCTGAGTCCAATCTCAATCCAGAGCTGCTCTCTCTCTCCTCACAGGACTCAGAAGCAGCATCAGGAGCCATTGGCTCCTGCTGCTGTCAATCAAATGCTGTGAGTATGGAGCAGGGGCTGGGTCGAGCCGCACTGTGCTTGTCAACAGATGAATGCAGCCCAGCTTGGGACCCCATGAGTGACCCAGGGGCGGACTGACCATTTGGAAACTCGGGTACTGCCTGAGGGTCCAGGGTTAGTGGGGGGCCCCATGAGATGCCCCTGGTACCTTTTTCATAGGCTTTTTTGAGTTTGGGCAAGACACAGGGGCCCCATGATCCCCTATTGCCCAGGGGCCCCATGATCCCCTATTGCCCGGGGGCCCCATGAGTTGTCAGTCCGCCCCTGGAGTGACCCCATAGCAAGTGGCTGCCTATGGGGCAAACAAAGAAGAGGAGGAGCTAGGAGTGCTAGTGTGGCACTCCAGGAGAGGAGGATCAGGACTGCTCTGTGCAAAACCATTACACAGAGCAGGTAATTATGACATGTTTGTTATTTTAAAAAAAAGGAAAACTTGAACCTTTAAAAAAACTTTAATCAAAAACAGATTAGAAGACTGTTTTTTTATTAGCTGTTGTCCTCTTGGTCTATAAACTGTTAAAGCTTGAAGCCTTGTGTAGGGAGTTCATTCATTTTATTGCACAGTGTATGGGGTAGGCAGGAGCTCTGACTAAGATACAACAGTCTTGCAGACCTAGTGGGCCTCACCGGGGTCCCTGAATGCTGCTGCGTTTCGAAGGATGTACTTCTTCCTCAGAGCCTCTTAGGAAGAAGGACATCCTTCTAAACGTGTCAGCCTTCAGGGACCCCGGTGAGACCCCCCCTAGGTCTGGAAAGATGTTGTATCTGAACATGGATGTGTGACTTGAAGTGCGTTTTTCACTTTTATGCATGTGAGAAGAAATTGTACTGATTTTATAATAAAGATCCTTAGGATAATGCACTAGGTTGATGCGCCATCTTTTTCTTATTTATTATATTACTTGTGTGTCCGCAAATTAATACCTATGGGGCCAGTCATATTATAATATGTTTGAGAGGTTTGTTCCATCCATGAAAAACTGGTGCAACATATACGGACGGGTCCAAGTTGTTTTGTGCCGGTGCAAGTGGTAACTGCAGTTTACACAAGCAACTTCAGTAATACAATATTAGATGTAGGTTGTTTATTTATATATTTTAGTGCATAATTAGAAATTATGCTGTTTTATTAGTTCTGTTTTATTTGCACTTTTTTTTTTCATTTTCCTGTAAAAGCCTGTATTTGAGAATATGCAAATGAAAACATATATTTTTTTATCTATGTTATCTATGGAGGTTTATTTTCTCCTTTTTTTGCTTTGGTAGTTATTGCCTTAGAATGATGACACAACTGTGTTTTTGTGTTGCGCTAGGTCTATCACCTGCATGACCTTCAGACCTGGGTCTCCCAGTCTGCAGACTGTACTGGTGAATATGCGCGCATATGACTTTTTTTTTAAGATTCCATGTTTTCTGTAGTAGCACAGTCAGACTACAACCATCCTGTGTTACTGCCACTGTATAATATTGCTGCTAGTCACAAAAGGACCAAGTGTCTTCCATTTTGCCTCATCCATGTGGCGTGAGGGATATTTAGAGAACCTAAATTAAGTACTTCATGAAAATGACATTCAGTGTGTGTTCAGTCTCTATAGAACGTGTGTGTATTGAATCAGCCAATTTAACTTTGAACAAGCATTTCATTGTTATATTTGGAATTCTTGCTCCTTCCCCTCAGGGTTCATCTACAGCAGCCATTTTTGAGACTCCTGCTTCTAGTGACCTTTCTTGGACCGTGGGGACTTTCGTCTGTGCTGTGTCATCCGCTGCCTACATAAACCAATTCGAGATCTCAGTTGAGAAGACTGGAGTCAATCAGAACGCCAGAGGCAAGCAGGGAAGCCCAGAGCTGCTTTAACTGATGCCAAGAACAACATGGAGGAAGCCTGCTTATCTCCATGGAAACGCCTGTAGCATGGGCAGGACGCCTGAACAAATGACGCCGACTTTGAAAATTCATCATCGGGGAGTTAGAAATAATAGACAGAGTGCAACAATTGTGAGTGAGAGACCAGGATGTTGTCCCTGGGATGAACATCTGATATCACTTGTCTGGTAAAAGCATGTTAGCTCTCAGCAGCTCCACTGATTAAACATTTTTGACCTTCTTTCACTAAGAACAGATGTTTATGAAAGTAGCGATCAGAGACTAGAATCTACTAGAGTCACCTTTCTGTATTGTAGATGTACAACCCATGGACCTTTCAATATGATTTAGGGTCATAAGTGATGCATATATCCTTCAATGCACTTTAAGGAAATAGAGATCATCATTGCATTGTAAAGACTGTATGAATATGGCCAAACATAGATATACTATATGGCCAAAAAGGTTGAAGACATCTGACTAGGTCTATATGGTTGGACACCTCTCCAAATTATTGAGTTCGGGTGTTTAGAGTGAAGGGTACTATAAATGCTTTAGCATACAAAGACATTAGACAATTGTGTATTTTCAACTTGTGACTAAGGATGAGCTTGGGGTTGGGTTACCCATACGGAAGCTGTCATTGTTGGCCTAATCATCTGTGACCAGGGCATTCCCCACCCCGCAGTTGCATGCACACACAGGTGAGAGGATGTTCATGGCATCTTTGATATAATTTAGCCACAAGACCATACTGGGTCAATGTCATGTGTCTAATACGGCCATGTGGTCATATTAGGTCAGCTGATTGAGCCAGTAATAACAGCTTCTGGGATTCGGACCAAACCCAAGCTCATCTTTACTTGTGACAATAGTTTGGGGAAGGCTTTTTGCTGTTCCAGCATGACTGTCACCCTGTGCACAAAGCAAGCTCCATAAATACATAGTTTGATGAGTTTTGGGTGCACAGGGCCCTGACCTCAACCCTACAGAACACCTTTACGATGAATGCTGATTGCAAACCACGTTTTATGAGCTAGGTATGGAGAAACTCAAATGGCCTGCAAAGCACTGAACTCAACCCTACCAAACATTGATAGGATAAATTGGAATGCCGATTCCAAGACATGTCTACTTTCCAACATCAGTACCTGTTCTCACAAATTCTTTAGCCAAATAGGCACACATTCCCACTGATACACTTTAATATCTGGCATGTGTTACCAAAAACACAGGAGCAGTTAAAGCTGCAAAAAGGGGCCAAGTCAATCTTAATGCCTATGGTATTTGAATGGGATGTTCAATGAGTTCCTATATAGTTAAAAGAGAAGTAGGGTTTTTTTCTCCAAATTATACTTACCTAGGTGGATGCAGCATCTGTCCCCTGCCAGCTCTAAGTGTGAGAACTCAGAGATCACATGGCCATTGATTGCTGAGTTCTCACTGTTGAATGTCAGTCACCGCTGTCTACTCTGCCCCTCATGCACTCACTGGAGTGCTGAGCTGTGGATGGGGAGGGAGCGGCTGGCTCAGGCTGTCAGCGGCTTGCTGAGAGGTTGAGCCCGGTGCTGCTCCAGACCCTGGGGTGGATCTTGACTTTAAAGTCGGGATCTTTCCCCAGCCTGGAGCAGCTGAGTGATGTCAGCCGTCAGCGGGCTTCAGTCCGCTGTCAGCTGAAAAATGAATCACAGGAGTGCAGAACAAACTGCACTCCTGTGATCAACAGGAGAAGTACAGCCAAAAGAGCTTTGGCTGTACTTCTCCTTTAAGAGCCTGCTAACGTTTTAACATATAGAGATTGATTTACTAAAGGAGTAGAGCTTGTTTCCTTGGCAAGAAAAAATTCACGTTGTTAATAGCCCAAGAATGGTACAGAAGGTACCATAATTCCTAAACCTTTTAATAGACAAGAGGTCAAGAGGAACGGGATATTGACTGTCAAACTTTGTGTTCCAAGTTTGGAGCTTCTCCTTATTTCTGGAATATTAAAAGGCTAAGGAACTGATCGTATCACCTGTATTATACATACACTCTGGAGTTTCTTCTTACCCGTGGGCAGCACAGTGGTTAAATGGTTAGCACTGCCACCTGGCAGTACTAGGGTCATTGGTTTGAATCCCAGACACGGTAGCACCTGCCTGGAGTTTGCATGTTCTCCCTGTGCAGGTTTCCTCCGGGAACTCCGATTTCCTCCCACAGTCCAAATACATACTGGTAGGTTAATTGGATCCTGTCTAAATTGGCCCCAGTATGTGTGTCAGGGATCGCTGCGGCACATAGGTATGCGCATGCGCAGATTGCCAAAATGCACTAACATGTGGGCGCTAGGACCTGGGCGGCAGTTGCGGCTGCGCATGAGCACTCGCGCACAGGGGCGCGAGCTTGTCACCAATGACAGCGCAGGGCGCTCTATTTAAAGCTGGCTATTGCAATGCTCAAGTGCCGTATGGTCTTATTCCTGTGTTCCTGTTCCTAGTGCTGAGATTGCCTTGTTGCTGAACCTGCCTGACCTGGATTATCGTGACCCTCTCCTGCCCTGATCCCTGGCTTGTCTGACCATTCTTCTGCCTTCTCCTGTTTACCTGACCTCCTGTTGCTGAACCTGGCCTGTGACCCGTTTATCCTTTTGCCTGCCGATCTGTACCGTCTGCCTCCGCTGTTACCGACCTGGCCTGTCTGACTACGTTACACACTACCTCTTCATATCTGACTCTCACCTGCTACCTACCACTGGTAAACCACCTCTACCACAGCTGGTTGTACTCGGGGGTCGTGACCTGGTCTCAGGCTGCTTCAAGTCCATCCCCGCCATCAGGGGCTCTGGTGAAACAGCAGACTGAGGCTTAGACTCCACGCCCTGGGGAATTCCGGCCTGTGGGTCGCTAGAGGCTACTGCCAGTTGGTCCTTGACAATGTGTATGTATGAATGTGAGTTAGGGACCTTAGATTGTACACCCCTTGAGGGTTAGTGATCGATGTGAATGTACTCTATATGTGTAAAGTGCTGCGTAAATTGACAGTGCTATATAAGTACCTGAAATAAATAAATCTAAATGCCCAGACTTGAACTACTTTTCCAGAAAGTGGTGCAGAGGCTCCACTTTCACTCCATCTTTAATAAAGATGCCCCAATAAATGCAGCAAGCATTACTGATACAGAGATCCCTCGGTACTTAATGAAACGATCTGCAATGGAGCAATTAATAGATCCTGGGAATGACAGTCAAGTGATCTATGTACACAGAAATATTCCAGCCAGCTGGGAGGGTATAGATTCAAAAAAAAGTTGAAAGATCATCTGGAATCAGTTATGAGTGGGATAAGCTGGGCTTACAATTCTACTCCTGGGAGAATCCTTTCTACACTTACAGATGTATTGCACAGTGTAAACTGTATTGGTAGATGAAGTAACACGCATGTTGTTTAAATGTCTGAGTTAGGAAAATGCTATTTATTTTCATAGACTTTTGGATGCAACATTCCTACAGTCGAGTGATCCAAGGACATGAGCTGTAGAGCTTTGTCACTGCTGGCTACAGATACAGTCAGATAATTGGATAACTTTACCCCAAAATTTCCAAAATGTTAACAAAAAACTTTAGCTTAGATTACAAAAATGCAGGGGTTGACCACATTTGTTGTTTTATTTGTATATCAAATAAGGTGTTTAATATGTCTAATTAGTGATTTTAAATGTATGCATAGTGAAAACTATTACTTTGCATAGAGTAGGAAAGTCACTTTCTGATCAGGAGACTCAACAGGAAATGAGAAGAAACCTCAACAACATTATTAGAAGTCCCATTTTAGACAGGCAGCACTGGAACTTTTGTCCCTATTGGATTACCTCACCTCTTGCTCTGGTGAGGACTCTAAAGTAACACCTTTGGGGTTGGGTTGGGCGTTAAAGACTACTCACTCTGCTGCCAGCACAGTGGCTAAATTGCTAGCACTTCCACCTGGCAGTACTCGTTCGTTGGTCGTTGGTTCAAATCCCAGCCATGGCACCTCCTGCCTGGAGTTTGCATGTTCTCCCTGTGCCTGTGTGGGTTTCCTCTGGGTACTCTGGTTTTCTCCCACACTCAAAAGACATGCTGGTAGGTGAATTGGATCCTGTCTAAATTGGCCCTTGTATATGAATGTGAGTTAGGGACCTTAGATTGTACACCCCTTGAGGGTTAGGGACCTTAGATTGTACACCCCTTGAGGGTTAGGGACCTTAGATTGTACACCCCTTGAGGGTTAGGGACCTTAGATTGTATGCCCCTTGAGGGTTAGGGACCTTAGATTGTATGCCCCTTGAGGGTTAGGGACCTTAGATTGTACACCCCTTGAGGGTTAGGGACCTTAGATTGTACACCCCTTGAGGGTTAGGGACCTTAGATTGTACACCCCTTGAGGGTTAGGGACCTTAGATTGTATGCCCCTTGAGGGTTAGGGACCTTAGATTGTACACCCCTTGAGGGTTAGGGACCTTTGATTGTACACCCCTTGAGGGTTAGGGACCTTAGATTGTACACCCCTTGAGGGTTAGGGACCTTAGATTGTACACCCCTTGAGGGTTAGGGACTGATGTGAATGTACAATATATAAGTAAAGCGCTGCTTAATTTGAGGGTGCTATATAAGCACCTGAAATAAATAAATATATGTTACGTGGTCAGCGAGAGGTTAAAGGATTACTGTAGTAAAAGTGCACTTGTCCATTAATTTTTCTTAGATCTGGGAAATGAGGGGGAGCCAACAGTCTTCATGGTATCAGTTCTTAGGATGTCTTTATGGTGACAGCATTGATCTTAAAATTCCTGTAGTAAGATGATGTTAATAAGTTAATGTTTCAACATCTTAATGCTCCGGCAAAATGTAAATTCCAGTCCTGAAAGACAATAAATAATCTCTTCTATGGAATGCGCCTTTTGGCTTGTCCTCCAGGAATGGGGATAGTGCAGTGTGTTTGCTGAGCGTCATGTGGCCTCTGTGGGAACCCTAAACTGAGAGAGGTCCAACATATGGATTTAACTATACACAACACACTCATTATTTGAAATAAAACTGGACTTACGAACACAGATATCATTGCTCTCATAGTATCCTTGGCAGCATCGATAGCGCTTTCTGTAGTCCAGCTTTACGCCATGGCGGTACGCAGTTCTGTACATGATCCTATGAGAAGAATATTCAAATCAACGGAAAGCCAAGTAAAGCTCATTCCTTCCCTTGGTGGGATTCTACTTTAATCCCAACATTTTATTTTCCAATATATGTATACGTTATTTTTGTAATTCCCACACCCCAGTACACTTCATAAATAGCCGGATGACACCCAGGAGGGTTTTCTCAATGCACAGGGCTCATGTGCAAGATTGGAAATTGGCCCCTTTCTGTATCCAAGCTCATTTCACTTAATATTTAAACAGTGTAAATAATATGCAAACATAAACCATACCCATAGGGGTAATATGCATGGCTTTACAGCTAAAAAAAGCAACACTAACATAATGAAAGACCTGAGGCACCCTGGGATGGAAAACAGAAAAAAGTAAATGTGCGCCGCACATAGCAGTTGGAGTGGCTAAAAAGGTACAAAAAAACTTTCTGCAAACAGTTTTTCCTCCCCAGCCCCTCTTTATACTTACTTGAGCCCGATCTCCATCTTGTGATGTGCACAAAAGCAGCATCTTTCCCGGCTCTCTCTTCTCATTGAACAGAGAGTCAGCAGCAGGAGCCATTGGCTCCTGCTGCTGTCAGTCACAGCCAGTGAGGAGGGAGTGGGGGGTGGAGCCAAGCCATGCTGTTTGTCTATAGTTACACAGAACTGGCCCGGGAGTGATTACACATGAGTGCCCCCATAGCAAGCAGCTTACAATGGGGCACTCTGCAGGGGGGGGGGGAATCGAGAAGAGATGGATCGGGGCTGCTCTGTGCAAAACCATTACACAGGGCAGATAAGTATGACAAGTTTGTTATTTTCTTTTTAAATTACCTTTAGAATCACTTTCAACCTGGGTTCACACTCATGCGGTGCGGTACATCGCATGTGATTCGCACAGGAACCGCACCACATTCCTGTGCAAATCACATGCGAATTCTGTGCGGTGCGATTTGAGCCATACGTTATGTATGGCTCAAATCGCACCGCATCCACACCCGCACCAAAAAGGTGCAGGACCCTTTTTTGGGTCCGCACTAGAATCAGATCGCACGGGTATTTACGCCTATGCGATCCAATTCTGCACATCGTACCGCGTTTTGGGGACCGATTTCGGGGTGTTGGTAACATACAGACACGCAGCGGTTCGCGTGAACGGGGTGCGATTGTGATGCAGTGCAGAATTTGCACAGAAACTGCTGCGAATTCCGCACCACATCTATGTGAACCCGGGCTTAAGAAGAATTGAAGGCATTTTTTAGAATCTTACAAGCAGGCATGCTATTTATTGTGGATGAGATGTCTATCCTGCAATGAAGTACACCTACCTGCCTGCATGTGGCCTTCTGTGACATGTAAATGAAACTGCGCATGCACAGCTTAGTTTACATTGCCAGCCTGGAGATGGGCACTGAGCTGCACATGTGCAGTAGTTAGCTCACTCTGAACTGGCCAATGAAGATTCCCAAAAACTGGCACCCAGAAGGAGTCAGAGAGATCCCTGCGAGGGACCCCTCACGGACATCAGACGGTTAGAGAGGAGGTAAGTATACCTGAGTTTAGTTACGCTTAAGCCCCAGTTCACCTGTCACATCGCTTGTGATTTGCACAGAAATCGCACATGTGCAACTTAAATGCGATTCTGTGCGGTGCGATTTGAGCTCATCATTTTGTATGGCTCAAAGCACACCGCATCCGCACAAAAAAAGGTGCAGGAGCCTTTTTTTTTTGCTGCACTGGAATCAGATCATGTGGGTGTTCATACCCATGTGATCTAATTCGGGCAAACGCGACCTGCTTTTGGGGTGTCGTTAACTTTTAACTGACAACTGCAGCAGATCGCATGAACACAGTATGATTGCTATGCGGTGCGATGTGGGGAATGCAGCGATTCCTGTGAATTTCCTCCATCATACCTGTGTGAACCCAGCCTTAAAGTTTCGGCTTCCCTCTGTGAACCGAGTCCTGTTGGCTTGCACAGCGAAACAAATCCTGTACCTGGTTTATTTTAGCCTTTCCTTCTACTAGCCCCACTCTGGGATCAATCTCAATCGATCAATATAAAACGCAAAATGCTAAAAAATGCGTCAAAAGCGCAGCAAAATAATGCATCAAAAACGTCTCAAAAACGCACTACATGCTTTTCTGCAGCGTTTCCATTGAATTCTATAGAACCAAAACTGCAGCCTTTTGCATTTAAAAAAGTCCCTGACCCTTTCCAAAAAGCGCAGCGGGTGAAAACGCAGAGTTGGGAACGTGTCCCATAGGAAACCATGTTAAATGGACTGTAGTGCGTTTCTGCAAAAACGTTTTTCTGCAGATAACACTTAGGTGTGAACAGGGGCGGACTGACCATTCGAGCACTTGGGCACTGCCCGAGGGCCCAGGGTCAGTAGGGGGCCCCATGAAATGACCCTGGTACCTTTTATAGGCTTTTGTGGGTGTGCTTTGAGTGTGGTCAAGGACACAGGGGCCCCATGATCCCCTATTGCCCGGGGGCCCCATGAGCTGTCAGTCCTCCCCTGGGTGTGAACCTAGCCTTAGAAAGTGTAAACTTGCTGCATAGAGAGAGTGATCAGTTAGGGCTCATGTACACAGGGCATTAGGAAGACTCTTCCGAACGATGGAAACTGACTGATGGAAAACGTAGGTTAAAAAACGTCAGTTTAGCCGCGTTTGCATACTGCGTTTATGCGCGTTTGCTTTTAGAAGCGTTTTTAAAAGATAACCTCAGGAGACCGTCCCAAATGCCCAGAATGCACTGAAAAATAGTAAATCATTGACTATTTCAGACATTTTGAGAGAAATAGAGAGAGCAGAAGCAGAGAGAGCAGTATGTGTTGAGATGACCTGTCTTTTCTGATTGTATTCACTATGGATCCCATCATGAGCATAATGCAACACGTTCTACCATTTTTTCCTTCACGCAAAACCTGGAACTGACTGCGCTGGTGTACCGGGTCCATTTAAATAGATGGCAAACACTTTGCATTCATTTCTGATGATGAAAGAAGGCAGTGGACAGCATCTGGATATGAAACCGCTTCTAAATGCAAACGCTTAGAAACGCGTTTACACACATTTACAAGCGTTTGAAATGCCAGTAAAATCTACTCCTGAACGCAAGTTTGGCGCATTCAAAAAACGACTGTAAACTCAACTACCTGTAAATCACAATGTGTACATGGGCACATAGGAAAACATTCAGGAGAGTTCAGGAGCTGCTGAAAAAAACGCAGAAAAGCTCCTGAACGTCAGTTGAGCAGCTGCAGTGTACATGAGCCCTTAGGCCATCCTTATCTAGTTGGTCATTATGGTGCATTATGGGGCAGGTGCTTTCATAAATGTTATTTGTGTGTTAATAAAGATATGTAAAACTGGAGCTAAACAAAACAGGGCTGATAAAATGTGTAAAATATTTATAAAGCTACTTACTTTTGAGGTGTGCATGTCTTGAAGTAGTTCCAGCTACTGTCGCAGGAGTCAGGAGAAGACAGGCTGTATGGATGGGCATACGATTCCTTCACTGCTGTGGTGTAACTGATGAAGAAATGTATTGTTACTTAACCACTTGACTCCCAGGCTTCTGACACTTCTCACATACAGGGGCGGACTGACCATTTGGAAACTCGGGCACTGCCTGAGGGCCCGGGGTCAGTAGGGGGCCCCATGAGATGCCCCTGGTACCTTTTTCATAGGCCTTTTTGAGTTTGGGCAAGGACACAGGGGCCCCATGATCCCCTATTGCCCGGGGGCCCCATGAGTTGTCAGTCCGCCCCTGCTCACATACATGTAAAAATCTACTTTTTTTGCTAGAAAATTACTTAGAACCCCCAAACCTTACATATTTTTAAGCAGAAAATAAAATGGTGGATGTAGCAATGTTTTATTTGCACAGCGTTTTTCAAACACAATGTTTTTGGGAAAGATACACTTTAATGAATTTTAGTGCACACAAACACAATATAATACCCAATTTTTGGTAAAATATACTGTAAAAATTGATGTTAGGCCAATTAACCACTTGCCTTCCAGAGGATTTACCCCCTCCCTTATTTTCCACAGAGCCTTCTTTTGGTGGTATTTGATGGCCTGCGTGTTTTATTTTTTGCGCTATGAATAAAAAAAGACCGACATTTTTTTTTAAAAAGACAGTATTTTTGACTTTTTGCTCTAAGACATGTCCAGTAAAAAAATTTTAAAAATCAGATTTCCTCATAAATTTAAGCCAAAATGTATTCTGCTCCGTGTCTTTGCTAAAAAAAAAATCCCAATACATGTAAATTAATTGGTTTATGTGAAAGTTATAGTGTGTACAAATGGCGGTATATATACTGGAATTTTTTTTTTTTTATACTAATAATGGTGTTGATCAGCGACTTATAGCGGGACTGCGGCGGGTATTCTGACACTGGGGGGGAACTGAATAACTGCCACTGACATCCCAATGACACTAATACAGTGATCAGTGCTAATAAAAAGCACTGATGCTGTACTAATGACACTGGACAGGAAGGGGTTAACATCGGCGGCAATCAAAGGGTTAAGTGTGTGCTCTGCTGTGCAGAGCAATACAAAACAGCCTGTTGGTGCTGACAGGGGAGAGATCTGTGTTGTTTACACATAGACCTCTCCCCTGTCACTGTTCCTGATCGCCGGGTGCCGGTGGGGAATCTTCAGTCCCAGTGATCGACAGCTGTAGCGGCCAATGACAGTGCGAGTAGGGCTACCCGGAAATACAAAATCACATATATATATATATATATACAGGTGAAACTCAAAAAATTAGAATATTGTGCAAAAGTTCATTTATTTCAGTAATGCAACTTAAAAGGTGAAACTAATATATGAGATAGACTCATTACATGCAAAGTAAGATAGTTCAAGCCGTGATTTGTCATCATTGTGATGATTATGGCTTACAGCTCATGAAAACCCCAAATCCACAATCTCAGAAAATTAGAATATTACATGCAATCAATAAAACAAGGATTGTACATAGAACAATATCGGACCTCTGAAAAGTATAAACGTGCATATGTACTCAGTACTTGGTTTGGGCCCCTTTTGCAGCAATTACTGCCTCAATGCGGCGTGGCATGGAAGCTATCAGCCTGTGGCACTGCTGAGGTGTTATGGAAGACCAGGATGCTTCAATAGCGGCCTTCAGCTCTTCTGCATTGTTTGGTCTTATGTTTCTCATCTTTTTCTTAGCAATGCCCCATAGATTCTCTATGGGGTCCAGGTCAGGCGAGTTTGCTGGCCAATCAAGCACAGTAATCCCACGGTCATTGAACCAGGTTTTGGTGCTTGTGGCAGTGTGGGCAGGTGCAAAGTCCTGCTGGAAAACGAAGTCAGCATCCCCATAAAGCTCGTCTGCGGAAGGAAGCATAAAGTGCTCCAAAATCTCCTGGTAGAGGGCTGCATTGATCCTGGACTTAATGAAGCACAGTGGACCAACACCAGCAGATTACATGGCTCCCCAAATCGACACAGACTGTGGAAACTTCACACTGGACTTCAAGCATCTTGCAGTGTGTGCCTCTCCATTCTTCCTCCATACTCTGGGTCCTTGGTTTCCAAATGAAATGCAAACGTTGCTCTCATCAGAAAAGAGGACTTTGGACCACTGAGCAACACACCAGGTCTGTTTTTCTTTAGCCCAGGTAAGACGCTTCTGATGTTGTTTGTTGTTCAGGAGCGGCTTGACAAGAGGAATATGACATTTGAAGCCCATGTCCAGGATCCGTCTGTGTGTGGTGGCTCTTGATGCACTGACTCCAGCCTCAGTCCACTCCTTGTGAAAGTCCCCAACACTTTTGAATGGCCTTTTCCTGACAATCCTCTCCAGGCTGCGGTCATCCCTGCTGCTTGTGCACCTTTTTCTTCCACACTTTTCCCTTCCACATAACTTTCTATTAATGTGCTTTGATACAGCACTTTGGGAACATCCAACTTCTTTTGCAATTACCTTTTGAGGCTTTCCCTCCTTATGGAGGGTGTCAATGATGGTTTTCTGCACAACTGTAAGGTCAGCAGTCTTTCCCATGATTGTGATTCCTACTGAACCAGACTGAGAGACCATTTAAAGGCTGAGGAACCCTTTGCAGGTGTTATGGCTTAATTAGCTGATTAGAGTGGGACACTTTGAGCTGAGAATATTGCACCTTTTCACAATATTCTCATTTTCTACGATTGTGGATTTGGGGTTTTTTTATGAGCTGTAAGCCATAATCATCACAATGATGACAAATCACGGCTTGAACTATCTTGCTTTGCATGTAATGAGTCTATCTCATATTTTAGTTTCATCTTTTAAGTTGCATCACTGAAACAAATGAACTTTTGCAGGATATTCTAATTTTTCGAGTTTCACCTGTATATACGTGATTTTGTGCAGCCCTGTCACCCTGTAGCAGTTAAATAGACACCTAACATGTCATTCTTTACAATTGTGTATGCCTGTGAAATTGTACCTAAAAATCTCTATAGTCGAAGCTTTAAAAGTCTTTACAGGTTGCCAGTTTAGAGTTAGACAGGAGGTCTGGATCTAAAACTATTGCTCGTGCTCTGTTGTTCGTGGTGATACCTCATATGTGTGGTGCAATCACTGTTTATATATGCATTTGCATTTGTGCGTTAGCACGGTGAGACGGGGTAAAAAAATGAATTTATTTTATTAAAACTTTTTTTTTCTACACTGTCTTTAATTTTTTTTTTATCAACTTTATTGCCATCACAAGGGATGGACAACATCTCTTGTGATAGCAATAAGCATTACAGGTCCTATTTTTGAACAAATCTGGGATCTGCTGCACATTGTATCTCTACACACATTCTTTAGTATTTGTATTTAATTTATAAACTATCACTAATTCACTAATTAAGTAAACCTTTTATTAGTATTTTGAGAGATAAAGTAGAACTATAGGCAAACCTTTTTTTTTTTTTTTGGATAGAATAGGGGAGAATTATAACCCCTATTAGTTTTTATTTCGCCATCTGTGATCTATTGTGGAGATTTTCCTTCACTTCCTGTTCTGTAGCCAAACAGAAAGTGAGAGGAAATCCCTGCAAATTAAGGGAATATCTTGGGGACCCCCAGGTCAATCCAACTCATGTCCCCATTGGAAGGTTTCCCTCTATTCCCCCCTATTACTTTTCTGGGGACCTCCCAAAATTTGGGGTTTCTTTGACTTTCAGTGATAATGGTAAACAGGACAAATAGCGAGGGTGAATCTCCTTAACCATTTGCCACCGCCCTATGGCCGAATTGCGGCGGCAAATGTCATCAGCGTTCTGGGTGGAAGCCATATGGCGTCCTCCCACACATGTGCAGATTGCGCTCCTGCAGAGCGGCGCAATCTGTCACCGGCCATGTACCTCGGACACGGCCGATGACAGATCTGAGTATCGGCCCCGTTGCCGGTACCATGTGACCTGCTGTGACCAATCACAGCAGGTCACATAACAGTTGTATACAATGGATGGCTTCATTCATGCCATCCATTGTATACTACTGCCTAGCTGTAAATGGTCACAGCTAATCACATGCACATGTCATGTGATTAGCTGTGGCCAAATCACAGGTAAACACAAAAAAAAAAAAAAACCCTGCATGAATCAATGTCATTCACGTAAATGCTTGCTTATAGCAAAGTAATGCTTTGCTATAAGCAAATTGTGTAGAAAAAAAAAAAAAAAGAAAAAAATACTGATCACTTCCCCAAAGTAGTACAATGTTACTATGGTAACATTGTACTACTTTGGTCATAGTGAAATATGAAAAAGAAATCTTAAAAAAAAGAAAAACAATTTAGTAAAAAATAAAAAATAATAAAAAAAATATATTTACTGTCACCAATCAGTGTCCCTGATCACCGCCATGCCAGTTATATGATGATGCTGTACTGCACTGGTGACAATATGTAAAAAAAAAAAAAAAATTATGACAAAAAAAATACAACTTCAAAAAACTCGCCATGCCTCTTATGAAGTACGTCGGACTGTCTACTTTGCAAAAAGGGGTCATTTGGGGGATATCTGTACTATTCTGACATTCTTGGACCTCAAGAAATTAGATTGGCTGTCGGTACTTCAGGATTGATCAATATTCAGATCTATACCATAGTTTGTGAACTCTATAACTTTCCTACAAACTAAATAATAAATGCTAATTTGGGTTATTTTCACCAAAGACATGTAGCAGAATACATCTCGGCCTAAATTTATGAAGAACAATTATTTATTTGCAAACTTTTATAACAGAAACAAAGAAAAACTTTTTTTTTTTTTAATTTTTGGTCTTTTTTTGTCAATTTATCAAAAAATAAAACCCCCAGCGGTGATTAAATACCACCAAAAGAAAGCTCTAGTTGTGTGAAGAAAATGATAAAATTTTAGTTTAGGTACAATGTTGTATGACCGCGCAATTGTCATTCACAGTGTGAGAGCGCTGAAACCTGAAAACTGGCCTGGGCAGGAAGGTGTAAAATTGCACGGTATTGAATTGGTTAATGGGGGCACGGGCAGCAATAAAATCCACCAAGCGTTCTTATTCTCCTGTACTCTATACGAAACTAAAAAAAAAAGGTTTGCCTTTAGTTATACTTTAAAGCGAAGCTCCAGTCAAATTAAAAAAAAGTCAGCAAAAACTGTAGCTGTAGCTGCTGATTTTTTAAAAACAGATCCTCACCTGTCCCTCAATCCAGCATCCTCACCACAGCCGGGTTCACCGGCCTTCCCCTCTCTCCAGCACCGACATCTTCAGTGTGGGTACACGGCTGTGTACGCTACGCCTCCTAACTGGTTCCAGGAGGGAAGACAACGTCCGCATCCGATTGCCAAGGCAATTGCAGTGGGAGTGGGTACCTGTCAAATTCTGGTACCCCCATGTCAGGGCAGGAGCTGAGGAACGAACAGGCAGGCCTAATAACAATGTACGCACTGGCAGACGACAACCACCACCCACAGACCGAAGTCCCTCAGGGCGCGGAGTCTAAGTCCCAGGCTGCCCTTCACCAGGGCCCCTGATGGTGGGGATGGACTTGACGCAGCCAGGAACCAGGTCGTGACCCCCGAGACACCCCAGTTGCGGTAATGGCCGCCGCTAATGGCGTGTAGCTGGTGGAAAGGACAATAGAGTAGTCAGGCAGGCCGGGTCGACAACAACGGGACAAAACGGTACAGGACAGCAGACGAGAATCACAGGTCACGGGCCAGGTTCAGCAACGGAGGGTCAGATCAAAGGAGAACACAAAGAATGGTCAGATCACAAGCCGAGTCAGATTCCAGGAGAGTCACGAGAGTCAGAACAGAGTTATAGCAACACAAAGACACAAGACACAAGTGCAAAGAGCATGTGTGGACCACAGACTTATATGTAATCAGCCACACCCCTCTGGGGGATGGACCTCAGAGACCTGAAGGCATAAAAGATTCCCACCATGCTCTGCAGAAATCCAAGATGGATGCCAGCACATGGAGTAACAACCTCTGGGAAAAGGTAGGACCTTGACACCCCACTCACCAAAAGGTGCCAATCCTTAACAGGGAGTGGGGGACGAAGCCTTAAAGCAAAACTTCCCTTTCTGGGTGGAGCTCCGCTTTAAGTATAATTAAATAGTTAGTCTGGCTGAAAAAAAAGACTAAAGTCCATCCAGTTCAACTATTAAAAAAAGTTATAATCCTTTACTCACCGTTGATCCAGAAGAAGGCAAAAAAAAGCAAAGCATGACCCAATTTGCTCCTGCAGGGGAAAAAAAATCCTTCCTGATCCTCCGAGAAGCAACCGGATTTTCCCTGGAACAACTTTATCAGGTATGTATTTGCCATACCTATAGGATCCCAGTGGAAACTGGAAATCAATGCAATAGGCATCGCTAATACAATGAAGGCTGCTAGCTTCCTAGCCCTGGAAGTTAGCAAGCGACCTCCTGTGTTCAGGACAGCCTCTCTTCACAGGGACCATTCAAGGAACACTTCACTGAGCATTTTCTCAGTAAACGCAAAAGGTTCTCGATTGGATGATGTGGAAGACCAATGAAGTTATGCTTTCTACCTCATCCAATTAGAGAGCACAGAGATCTCTGCATGGTTCCCATTCCAAATCGAGAGGCCTACTGTGTTCAGTACGCAACATGGCGGCTGCTCGGCATGGGACCTGGAAGCTAGCGACAATCACTGTAGTAAGGAGGTAAACTGTAGTTATTTCCAGCTTCCATGGGGCACATACAGGGGCGGACTGACCATTTGGAAACTCGGGCACTGCCCGAGGGCCGGGGTCAGTATGGGGCCCCATGAGACCCCCCCTGGTACCTTTTTCATAGGCTTTTTTGAGTTTGGGCAAGGACACAGGGGCCCCGTGATCCCCTATTGCCCGGGGGCCCCATGAGTTGTCAGTCCGCCCCTGGGGACATACATACTTACATCATTCCAAGCTGGACCGGTGTAACAATGCAAAGATTGCCCTTCCTAAACTTCATGACGCCGACGTAACACAATATGCAGCCTCACAGAACTGGGCTTTTTTCCGTGGGGCCGCATATTTGCATACCTGTCTTTGTGCTGGGAGCGCGCCCCACGGCGCGCTCCCAGCACAAAGACCGCGGTGTCAGTGAGAGCACCGGGTTCCTTTCTAACGATCGGGACCCGGGACTCCCGATTCCAGGTCACATGATCGCTGTGATAGCCTCTGATTGGTTATCACAGTGATCAGTCACTGTGCAGCCCGGCCCACTTGTTTTTTTCTCTCTCTATGAACAGAGGAGAGATATACATTGTATATCTCTAACTCCTGGCATGGAGGGAAAAAAATGTTTGTAAAAAAAATAAATAAAAAAATATATATAAATATAAAAAATAAAACAAAAAATAAAGAAAAAATACCTAAATCAAGGTTTGATCTAGTTCAGTGCCAGGGTTAGTGTTTGGGTCAAGGTCAGGGTCAAAGGTCAGGATTAAAAAAAAATTGGTTTCAGTGTCAGTTGTCAGTGTGTTTTAGGTAAAAAAAAAAAAGACAAAAACAAAATGTGCACTATTGATTCTGGGCAGTACTACAGGTACAAACAAAAAAATAATATACACATATATGGTATCGCTTTGATCGTCAAGAGCTGGAAAATTGATTTTGGGTTGTTCTTTGGTGGTAGGTTATAGTAGTAAAAAAAAAACAGACAGCTAAACAAAAAAAATGATTTTCTGTGAGAGATTCACAGAGAATCACACAGTTGAGCAGAAGAGAAGTGCCTGGAGCAAACATCACAGAACGTCACCTCCACAGTCCAAGTGTCACGCTATGTGGCCTCCTTTTCTTGGGCTCTTGATGAGTCTAACCAGCCACAGAGTCTTTTGAGAAGGAGAGGGAAGTTGCTGCCATCCACGAGCTATCCAGGGAGGAATCCATACCAGGTTATAGAGGCCCCATAAGACGCTCCAGCTGACCTTCTGAGATACTGTATTCTCAAATGCGCAATGAAATTGTGCATCTGGTGAGTGCGCAATTTAGTACTTGATTGTCACCAGAAGATATGGGAAGGGATCACTCCTTAATCTGATATCTCACTATTAGACTTCACATCTAACAATTTATGTGGACTCAGTTTGCACTTTATGCACGAATCTTTACTTTGTTGAGTGATTGGTTATTTGATACACTCTTCATTTATATCTTAATTTATATTATTGGACTGATATTTATAAATCATTTTTTGATTCATATCGCTGGACAATTTCTTAATTTTAATGATATTTGTATAAGCGCTGCAACTTTATTTTATACTTAGATATCCATTACCATTTACCACCAAATGAAAGCTCAATTTGTCCTGAAAAAAACAAGGTATAATTCACCTGGATGTACAAAGTAGTTGTGACAATATGTATGGGTTTACTAACACATGTCAACATTGCAAAATTGTGCTTAGGCATTAAGATTTGTTTAACCCTTTGAGGACCAAGGGACGTATTTGTCCCATGTTTTTAATTGCCTGTATTATCTGATTAAGAACTTATAATACTTTTTTTTTTTGGTTTGAGTCAAAATATTAGTTCTTATCAACAAATGGATCTAGCTTTTTGCCAATTATTTCAGGAAATGGCTTAGTTACAGCAACTGAAGTGTACGAACTTTAAAAACAAAAAATTGATTCTTTTGGCGTTCCGTAATCTTACGGTCCTCAAAGGGTTAACCCTTAGGCGTGAAGGGGTTAAAGTTGCATGAGCCGAGATTTTGGACATAAACTCAATGCAAAGTGTACCATTCTGATCCTTGAGTCAAATGCTATGAGTTGAGCCTATCATAAAACTGACCGTCAGTCTTTCCAGCATATAGACAAACATTTTGCGGCCGCAGTTATCTACAGGCAGGAAGCAGGAAGAAGAGTAGACCAGCTGCTTCCTGTCTGTATGGTGATAGCACCACGTCTGAAATACATTTGCTCCATAGGCCAAAAGGAACACATGGTCTACATGCAAAACGCTTTGTTTTTCTTTTACCTTTCCCAGTAACTGCAGACATTGGGGTCGTTTGGGTTGAGAGATGTGCCAAGCTGTGCTTGAACGAAGAAAATCATAGCTGATAGGTAGAATTTTCCTGCCGTCTTCATTCTGAAAAGCAAGACATATATGTTTTGTTAGGAAATAATATAGCAACGTACGCTATTGTCCGCCTCATTTAATAATAAACACAGTTTAAGTGTCAGGTCTCCTCTCCTCCAATGAGATTTGGGCCTAGCTGTAAACACAGGAAGTAGATGAGTGGAAAACAGGAAATGGCCGGCACAGAGGATGTTTTCTCGCTGAGTATAGTCATGTTTAGGCAGATGGAAGAACTGGCTTTCAGTCAAAAAAATGTCAAACAAATCATTTCTAAACCCAAACATAAAGATGGCAGGACTTTGTTTTTTTGTTCTTTGATGGATTAACCACTTTCCCGCCACCCTATAGAAATACTGCTACAGGGCGGAAGGGCTGCGCAAAATCACGTATATATATATATATATATATATATATACAGTTGCAAGAAAAAGTATGTGAACCCCTTGGGATTATGTGGAGTTTTGCATGAATTGGGCATAAAATGTGCTCTGAACGTCATCTAAGTCACAACAATAGAAGAACACAGTCTGCTGAACATAATACTACACAAACATTAGATGTTGCCATGGTTTATTTGCACATAACATGTAAACATTCACAGTGCAGGGAGGAAAAAGTATGTGAGGCCCTAGCTTAATGACTTCTTCCAGAGCTAATTAGAGCCAGGAGTGAGCCAACCTTGACTCCAATCAGTGTGATGATATTGGATGTGTTGCTGACAGCTGTCCTGCCCTTAAAAAACACACACCTGTTTTGGGTTTACTGGTTTCAAGAAGCACTGTCTGAAGTGAACCATGCCTCGCAGAAAAGAGCTCTCAGAAGACCTACGATCAAGAATTGTTGACTTGCATGAAACTGGAAAGGGTTACAAAAGTATCTCCTTGAGCCTTGATGTTCCTGTGTCCACGGTAAGACAGACTGTCTACAAATGCAGAAAGTTTAGCACTGTTGCTACTCTCCCTAGGCGTGGTCGTCCTGTAAAAATGACTGCAAGAGCACAGCGCAGAATGTTGCATGAGGTAAAGAAGAATCCCAGAGTGTCAGCTAAAGACCTACAGAAATCTCTGGCACATGCTAACATTTTTGTTGACACATCTACAATAAGGAAAACATTAAACAAGAATGGAGTACATGGGAGGACACCACGGAGGAAGCCATTGCTGTCCAAAAAGAATATTGCAGCACGTTTGAAGTTTGCAAAAGAGCACCTGGATGTTCCACAGCCCTACTGGCAGAATATACTGTGGACAGATGACACCAAGATTGAGTTGTTTGGGAAGAACACACAACACTATGTGTGGAGAAACAAAGGCACAGCACACCAACATCAAAACCTCATCCCCACTGTGAAACATGGCGGAGGGAGCATCATGGTTTGGGGCTGCTTTGCTGCCTCAGGGCCTGGACGGATTGTTGTCATTGATGGGAAAATGAATTCCAGAGTTTATCAAGACATTTTGCAGGAAAACGTACGACCATCTGTCCGCCAACTGAAGCTCCGCAGAGTATGGGTGATGCAACAGGACAATGACCCAAAGCATACAAGTAATTCAACAAAACAATGGCTTCAACAGCACAGAATACGCCTTCTGGAGTGGCCCAGTCAGAGTCCTGACCTCAACCCCATTGAAATGCTGTGGCATGACCTTAAGAGAGCGATTCACACCAGACATCCCAAGAATATTGCTACACTGAAACAGTTTTGTGAAGAGGAGTGGTCCAAAATGACTCCAGATCGTTCTGCAGGTCTGATCTGCAACTACAGGAAACGTTTGGTTGAGGTTATTGCTGCCAAAGGAGGGTCAACCAGTTATTAAGTCCAAAGGTTCACATACTTTTTCCTCCCTGCACTGTGAATGTTTACATGTTATGTGCAATTAAACCATGGCAACATCTAATGTTTGTGTAGTATTATGTTCATCAGACTGTGTTCTTCTATTGTTGTGACTTAGATGACATTCAGAGTACATTTTATGCCCAATTCATGCAAAACTCCACGTAATCCCAAGGGGAACTAAATTTCCCTATTTGTTATTGCAACGTTTGCTGGAAAGGGTAGATACCAGTGTCCAATGGGTTCCTTTAGAATTTCTAGTGTTAATATGTAGTTACACCCCTTTAGCACCTGATGGATAACTGCATGTACAAGCTATTGGGATTGGAGCATAGGTACGTCTTGTTTGTTGCATTGTGGTTCAGTAGCCAGACCTAGACCTAGTAGCTCTCCCCCGCTTTGTCCGTTTTCCCCTATATTGGCATTGTGTCCACAGTAGCATTTGCGTAGGCAGAGCAGAGTAGGACTGGCCATAGAGGGATTACTTTGATGCAGTTGGCCAGCTTGAACATGTATTGCAATATGTGCAATAACAAATAGGGAAATTTAGTTGACACATATTGCAATACATGTTCAAGCTGGCCAACTGCGTCAAAGTAATCCCTCTATGGCCAGTCCTACTCTGCTCTGCCTACGCAAATGCTACTCTGGACGCAATGCCAATATAGGGGAAAACGGACGAAGTGGGGGAGAGCTACTGGGTTTAAGTCTGGCTACTGACCCACAATGCAACAAACAAGAAATACATGTGCTCCAATCCCAATAGCTTGTACATGCAGTTATCAATCAGGTGCTAATGGGGTGTAACTACATATTAACACTAGAAATTCTAAAGGAACCCATTGGACACTGGTATATACTCTTTCCAGCAAACGTTGCAATAACAAATAGGGAAATTTAGTTCACAAAGTTTGCTGGAGTTGGCATTGTGTCCACAGTAGCATTTGCGTAGGCAGAGCAGAGTAGGACTGGCCATAGAGGGATTACTTTGACGCAGTTGGCCAGCTTGAACATGTATTGCAATATGTGTGAACTAAATGTCCCTTTTTTTTTTTTTTGCAAAGTTTGCTGGAAACAGTATATACCAGTGTGCAGAGGGTTCCTTCAGAATTTCTAGTGTTAATATGTGGTTACACCCCTTTAGTACATGATGGATAAATGCATGTACATGCTATTGGGATTGGAGCACAGGTATGTCTTGTTTGTTGCATTGTGGGTCAGAAGCCAGACCTAAACCTAGTAGCTCTCCCCCACTTTGTCCGTTTTCCCCTATATTGGCATTGTGTCCACAGTAGCATTTGCGTAGTCAGAGTAGGACTAGCCATAGAGGGATAACTTTGACGCAGTTGGCCAGCTTGAACATGTATTGCAATATGTGTGAACTAAATACCCCTATTTTTTATTGCAAAGTTTGCCGGAAAGAATATTTACCAGTGTGCAGAGGGTTCCTTCAGAATATCTAGTGTTAATATGTAGTTACACCCCTTTTGGACCTGATGGAAAAGCATGTACAAGCTATTGGGATTGGAGCACATGTATTTCTTGTTTGTTGTATTGTGGGTGGTCAGTAGCCATACTTAAACCTAGTAGCTCTCCCCCACTTTGTCCGTTTTCCCCTATATTGGCATTGTGTCCACAGTAGCATTTGCGTAGGCAGAGCAGAGTAGGACTGGCCATAGAGGGATTACTTTGACGCATATGTGTGAACTAAATGTCCCTTTTATTTTTTTGCAAAGTTTGCTGGAAACGGTATATACCAGTGTGCAGAAGGTTCCTTCAGAATTTCTAGTGTTAATATGTGGTTACACCCCTTTTGGACCTGATGGATAAATGCATGTACACGCTATTAGGATTGGAGCACAGGTGTGTTGTTTGTTGCATTGTGGGTCAGTAGCCAGACCTAAACCTAGTAGCTCTCCCCACTTTCTCCATTTTCTGCTATATTGGCATTGTGTAGAATTTGCGTAGGTAGAAAAGAGTAGGACTGGCCATAGAGGGAGTGCCTGAGTAGAGACACATAGGAAGGGTCATGATCTTTCCCATACCTGTAAGCATTGCTGAAGAAGCAGTGAAATGAAGCAAGGGCCTCAATGCAGCAGGGAATCTACAATGTGTATACCTTCCTGGAGCAAGGGAGGTAGGCTATTAGGAGGCGCTGTCTTGTTCCCACTTATAGTCAAGTGACAGGGTCTCTTTAATGGTTGCTCAGTAAATGGTGGCACAATATTCATCTTACAGCAGCCAGTTTCTCCAGTAGACCAAAAACCAGTTGCAAAAGATTTTTTTTCTTGCTTTTGACAGGACATTGTGCAAGATAATTCAACATCCATGAAATATTTACCTTATCAAAAAATTAAACATGACCAGAATAAAATAACCACATGTTCTCATTCAAGTAGGCACGCAATATGCTTTCCCTAACTTGTTAAAATAAACAATCAAAAGAATATGGGGGTGTATTTTAAAATCACATTACACAAACTTCTTTTCGGATTTATAAACCCACGAATGGATTTAATAAAATCCAGAGAGAATTTTTATTCCTTTGTATATACATTGGGAATTTTTTCTCCACAAACTCGAGGGATGAAAATTTGGCTGAGGTTTTAGGATCTGATTAAGTTTGACGAGAGATTGTTTCTTTGTGACCCGAAAATTCAAGACATTTGGATGTTAGGACCACCCTGCTGAGAAGTATGGGAATTGGTGATCCATGCATTCATCCTTCAGGCTAGAGCAGTTTGTTCCCCAGATAAAAACTGGGAGGCCATCAGAGGGTCCTGGGGTTGGGAAAAGAATTTAGGGCTTGGCTCAGACGTCCGTCTTGCTCATATGTGCTGTATCTGGGCCTTGAACTTGCAGAGGTAAGGAGTGGCAGGCAGCTGCGTAGGAGGACTGCTGATTTATCAAAAACAGTTAATGTTTTAAAGCTGACTCTGCACTCTTCTGACAATAGCCCTAGCTAATTGCTGTTACGTACAACCAAGTACAAACTGTGTATCTGTGACTATGGTATACACGTTATAGTACCAAAACAGCAGTAAAGCTTTGGAAATACACAGAAATCTCATTAGTTCTACATTTTGAAATCATTTCTAGGGATTTTTGCTTCTGGACCAAGCTTCTAACATTTTAAAATGATTTTCCAAGGCGGTCTGTTAGAGATGTGCACAATTAAAAAATTTGTTTTGTTTCGTTTCAGATTAATTAATTTTGCCATATTTGTTAAGTTAGAATGATTCGTTTTTGGAATTTGTTTCATATATTCGCATATTCATATATTTGGATTCATTTCATATATTTATTTATTAATTACAAGTACTTATATAGCACCGTCAATTTACACAGCGTTTTACATATATATTTTACATTCACATAAGTCCCTAACCCTCAAGGGGTGTACAATCTAAGGTCCCTAAACTTTTCTCACCAAATACAAGTTAACAAAATATCGAGGAAATACAATATTTTACACTCACATTCATATACTAGGGCCAATTTGGATAGGAGCCAATTAACCTACCAGCATGTCTTTTGGAGTGTTGGAGGAAACCCACACAGGCACAGAGAGAACATGAAAACACCAGGCAGGTGGTGCCATGGCTGGGATTCGAACCGATGACCCGAGTACTGCCAGGCGGAAGTGCTAACCATTTAGCCACTGTTCCAAAGAGATTAATATTTTCGGAGGTTGTTTTGGAAGATTGACTATATTAATTTTGTGTTAATTTGTTATTTCGGGAGATTATGTATGCACTCTGAGCCATCCCGTCCAACCCACAAAGAGAGATGGAATGAGCTGATAGGTCAATACTGACTGGAGTCACGTGCATCCGAAAGTAACGAACAGACAAATCTCAGATTCATTTGTTTGTACGATTCTCATGAATCCACCTCCATCCAATCACAATAAGTTGCAATCATCATCTTATTTTTATACCTCACTGTATTTATGTTTGTGGCTATTGGTGATACTAAAAATATATAAAATACTAAAAGATAAATATATATAAAGTATATAAAATACTAAAGAGAGACAGACAGACAGACAGACAGACAGACAGACAGACAGACAGACAGACAGATAGATAGATAGAAGGCAGCTTAGAATATGAAGGTTCTTAAAGTGAAGCTTTAGGTATAAAAAAAAATGTTGAACAGGCAGGAATTTTAATGCAGAAGAGACATTTGTCTCTTCTGCATTAAAGTTACTTACCTGCCTGTCCACCCCTGTACGGTGAGTTACACTATAGAAATTCAGCAATGCAAAATCTAATTGAACTCAGTGAGTGACGCCATCCTTGCCCGGCTAATGACAGCTTCCTTGAAGCTGGCCGCCCGAAGATGTCAGCGGCTCAGCGGTGCTACACATCTCTAGAGCAGAGTTGAGTATTGTTCTGCTTTAAAGAGGTAGTAAAGTTTGAAGAAAAAAAGAAAAAAAAAAAGATTTCCCCCTGCATGGCAAAGTTATAATGTGCTAGTATGCATTGCATGCTAGCACATTATGAGAAACTTACCTTAAAGAGGAGCTCCACGCAAAAGGGGAAGTTCCGCTTTAAGGACTGCTCCCCCACTCCCCATTAAGGATTGACACCTTTGGGGGGGCAGGGGGGAGGGAAGCAGGTACCCAAATTTGACAGGTACCCTCTCCCACTTTCGGTCCGATCACCTAGGAAGGTGTCCTCCCTCCCTGTAGTCTTTTAGGACATGTGACAGGTCCCAGAAGACTACAGGACCATTCATGAAGTGCAGCGCTACTCGCACATGTGCAGTGGGTACCCAGCTAATGAAGCAGCAAGCTGTCACAGCCGGGTGCCCACACTGAAGATGCCGGCCTGCTGGAATACAGAACGGACAGTGAAATGGGCTGCGGGGCACACACCACGGGACCGAGGGACAGGTAAGTGGCTGTTTTTGTAGCTGTTGACTTTTATTTTTTGACAGGGTGAGTGGAACTCTGCTTTAATGAAGCCCTCCAGCAGTGAGACGTCACTGCTGATAGGGCTTCCATCTTCACCAGGTCTTCCTCTCGATTCACGTGATCCTGTTGTCTGACTGGCCAAGCCGCGATTATGTCACTCCCGCGCATGCATGGGAGTCGCGGCCATGGTTCAGAGCTCAGAAGGAGCGACACATGTGTGATATTCCTTTAGAGCTCATGTGTAGATGACGTCACTAGCTGCTGCTCACTGGAATATCTCCTAAACGGTGCACGTTTAGGAGATATTAATTTTACCTATAGGTAAGCTTTATTATAAGCTTACCTGTAGGGTCAAATACCAGAAATTAGATCCTACCACTTTATGGCCACACATTCTCTACATAGACCTCTCATTCTGCTGAAATGGCCTTCCTCCTTCGATCTTTACTCAAACTCTTGAATAAATTCTTTACTCAATCTTTAGTCAAACTCTTGATTTATATGAACCTCATAATCTAGTGGCAGATCTCTGAAGTGTCTGACCTTTTCTGTATTGAGATCACAAGCTGAGCATGGGCCGGTAAGCAGGTAGAAGGACCTACAATTTGTACCTCCACCCACTATTTTCTGATCTGGATAACTTCATGTACATTATTGCTTTAAAAGGTCAAACCCCTGTTAATCTATTACAGGGTTCTACAAACTTTCTAAAGAAAGAGCCAGTTTACTGTCCTTCAAATTTTAGGGTGCCAGACTGTGGCCAATGGGAGAAAAGGTCCCAACTTCAGTGGGAAAAAACAATGCTCCATCCAGGGGCAGACTGACAACTCATGGCTTTAGGGGATCATGGGGCCCCTGTGTCCTTGCCCAAACTCAAAAAAGCCTATGAAAACAGTACCAGGGGCATCTCATGGGGCCCCCTACTGACCGCGGGCCCTCGGGCAGTGCCCGAGTTTCCAAATGGTCAGTCCGCCCCTGGCCCCATCTTTGGTGCCAGTGGGAGGAATTGTGCCTCATTGTTGGTGTCATTGGGAGAAATTGTGCCCCATCAGTGGTGTCATTGGGAGGAACTGTGCCCCTTCATTGGTGTCAGTGGCGGAATTGTGCCCCATTGCTGGTATCAGTAGATGCAATAGTGCCCCAAGGGCCGGATAAAAGAAGCAAAAAGCCACACCTGCCTACAGTTTGGAGACCATTGATCTATTATCTAAAACTATGTTCTTTTTCGGACATTAGGTCATCATTGATGTAGAAAGAGCCCAATGAAGACCTATGTGGCTGAGATCATGAGCTGGGGATTGGGCTGTGTGAAGATGCTGAAGCAACATCCTAGCAACAAGGCAGGACATTATGATGCCATCTGTGGGAGTTTTGTTCAGCCAGGCTTCAGGAGGTATGTGCATGGCCTATACCTACAGCAAGGGCCTTACTTAACTGTTTTCAAAGCTATACAGTTTGATTTTTTTGGTAAAGGTGAACTAATCATTTTAATCTATACTCACCAGCCACTTTATTAGGAACACCTGTTTAATTGCTTGGTAACACAAATTGCTAATCAGCCAAACACATGTAAGCAACTCAGAGCATTTAGGCATCTAGACGTGGTGAAGATGACTTGCTGAAGTTCGAAGCGAACATCAGAATGGGGAAGAAAGGGGATCTATATCTTTGAACATGGGATGGTTGTTGATCCAGACAGACTGGTCTGAGTATTTAAAAAACTGCTGATCTACGGGGATTTTCAGGCACAACCATCTCTGGAGTTTACAGAGAATGGTCCAAAAAAGAGAAAATATCCAGTGAGTGTCAGTTGTGTGGACAGAAATTGTTGATGTCACAGGTCAGAGGAGAATGGGCACATTGGTTCAAGATGCAGAAAGGCAACAGTAATTCATGTCAATATGGACCAAAATCTCTGAGGAATGTTTCCAACACCTTGTTGAATCTATGCCATGAAGAATTAAGGCAGTTCTGAAGGCAAAAGGCGCTCCAACCTGGTACTAGTAAGGTGGACCTAATAAAGTGGCCAGTGAGTGTATATCTGTTCAAGAGACATAGTATGCACAACAAATGCAATGCAAATACAATCTATATGACAGTGTGCATACATTTTAAATATCAAAATAATAAATCTGTTGTAATATGGATGTATTTTTAGTGTTAAACATGCAACTGTGAAGGGAAAACATGTTCTCAGCTCCCAGTAAAATGCATATTTTTATCCTTAAAATTAAAATCACAGAAATGGACAAATTTGTTCCATTAAGGCCATTATTTACATCTGACAGCTAATAAATATGGCTTTCCTTTGGTCACACCTCATTCTAGCTGTGCAGATCATAAAAATGACACATCCGTTTGGAGGAGGGTGCTGGAAACGGCGAGCCTGAACGAACCAAAACGAAGTCATGGAATATTTGAACCGGATTCTGAAAATACAGATTTTTGGCTCGCTGTACCTTGTTCTGACAGATTGTTTTGGAAAGGCTTTGAACATTGTGTGAGAACGGCAGCTGTATTAGGGAAATGAATAGAAATATCTGTATGTTTGGATAGGTATATTCATACAATAAAACATTCCACCAAAGGGGAATTTCAGCTTATCCCATGTTGTTTTAAAGCAATTAAAATTTGTTAGACCTATCAGAGCATGGTGTATCTGCTTTCAGTCAAAAAAGGAACATCAAGAAGTGTTCATTGTATCTAGGTGTCCTGTAAAAGATTTACATTTTCTCTGGATTCTTCCTGAAAATTTTCAGAGTGCTTCCTGATATGTGAGGGTGCCAAGCAGGGGCGGACTGACAACTCATGGGGCTCCCAGGCAATAGGGGATCATGGGGCCCCTGTGTCCTTGCCCAAACTCAAAAAAGCCTATGAAAAAGGTACCAGGGGCATTTCATGGGGCCCCCTACTGACCCCAGGCCCTAGGGCAGTGCCAGAGTTTCCAAATGGTCAGATGCCAAGGCACTCCTGTGTCAGCAGCCTGATAGCTGTGTACCTGCCGTGGAAGCTAATTTAATACAGGGTTCACACTATAAGAAAAAAAAAAACTAACATCAATTTACTAACACAAGCGATGTCAGTACAGCGATCTCCCCTCTGTGCTATTGTGTTCTGACAAGGGGACTGCCAGGACACACTGATCAGCACTCGCAGCCATGGGACTGCCAGCCCTGATCAGATGCTGGTTTTGCAGCATGCCCATTCAACAGAAGGCAGTCATGAGATAAGTAGATGTATATAGGGACCGAAAGTCAGCCAATTCTTGCCGTTTTTGGTCGATTTCCAGCCCAGGTGTACCCAGCTTACAGCGGTGTTCCACCCAAAAATGGAAGCTCTGCTTTTCTGCCTCCCCCCACATTTGCCATCCTTTGGGGGGGAGTGGGTACCTGGGTTTGACAGGTACTCGCTCTCTCTTCGCCACGGCGAATGGATCCGGAAGTTCACCCCCCTCCCACAGCCCTCTGGGGCACTTCACAGGTCCCAGAGGACTGCTGCCCATTCACAAAGCACGTGAGCAGTAGGAGACCAGCTGTGAAGCTGCAATGTGTCAATGCCAGTTTCCCTTAGTCAAGGTGGAGGCGTCAGCACCCGACAGCCAATGGAAGAATCAGCTCAGGGTGAGGACACTGCTGGATTTCTGGACAGGTAAGTGCCCTAATATTAAAAGTCAGCAGCTACAGTATTTGTAGCTGCTGACTTAAAACAATTTTTTGAGGGGGGGAGGGCTGGGGGCCAGAACTCTGTTCTAAGTTTGTGCTGCCTCTGTCAAGATCTGGAGAGAGACTTGTGATGCCACTACTGTACTGCTTACTGATCTCCTTGCTGGAGAGAAAGTTGTACTTAAGAACCTGCAGTGCAAGGATCACTTGCTTCATGCATTGTTTGTAATCTTACAGTATCGGGAACGTTAAGAAGTGTTCATTGTGTCTAGGTAGAATCCTAAAAGATTAACACTATATCATTATATCATTACCCACCTTGCATTATGAGTGTTTAACCTGTTCTCTTTTGAATTTCAGAGATGAGGTCATGAAAATCCAATTAGAATTTTTCTCCTAAATAGTATGGATTTTCAAAGTTTTATTAATTGTTTAGTGTTTTGTGCAGGGGATGTACTAATGGGTAATTTGTTTGCCTATCCCGGAGTTCCTCTAATTTATAATTTGGTAATGGGCAGCAAAACAAGATAAAGGGCCCATAAGGGTACAATAAAGGAACTACCTGGAAAGGCCTCTCACGCTACAAGTTTCACACACACATTTCTTTCATTCTCACCTGCAAAACTATATTAAAATTTATTAATCCCACAGCACATGTTATGGGCCTTGCCACTCCTTGCATCCTCTCTCTACAACCATAACTCTGCCTAGTTCTAGTCATCTGTTCCATATAAATGAAAGCAGAACAACCAGGGGACAATCTGTAAATGTTCATAAAATAAAAATAATTATTTACTAACACAGAAAATGACAAAAATTAAAGGAGGTACCTGAATGGACAGGACACTTTCATTTGGTCTTCGAGGTCCAGACACAATTCTAGGAGTATGCAGAACAGACGTGTTTTAACAATTACAACTGCTACACTATATAGCTAAATGTTTGTGGCCACTTTATGAGTTTGTTAGGCATCCGATTTTAAACTGTAACAGCTTCTAATCTTCTATGAAGGCATTCCAGAAGATTTTGGAGTGTGCCTGGGGAAATATGTGGCCATTCAGCTAAAAGAACATTTGAGGTCAGGTATTGATGTTGGACAAAAAGTACTGGTTCACAATCGGTGTTGCAATTCATTTTTGAGGTTTTCAGTAGGGTTGAGGTCAGGACTGTAGGCCACTCACATTCCTCCACACCAGACTGGGCAAACCGTGTTTATTGTGCATTTGTGCATTGGGAAAACAATCATGCTGGAACAAAAAAGGTCCTTCACCAAAACTATTGCCACAAGGAAGCACACAATCACTCTTTACTGAAAACACATTAGGCCAATAATTGGAAGGGTGTTCTATAGGTAAGTGTGATGGACAGGTGTCCATAAACTTACCCTGCAGTAGTATAGGACAGTGTATCTCAACCTTATTTCAGTCGGGGCACCCTTAAAATTCTTGAGGCACCCCATTCTAAATTGTAAATATTTAAATCAGTAGTCTCCAAACCGTGGGCCTGGGGCCAGATAAGGCTCTTTGCTTGCCTTTCTCGGCCCATGAGGCATTATTCCTGCCACTATCACCAACATTGTGGCATAATTCCTGCCACTGACTCCAACACTGGGGCACTATTCCTGCCACTAACACCAACATTGGGGCATAATTCCTGCCACTGACTCCAACAATGGGGCACTATTCCTGCCACTGACACCAACAACGGGGCACTATTCCTGCCACTGACACCAACAATGGGGCATAATTCATGCCACTGACACCAACAATGGGGCACTATTCCTGACATTGACAACAAAAATGGGACACTATTCCTTCCACTGACACCAACAATGGGGCACAATTCCTTCCACTGACAATAAAAATGGGGCACTATTCTCCCACACCAACCATCTCTCCCCCAATACCAAAGATCGGACATTGTTTACTCTCACTGGCCACAGCCCAGCCCCCCTAAAGTCTGAAGGATGGTAAACTGGCCCTTTCTTTAGAAAGTTTGGAAACCCCCTGATCAAAATTAATAGTTTTATATAATGCAACAACATCCACACATGCAGGACACCCAACATTAGAGGTGATTTAGGCTCCAACTTTGGATGGGTGCGACTTGGATGTCTTGGGTGCCTTTCATAAGACTTTTGAGAGTTTACATTGCAGTTTATGGCACTCAAGTCACATGAAAGTCCCATCAAAGTAGTACAGGAACCTTCTTAAAGTTGCTGCAAGCATTAATTTGAATGGCTTCCATTGAAATACATGGGCAGCAACTTGTCATGCACCTTTATGTGTCCAAAGTCACATGACAAGTCGCACAAGTGTGAATGGAGCCTTATTCTTCCAAACCAAATACACCTTTGCAATCTGGTACTGACTAGTATTCTAGCAATTTTTTTCTCCCTCAGTTTTGCTTCCTCACTCAGCTAATGTGATCCCAGTGCTGATGCAGGTAGGGGAGGGGCATACAAGATGCTGCGCAGGCACCCGACGTCCTCCTTTTCAGCCAATGACGTCACTGGCTGTAAGAACACAGATGGCTAGAAGATTTTAATTGTGCACAAAGAAAACCCCGGGGCTTTGTGTAACTAAAAGGCAGGCTTGATCTACTGCCAGCTTGTATACAACTTTTTGGCAATTTTTAGGTATTATAAAAAAGTGGGAGCAACTGGGAACAACAGCAACTCAGCCACCAAGTGGTAGGCCACGTCACATGACAGAGTAGGGTCAGTGCATGCTGAAGTGCACAGTGTGCAGAAGTCACCAACTATCTGCAGAGTCAATAGCTAAAGACCTACAAACTTCATGTGGCCTTCAGATGAGCACAACAACAGTGCATAGAGCGCTTCATGGAATGGGTTTCCATGGCCGAGCAGCTGCATCCAAGCCTTACATCTCCAAGTGCAATGCAAAGCTTCAGATGCTGTGATGTAACGCACACCGCCACTGGACTCTAGAGCAGTGGAGACGTGTTCTCTGGAGTGATGAATCACACTTCTCTGTCTGGCAATCCGATAGACATGTCTGAGTTTGGCGGTTGCCAGGAGAACGGTACTTGCCTGACTGCATTGTGCCAAGTGTAAAGTTTGGTGGAGGGGGGACTATGGTGTGGGGATGTTTTTCAGGGGTTGGGCTTGGCCCCCTAGTTCCAGTGAAGGGAACTCTTAAGGCGTCAGCATACCAAGACATTTTGGACAATTTCATGCTCCCAACTTTGTGGGAAGAGTTTGGGGATGGCCCCTTCCTGTTCCAACATGACTGCGCACCAGTACACAAAGCAAGGTCCAAAAAGACATGGATGAGGGAGTTTGGGGTGGAGGAACTTGACTGGCCTGCACAGAGTCCTGACCTCAACCCCATAGAACACCTTTGTGATGAATTAGAGCAGAAACTATGAGCCAGGCCTTCTCGCCCGACATCAGTGCCTGACCTGACAAATGTGCTTCTGGAAGAATGGTCAAACCTTCCCATAGACACCCTCCTAAACCTTGTGGACGGCCTTCCCAGAAGAGTTGAAGCTGTTATAGCTGCAAAGGGCGGGGCCAACTCAATATTGAACCCTACGGACTAAGACTGGGGGGCCATTAAAGTTCATGAGTGTGTAAAGGCAGGCGTCCTAATACTTCTGGCTATATTGTGTGTGTATATATATATATATATGAATTTGTTTTCATACCAACCTGTACAGCAGAGCTCAGACTGGTCGAGGAAGAAGCAGAGGAAGGTGGCAATTATAGGAGGAGAGATCATAGTGATTTAGAGCTGAGCTTATCAGACTGCTGCATATCCTCTCACTGTACAATCACGGACTGGGGAGGGACAAGACCTGTATGTGTTACTAAACTGCAGCAGAGAAAGATAAGGTCTCCTACCCTGCCAGACAGAACTGTATGCTGTGTGGCAGAGATGTGTGGGACTGGAAGACCAGAAATACAAATTTTTTGGCAGGTATAGCAGCTCATATATTAGATAGATTAGATTAGATAGATAGGATAGGATAGGATAGAAAGACAGACAGACAGACAGAATAGATAGAATGAATAGACAGACTGAATAGATAGAATGGATAGATAGATAGATAGATAGATAGATAGATAGATAGATAGATAGATAGATAGATAGATAGATAGAATGAATAGATAGATAGAATGAATAGATAGATAGAATGCATAGATAGATAGAATGAATAGATAGATAGAATGAATAGATAGATAGAATGAATATATAGATAGAATGAATAGATAGATAGAATGAATATATAGATAGAATGAATAGATAGATAGATAGATATAGAGTGATTTAGCATACGTTGGTTGGTTGGTGCTAGGGGTACCACACATTCATTTCTAACTTTAAAACGGACTGTATAAATAAAAGAAAATGACTGCCGGCAATATGTCACAAAAATTGTATATTTTCTCGGAAAATGAAAGATGAATGTCAGGCAGAAGATTTCACATGTGAAGTGTTCATCTGGACTGTGTCAGTGTGGATTGTGTCTTCTCTTGAAGTGTACAGGGCGCTCTGGATTTCATTAAACTTTCTGAATGAAAGTGTTCCTCCTCGCTGTGTTCTCATTACACGCAGGAAATAAATGCTTTATGGGCTCCGGTTACAGTGTGGGAATCTCGATACTTTCAATCATCGTGTGTCCATATTATAGGGGTCTTCAAACTTTTCACTTTGCAGGCTACTTTTGTATATTGTACATAAAAATCGCAGGCAGAAATAAATCAGGTTTGCAAATGACTGAATTAAATTTGATGTGAATGAATACATTTTGCTTGGAGTGTCAGTGTGAGATGATTTGGTACACCAGAGAAAGATCTTCAGTAAAAAAGCAAATAAATTCCAAATAAACATGAGCCATTGGTAAAAGTGGAACAAAAATAAATTCAGCCTGCAACTTTCTCAGGCGTCCAACCTTACATCGCTGTCCCTATTGGAGTCCCCCCTTACATCACTGTCCCTATCGGAGTCCCCCCTTACATCACTGTCCCTATCAGAGTCCCCCCTTACATCACTGTCCTCATCAAAGTCCCTCCTTACATTAGTGTGCCCACCAGAGTCCTCCTATAATCAGTGTCCTCATCAAAGTTCCTCTTTATATTAGTGCACATCAGTGTCCCCATCAAAGTCCCTCCTTACATCAGTGTATCCATCAAAGTCCCTCCTTACATCAATGTCCCCATCAGAATCTCCCCTTACATTAGTGTGCCCATCAGAGTCCTCCTATAATCAGTGTCCTCATCAAAGTCCCTCTTTATATTAGGGCACATCAGTGTCCCCATCAGAGTCCTTCCTTACATTAGTGTCCCCATCAGAGTCCTCCCTTACATCAGTGTCCCCATCAAAGTCCCTTCTTATATCAGTGTCCCCATCAAAGTCCCTCCTTACATCAGTGTCCCCATCAGAGTCCTCGCTTACATCAGTGTCCCCATCAAAGTCCCTCCTTACATCAGTGTCCCCATCAAAGTCCCTTCTTATATCAGTGTCCCCATCAAAGTCCCTCCTTACATCAGTGTCCCCATCAGAGTCCTCGCTTACATCAGTGTCTCCATCAAAGTCCCTCCTTACATCAGTGTCCCCATCAGAGTCCTCGCTTACATCAGTGTCTCCATCAAAGTCCCTCCTTACATCAGTGTCCCCATCAAAGTCCCTCCTTACATCAGTGTCTTTATCAAAGTCCCCCATTACATCAATGTCACCATCAGAATCTCCCCTTACATTAGTGCCCCCATCAGAGTCCTCCCTTACATCAGTGTTCCAACCAAAGTCCCTCCTTACATCAATGTCCCCATCAGAATTTCCCCTTACATTGGTGCCCCATCAGAGTCCTCTCATACATTAAGTGTCCCCATCACAGTCTCCCCTTATCAGGAGTGTCCCCATCAGAGTCCATCTCACATGTGGCCTGCTGGCCATAGTTTATAGACCCCTTGTAAATGATCCAAAGTAGTTTTTACCTATGGGTGAAAAGAAGAATGGATGCCAAAAAAGTCAAACAAAAATAAATTCAGCCTGCACCTTATATCAGAGTCTCCATCAGATTCCCTCTCACATCAGAGTCTCTATCAGAGTCCATCTTACATTGGTGTCCCCATGAAAGTCCCCCCCTTACATCAATGTACCCATCAGAGTCCCCATCAATGTCCATCTCGTATGTGGCCCATGGGTCATAGTTTGGAGACTTCTAGACAGTGACCTAAAGGAGTTTATACCTATGGATAAAGGTATATATATATATATATATATATATATATGTTATTTAATATTACATTGTGAGCTCCAGCTCAACTGTTCTAGTAGCACTTAGTGGGAGGTTTTGTGGCCTTATTTGGCCCACAGCTTCATATAATGGCTTATGATGATTAGCAGTATACAAATGAGAAAAATGCATTACGCACTGCTGACCAAAAGCGTGATGAAAGTTCAGCTCAATGATTGTCAGATGATTTTGTTACCTGGAGATACTCAAAAATGTCTTCTAAATACCTCTACTATCAAGTGCCTTGGAGAGAGAATAATAGAAAGAGATATGTGACTTCAAAGCTAGAACCAAGTCTTAAAAACAAAAAATATTCTCCTTCCCCCCTTGGCTGCCTCCCTCCCTCCTTTATAGTACCCACTGTACTCTAATTGTATAAATGCTTTTTTACATGTGGCGTTGGCCCAATTGCATGACCTTGCTTGTCTTCAGCAAAATGGTGAAAGGGGACGGACCTCCAGCAGATTGACAGCCTCAGCTCTGTTCCTGTGTGGAGGGGGTGCGTCTCTTCCCTCCAATCACCTCTCAGAACTCTCCTCACTGAGCTCTGCAGAGTGTAACTTCAGCTCTCTGCCCCCTTTTTGTTGAACTCTCAGACAAGCTTTATAAATTCTAGATTTTAAATGGATGTAGAGAAGGGAAGACTGCAAATAGATAGGTAAAAGTTACATAGCATGATTTGTTTTATCTCTGTGTATCACCTGAGGCCAGTCACTTCACTGGGTATATGGAAGGGAGTTGGTCAAGGGGCTTCAAGTAGAAACTAGGTCATAGAATGAATGTATCCTGCATTTGGGGCTGCAAACCTGCACACCTCTCACATTAGGACATGGTCTGCCTGCATACAGCACCTGAAAGCTAGAGATGCCAGTGAAAATGTCCCATTCAAAGTATACGGGCCTCACTGCCCATGTGAATGAGGTCCAGTAGGGAATTCATGTACTACTTTTTAACAACCTAAAGTTGGGCTTTAAGTAAGTTTAAGAAATACAAATGTCTCATTTCTGAAGCAATAAAAGCACGCCTTGGATAAAACTCTTGACCTATCTGTGCAGATTCCAACAATATAAATTCAGTTTTAGTCCTACTTTCCAATTTTTTTCCCTAGCCAATTTATTTCCAGCCACTGGCTCAATAGCATTAGCTGGCTCATTGCTAACGATCATTACTTTTGTGCTGTGGACACTCCTTGCTGGATGAGAGGTTATTTGGACAAACCAACACAGATGGCGTGTGTAGGAGGTGATGAATCAGCTCCCTCAAAGGTGAATTAATATTGAAAGTCTACAGTTGCAGGACTCCTGGGGTTTACTGAAGACAAACCTCCAAAGACATATTGGACATATTAATTGTATTTATGAAGTGATTCAGACAATACACCTGAGGCTTAGTAGCGTATGATGGAGGTTAAGCCCCTTGGCCTCAACCTTCTACGCTTAGTAATATTCAGACAGTGAAAAGGGGATTTTATCTGACACCCTGTGGTTTTCTATGACTTCCAATATCCAGCATTGTTATCTTGGATGCTTGATAATCATGCTGTGTCTGCACAGTCATAGGAGTGCTAAAACCGCAAGAAGCTAAATAAGCTTTTTTGACTCATTTTCACCAGCCAGCAGATATTCAGAACTCATGAATGAACATCGATCTAAATCTGGTACTACTAATATAATCATGAATCCACTCATTTGGATTAATGTTGTGAGTGAAGAATCTCATTTATCCGAGTCATGGTATATCTAGTAGTAGTAGTGACTTTCACCAGGACTTGTTTCAGGACATTTCATGACTTATCCAAGACTCTTCTTCAATAGCGTGGATGTTACGAAACATCTTCAACACTGCCAAACAAGTCCAGTTGAATGTGATTACTCCTACAACTAGATACAGTATACCACGACCAGGATAGATGAGAACCTTCACTGACCACGCTGATCTAAATAATGGATTCATGATTATATTAAAGATGAATTCCAGGTATGGATACTTTTTACATAGTTACATTGGTCAAGATTGAGCCAATGTAACTATATACTGTACTTGGCCAACTCATACATTCTCACGGCTTCAACTACCACCTCTATGCCGACAACACACAAATCTATCTCTCAACCCCCCACCTCACCCCCTCAGTTTCTGCCCGAATCACACACCTACTGAGCGACATATCAGACTGGATGTCGCTCCACTTCCTTAAACTGAACCTCTCCAAAACCGAGTTTCTTGTCTTCCCCCCAGCCCGGACACCACCCCCCATTGACTTCTCCATCACATCCAACAACGCCACCATCAAACCCGCCCCGCAGGCCAGAGTACTTGGTGTCATTCTGGACTCCAACCTATCCTTCCAGCCCCAAGTCCAATCTTTAACAAACTCGTGCAGACTCCACCTCCGCAACATCGCCAAAATACGCACGTTCCTAACCCCAGAAACCACTAAACAGCTCATCCACTCCCTCATCATATCACGACTCGATTACTGCAACTCCCTCCTCACTGGCCTGCCTCGCCGCTGGCTATCCCCGCTTCAGTCGATCCTGAATACGGCTGCCAGACTCATTCACCTTTCCAACCGCTCCGTCTCCGCCACCCCCCTCTGCCAATCCCTCCACTGGCTTCCGATTGCGCAACGGATCAAATTCAAAATCCTAACACTGACGTACAAAGCCGTCCACCACACTGCCCCGAACTACATCACTTACCTAATATCAAAGTACCGCCCAGCACGCACACTCCGCTCCTCACAAGACCTCCTTCTCTCTAGTTCCCTGGTCTCCTCCTCCCATGCCCGCCTCCAGGACTTCTCCAGGGTGTCACCCATCCTCTGGAACTCCCTGCCCCAACCCATCAGATTATCACCTACTCTCCTCTCCTTTAGGCGTACCCTGAAAACCCACCTCTTCAGGGAAGCCTACACCACCCCCTGCTAACTTGCCGACCTCCTCCACTCTTCCTACCACTCCATCCCCCACAGCTATCTCCTCCTGTGCCACCATCCCCTCCCTCCTAGATTGTAAGCTCGAAAGAGCAGGGCCCTCGATCCCCTCATGTTTTGCATTGTATTGTTATTGTTCTGTCACATGTTCTGTCCCCCTCTGTAATGTACAGCGCTGAGCGAACTATTGGCGCTTTATAAATACTGTATAATAATAATATATACCATACCTGGCCGATGCCCCTGGAAGCTGGAAATCACTGAAGGAGACAACACTTCTCCAGGGATCTCCACTTGCTACCAGGTCTTGTGCCGACCTAATGCATTGTAAATACAGGAGGTCAGGCACTTGGTATGGGTACCATTCAGAGAACACTTTGCATTCTCTGATGAAATGCAAAGCGTTCTCTGATTGGATGAGGTGCCAAGTGTAATGTTCTCCACTTCAGTGTTTTTCAGCTTCCAGGTGCATTGGCAAGGTATCCTATATACCAGGAGACTCCAAACTTTCTAAACAAATGGCCAGTTTACTGTCCTTCGGACCTGAGGCGGACTGACAACTCCTGGGGCCCCCGGGCAATAGGGGATCATGGGGCCCCTGTGTCCTTGCCCACACCCAAAAAAGCCTATGAAAAAAACAATGAAAGGTACCAGGGGCATCTCATGGGGCACCCTATTGACCCTGGGCCCTTGGGCAGTGCCTGAGTGCTCGAATATTCAGTCCGCCCCTGCGTCAGACTCTGAAGGGGGCAGACTGTGGCCAGTGAGAGTAGAAAATGCCCTGAGAGTAAACAATGCCCCATCATTTGTGAAAGGAATTTTGCCCCATTGTTGGTATCAGGGGGAGGAATAGTGCCCCATCATTGGTGCCAGTGGGAAGAAGAATGCCTCTTTGTTGGGGTCAGTGATAGGAATAGTGCCCTATTGTTGGTATTAGTGACAGGAATTATGCCCCGTTGTTGGTGTCAGTGGGAGGAATAGTGCTTTGTATCAGTTGGAGGAATAGTAATAGCCCAAGGGCCGGATAAAGGCAAGCAAAGGGTCACATCCGGCCCCCGGACTGCAGTTTGGAGACCACTGCTATATACTATACGGAGTTACATTGGTCCAAGCTGCAAATATAAAATATGCATACCTGGAATTCCTCTTTAGAGTATTACTCTAACCTACCTTTTTTTTTGTTTGTTTTTCATAGAGTGCAGAATGGTTAAAAACCCTTCCATTTTAATGTTTTCTGTGTCCCATTTTTAAAATGTTTTGATCTGGAGACACAGCAGAAAGTGAATAGAAATTATTTTGCAAAGTGAGAGGTTAGTCCCACTTACAGTTTTCCCCATTTGCAGATTATCCCTCCCCTCCTCTTCCAGTGATAACTAAAATATTGGACTTCCCATCCCTTTCTGTCCAGGTGACAATGGTCACCAGGGTGAAGCTTTGCTATGAAGACACAGACAGGGAAAAAAATAAAAAGTCCAAAGAGAGAGCACTAGACCAGTGAACTGAGGGTCAAAACAATTAATACTGGTAATTGTTCAACACGACAATACAAAACAGCCAACACGTTTCAGGGGCCCAGCAGTGTCTCAATACCTCAGAGCTTCAAAATGTGATGCATAAATGATTGTGAAAACATAACATTTCATACTAAAACAAATACGCCGCAATGCAGAGGAAAAAAATCCTTGAAACAGCTCATGATCAAATATAATGGTAAGACACATGAAAAACAAAATCAAAAACAAAATCTAGTAGACAAAAATATACAGAGTTTAGATTTTGTGAGTATTTTTTCCTCTGCTGTCAGGCTCCGCCCAACGGGATCTCTAGTGGTCCACAGCACGGGGTTTCCCAGGACGCGGAGTCTAAGTCCCAGTCTGCCTTTTCACCAGAGCCCCTGATGGTGGGGATGGACTTGGTGCAAGACTGGAACCAGGTCGCGCCCCTAGGGCACCCCCGGTGATGGTAGAGGGGTGCCGCTGAGGGTATGTGACCGGGATGAGCCTGCTGTGAAGGGGCTGACAGGTCCCGATCCAAGCGGGATGGATGGATGACTGCTTGCAGTGAGCGAGGTCAGACTAGCCGGGTTGGTAACAGTGGGGACAGGTGCGGTACCAAGCAGCAGGCAAAGAGTAGTCAGGTCACACGCCGGGTTCAGTAACAGAGGGTCCAAAACAATAGTAACTATAGGCAGAGGAATGGTCAGGGACGAGTCGGGGTCAGAGCATAAATCAGAACAGGCAGAGTTTGGCAACAAGGAAACGTACTAACAGGAACAAGACCTTGCAGCAATGAGGACATTGCCTGGCCAGTTTAAATAGCGCACCCTGCACCGTCATTGGTGCCAGGCGCGCGCCCGTGTGCGTGAGTACGCATGCGTGGCCGCAATTGCCGCCGTGGACGCCCAGGTCCTACTGTCCGACCGCTGATGCGCCTGGGCGATCCGCGCATGCGCGGATTTGCGTACCGCGGTGAGGTCCGGGATCCCTGACACCGGGATCCCTGACATCTGCATTGTTTTAGTGGTAAATGGTATGTTTTTACAACAATACTGTATGTGTGTTGGCTGTTTTTTACAGTTCTGCTGAACCAATAAAATACATTAAAAGTTTTTGTGCACTCGGCTCATTGGTCTGACATGCTCTTTGGACTACGTGCATGTAGTTTCCAAAATTCTGATTTCCCCCCGATTTAAGGGCACCTTGTTATGTGTTTGATAGCAGCCTCCTCAAAGCCATTGTGCCTCATTTGAATTTGATTGACCTCCTCAAATAATGATCCATTGAGAAGTCAAATCCAGCGACTTAGTTACATGTATACCAGTAAAAAAAGTTAGACGAGTTCTAAACATTCCTTATTTTATCCAAAACTGGCTAGAGATACACTTTAAAGCCCAATTGTGGTCAGAGAAAAGCTAAATCAACAGGGGGGGGGGGGGGGTAGGAAAACATTGGTTTGAAATGTCTTGTGTTATTTATTTTATGTTGCTCTAGCCCCAAAAGTCAATTTCCCTGAAGATTGTTATGCTCTGTGGGAGAACAGGGGTCAGTCCCCAGCGGTATGACACCCCCTGTGCAGTCACAACTTCTGCACTCCAATTGGCAACGCTCACACTCATTGCTGATAGTAGTGCCTGTGCAGGGGGCATTTCTGAGATAAATCACACACAGTGGGCAGCAGATATAAACCGCACATAGAGGACAATTGATATAAACCGCTCATAGAGGACAATTGATATAAACCGCTCATAGAGGACAATTGATATAAACCGCTCATAGAGGACAATTGATATAAACCGCTCATAGAGGACGATTGATATAAACCGCTCATAGAGGACGATTGATATAAACCGCTCATAGAGGACGATTGATATAAACCGCTCATAGAGGACGATTAATATAAACCGCTCATAGAGGACAATCGATATAAACCGCTCATAGAGGACAATCGATACAAACCGCTCATAGAGGACAATTGATATAAACCGCTCATAGAGGACAATCGATATAAACCGCTCATAGAGGACAATCGATATAAACCGCTCATAGAGGACAATCGATATAAACCGCTCTTAGAGGACAATCGATACAAACCGCTCATAGAGGACAATCGATATAAACCGCTCATAGAGGACAATCGATACAAACCGCTCATAGAGGACAATCGATACAAACCGCTCATAGAGGACAATCGATATAAACCGCTCATAGAGGACAATCGATACAAACCGCTCATAGAGGACAATCGATACAAACCGCTCATAGAGGACAATCGATACAAACCGCTCATAGAGGACAATCGATACAAACCGCTCATAGAGGACAATCGATACAAACCGCTCATAGAGGACAATTGATACAAACCGCTCATAGAGGACAATTGATATAAACCGCTCATAGAGGACAATTGATATTAACCGCTCATAGAGGACAATTGATATAAACCGCTCATAGAGGACAATTGATATAAACCGCACATAGAGGGCAACAGACATGAACATTAAGGGTTTATAAGAGCTTGGTGTCTTCTTAAAGGATGTAGGACTGTAATTGTGGATTAGCGTCAATAGGGTAGCTTTGAACTGACCAGAAATACTTGGAGATGATTTTGCGTTGTCATACACATAGTTAGTCTGGCTGAAAAAAGACAAAAGTCTATCCAGTTCAGCCACTAAAAAAAAAGTTATAATCCTATACCCACAGTTGATTCAGAGGAAGGCAAAATAACCAAGCAAAGCATAATCCAATTTGCTCCTGCTGGGAAAAAAAATTCCTTCCTGATCCCCCGAGAGGCAATCGGATATTCCCTGGATCAACTTTACCTATAAATGTTAGTATCCAGTTATATTCTATGTATCCAAGAAAGAATCCAGGCTTTTTTAAAAAGCAATCCACTGAGCTGGCCAGAACCAACTCTTGAGGGAGTCTATTCCACATTTTCACAGCTCTCACTGTGAAGAAACCTTTCCATGTTTGGAGATTAAATTTCTTTTCCTCCAGATGTAAAGAGCGCCCCCTTGTCCTCTGTGATGACCTCAGGGTGAATAGCTCTACACCGAGTTCACTATATGAACCACTGATGTATTATACATGGAGATCATATCCCCCCTTATGTATTATACATGGAGATCATATCCCCCCTTATGTATTATACATGGAGATCATATCCCCCCTTATGTATTATACATGGAGATCATATCCCCCCTTATGTATTATACATGAAGATCATATCCCCCTTATGTATTATACATGGAGATCATATCACCCCTTATGTATTATACATGGTGATCATATCCCCCCTTATGTATTATACATGGAGATCATATCCCCCCTTATGTATTATACATGGAGATCATACCCCCCCTTATGTATTATACATGGAGATCATATCCCCCCTTATGTATTATACATGGAGATCATATCCCCCCTTATGTATTATACATGGAGATCATATCCCCCGTATGTATTATACATGGAGATCATATCCCCCGTATGTATTATACATGGTGATCATATCCCCCCTTATGTATTATACATGGAGATCATATCCCCCCTTATGTATTATACATGGAGATCATATCCCCCCTTATGTATTATACATGGTGATCATATCCCCCCTTATGTATTATACATGGAGATCATATCCCCCCTTATGTATTATACATGAAGATCATATCCCCCTTATGTATTATACATGGAGATCATATCACCCCTTATGTATTATACATGGTGATCATATCCCCCCTTATGTATTATACATGGAGATCATATCCCCCTTATGTATTATACATGGAGATCATATCCCCCTTATGTATTATACATGGAGATCATATTCCCCTTATGTATTATACATGGAGATCATATCCCCCCTTATGTATTATACATGGTGATCATATCCCCCCCTTATGTATTATACATGGAGATCATATCCCCCCTTATGTATTATACATGGAGATCATACCCCCCCTTATGTATTATACATGGAGATCATATCCCCCCTTATGTATTATACATGGAGATCATATCCCCCCTTATGTATTATACATGGAGATCATATCCCCCGTATGTATTATACATGGAGATCATATCCCCCGTATGTATTATACATGGTGATCATATCCCCCCTTATGTATTATACATGGTGATCATATCCCCCCTTATGTATTATACATGGAGATCATATCCCCCCTTATGTATTATACATGAAGATCATATCCCCCTTATGTATTATACATGGAGATCATATCACCCCTTATGTATTATACATGGTGATCATATCCCCCCTTATGTATTATACATGGAGATCATATCCCCCCTTATGTATTATACATGGAGATCATATCCCCCTTATGTATTATACATGGAGATCATATCCCCCTTATGTATTATACATGGAGATCATATTCCCCTTATGTATTATACATGGAGATCATATCCCCCCTTATGTATTATACATGGTGATCATATCCCCCCCTTATGTATTATACATGGAGATCATATCCCCCCTTATGTATTATACATGGAGATCATACCCCCCCTTATGTATTATACATGGAGATCATATCCCCCCTTATGTATTATACATGGAGATCATATCCCCCCTTATGTATTATACATGGAGATCATATCCCCCGTATGTATTATACATGGAGATCATATCCCCCGTATGTATTATACATGGTGATCATATCCCCCCTTATGTATTATACATGGAGATCATATCCCCCCTTATGTATTATACATGGAGATCATATCCCCCTTATGTATTATACATGGAGATCATATCCCCCCTTATGTATTATACATGGTGATCATATCCCCCTTATGTATTATACATGGAGATCATATCCCCCCTTATGTATTATACATGGAGATCATATCCCCCGTATGTATTATACATGGAGATCATATCCCCCCTTATGTATTATACATGGAGATCATACCCCCCCTTATGTATTATACATGGAGATCATATCCCCCCTTATGTATTATACATGGAGATCATATCCCCCTTATGTATTATACATGGAGATCATATCCCCCCCCCTTATGTATTATACATGGAGATCATATCCCCCTTATGTATTATACATGGAGATCATATCCCCCCTTAATCTCCTCTTCTCAAGAGAGAATAAATTCAGTTCCTCTAATCTTTCCTCATAGCTGAGCTCCTCCATGCCTCTTATCAGTTTGGTTGCCCTTCTCTGTACTTTCTCCAGTTCCCCAATGTTCTTTTTGTGAATTGGTGCCCAAAACTGAACTGCATATTCCAGATGAGGTGTTACTAATGATTTGTACCGGGGTAATATGATATCTCTCTCTCTGGAGTCTATACCTCTTAATACAAGAGAGGATTTTAGAAACCGCAGCTTGACATTGCATGCCATTATTAATCTTGGGATCTACCAGAACCCCCAGATCCTTCTCCACCATTGATTCCACCATTTGTACCCCCCTAGTATGTATGATGCATGTATATTCTTAGCCCCCAATTACATAACCTTACATTTATAGTAGTGCCTTACAAAGTAAATGCCAATGGTGAAGGCTTATGCAGGCCATAGACGGGGAGAAAACTGGCCGGTTTTTTTTTCTTAGAAAAATGAAAAATCGGTCGTTCAATCAGCCGACGTTACCACCATTGGTAAAAAAAAGTCAGCTGGTTTTCGTCCCATCTACGGCCGGCAATTAATTTAATATAATAGCAGCGTCCCTGCAGAAAGCTCCGCTATATTTGACATTTAAAAGAAGAAGAAATAGAGTATGAATAATAATAAGAAAAAGTTGCAACATTGTATCTATTTGTATCCATTTCAGATACAGATGTTTCTATTCTGATACAAATAGATACAATGTTGCAACTTTTAAATGTCAAATATCATAGCAGAGCTCTCTGCAGGGACACCGCTAATAGATTTGACATAAGTATTGCGGTTGCAAACACTGTATCTATTTGTATGGCTACAAATAGATACAGTTGTTCTTCTTTTTCTTTGGTCACGGCTCATGCGCATTTTTTTAATCGGGAAAAAAATCGTCCGATTTGCCCATCATTGCCGTGAAAATTGGCCGATGGGCAAAATCGGCTGTTTTTTTCCCCAACATGAACGATTAAAAAAAGTGTCAAAATCAAGAAAACCAGCCAACCAATTCAGCCACTAACGATCCGAAAATCGGCCAATTATTTTTTTGGATGAATTTTCGGCCTGTTTTCTCCCCGTCTATGGCCTGCATTATACGCGGCTTTGTTCCAATAATAATAATATCAGGGAAGAAGATTGCTGCACACACTGCTCTAGTGTACTCACACTCAAAATTAGGTAAATAAAAAAATGTGGTGCACTACCTCCTCATACATAAAACCATAGGCTTTGAAAATGTAAAGTGACAGTCCAAAAAATTATTATATAACAAAAATAATATAACAAACGTCCAATCCAGTATATGATGCATTATCCAGAAATATTCAAATGCTTACATTGTGGCCCCACTCCTTGCTCACCTTCACCACTGACCTATAAATTATAATAGGCCAAACCAGGGGTGGACTGACAACTCATGGGGCCCCCAGGCAATAGGGGATCATGGGGCCCCTGTGTCCTTGCCCAAACTCAAAAAAGCCTATGAAAAAGGTACCAGGGGCATCTCATGGGGTCTCCTACTGACCCGGGCCCTCGGGCAGTGCCCAAGTTTCCAAATGGTCAGTCCGCCCCTGAGCCAAACACACTTTATAAGGAATATATGTCTCCAAATGTCTGATCCGTGACGTGTTCCTTCCACATATTATGCCTCCATTGGACCTTTAAACTCCAGATCCGTGGAAAATAAAGCAAAAACATACCATAGTGCAACACCGTTTTATATAACCAAAAATAAATGTGCTACAGTATCCACTCACATAAAACAAATTGTTTGTGACTCCAATTATAATTATATAGCTTCTATGCTTAAAAACGTGGTTTCTTGTTTAAAAATGATTTCCATTACAAAATACAAACAGTTTACACATGTTCCTTCTTCCTTTGAAAAGAAAAACCCACATTCAGCCAAACCCAGAAGGAAGTTGTCAGTGCTGGCCCATTCAGCTGCATCCAGGACATTCCCCACCTTGTAGCTGCAAATACACAAAGAGGCGGGGTGGTGCGTAAAATCATTGACTTAATATGGCCATGTGGCCAAATTAGGCCAATAATGTCATAAGCATCCCAACCCCTTTAAGTGTAGCTTCTGGGTAGGGAATGACTAGGCCACAACTGATTGGCCTAGAGCTTCTGGGTTTGGCCAAACATGGGTTTAGACCAAACCCAAGTGTGTAGGCAGGTGCAGTCTACTTTCTTCACTGCAGGTGGTGCTTTACCAGTGATAATGCAGGTGGAGGAATTCGAGAGGAACCTAGTTGCTCTATGGTTTCCTCGGTCACAGGGAGGCAGCTATCTGCTTGGATGCCAGCACCCCATTCGGTGGCCATATTGGGCCAGGCAGAGTGTATTTTAGATCCTGGCTCCCAGGTTTGACATGCATTTTGTGATTGGCTAGAATAGGTATAGGTCACCATTCTGTCACGGACAGTGCCAGGGGCGGACTGACAACTCATGGGGCCCCCCGGGCAATAGGGGATCATGGGGCCCCTGTGTCCTCGCTCACACTCAAACCACACCTAAAAAAGCCTATAAAAGGTACCAGGGGCATTTCTTGGGGCCCCCTACTGACCCCGGGCTCTCGGGCAGTGCCTGAGTGCTCGAATGGTCAGTCTTCCCCTGGACAGTGCATAGCTTCAAGGAAAGGATCTTGAGGAGTGGGCAGGGATGGACTGACAACTCATGGGGCCCCCAGGCAATAGGGGATCATGGGGCCCCTGTGTCCTCGCTCACACTCAAACCACACCCAAAAAAGCCTCTGAAAGGTACTAGGGGCATTTCATGGGGCCCCCTGCTGACTCTGGGCCCTCGGGCACTGCCCGAGTGCCCAAGTGGTCAGTCCGCCCCTGGGAGTGGGGAAAGTGCAGGGACACGCCATCCTTCCTGGAAGCCTCCCCATTTGGGGATGATGGAAATAACTATGGTAGTTAGTGCTCCTCCAGTGATAACCTTGATCTTCCAGGTCCTGCTCAAGTTCTATACAAGCTGCTGGCCTTCTGCACTCTTACAACAGGAAGTCTCTTGCTTGCCACTGCTGCCATGTATAGAAAACCTTGCATGTTTTTTTTTTCCAATGAACACAAGGCGTTCTCTGATTGGACAAGGTGGAGAGGAGGAGTGGTGATGTCACCTTTTTCCAATATACGGTAAATGTAAAAACTGCAGTGGAGAAAACTCAGGTAAATCTCAGAACTGGATGGACAGAAATACAAATACTTTGGCATCTAAAAAAGTTCCCATATATGTATTTCATCTCAGTATTTAGCTGTTTGCCTAAAGTGCAACTGATTTTTCCATTTAATCAGTGTTTAGAAGCAAATTTTGACACCTCAGTCCTCCATGTTTTATATCTACACATGTTCATTTACTAAGTCACACATGGGAATGAATCAGGTTACTAGAAACACAACATGTGTATGACCAGCACATGATAAGTGTACAGTATAATGGAACGGTGGATTTATCAGGCTTACCGTGACATGTTTATATACCACATACATTTCTTTCCCTTAGAGGAAAGGCGGTATGATATCACTATTATCTAGCTGTGTGTTCTTTTTCAATAATCTACATTAAGGCCTGACGGCTTCCTGACCAAACCATGGAAGAATGTACAGCTACAAAGAATGGAAAATACTATTTATCTCCCTGATGGATTGAAGCGATCCAATAGGACCTGCAACTGACCTGGGAACATGAATTGAAATTATTTATTTATTAATTTCAGGCATTTTTATAGCGCCATCATCAGGGCTTTAAATACTTTTCAATTCACATTAATCTTTGCAATCAAGGAGCTTACAATCTATCTCACATACATGAATTCACGCATGCACGCCCAGGCATACTAGGGCTAATTTAGACAGAAGCAATTTACCCGACCACCATGTCTTTGGTGTGTTGGAGTACCCAGAGAAAATCCATACTAGAACTAACTCCATGCAAATAGGAAGGACCGTCCCGTGAGGATGTTATGGTGACGAAACGTGTAGGGCGTGGGGTACTCCAACACACCATGTCTTTGGTGTGTTGGAGTACCCAGAGAAAATCCATACTAGAACAAACTCCATGCAAATAGGAAGGACCGCCCCATGAGGACGTCGTGGTGACGAAACGTGTAGGGCGTGGCCAACTGAATGCAGACGTTTGTGACATTTCTTCTGTGTCTGTCGGAGATGATCCGCGATGAGCGGTACAAGTGATACCATACCTATGCATGTGATGCTGGTGTCGGCTAAGACACCCTGTTTTTAAGTGCGTTTTCAAATTAAAGTATGTTCTGGTTTTAAAAACTCGCTGCACTATTATTCCTTCTTTTTTTGCCTTTTGCCAAATGCTTATGGAGAATCGTATAGCGATCTAGGAGAGAGAGGTGTGGAGAGCTATTTCAGGATTATCTGGAACCAATCTATAATATAAAGTGGTGGTTACTTTCATCCTAAAAAAAGTCATTATTGCAGAACATTGCACCTTATATTTGGATTTTTGACGATTCATCGCACCCAGAGCAATAGCGTGGTTGCTGGTCTGTGAATTGATCAGCATATAGCTCTGGTGAGTCATCCAATCTTATTTTGGTGGTGGATTGTACTTGGTGATTTCAAATTTAACATTTTTTGGGACTTTGGACTTTTACATATTAATTTGAACACTTGATTTATTCATTATATAATTTTTTTTGAAATGTTTTGTTCGATTTTATATTGATGTATGCACAGTTTTTTTTAGAGTTTTTGTGTCTTGAGCGCATTCCTATAGTTGAATTCAAATAGGAAGGAAACCCAAGTACCCACAAGAAACCCACAGTAGCACAAGGAGAACATTCAAACTCTATGCATATAAAGTCTTAGATTAAAAAAAAAAATAACATTTGCGCTCTTCGCGTCTAAGATGATAAGCGACAATGCTTTGCTTTATACAGACATCAGAAAACCATTGGTTCATAATGTGAGCTGGGTGATGCAGATGTAGCCTGGCTTTGGTACCCACTGAGAAGCAACGATGTCCCAAAGACGGCCAAACAAAGTTGAGTAATTCATAGAAAAGTTAGCCTTTGAAATGCTAACTGGCTCTGCTAAAATCAGTATTCTCCAAAACGGAATACACTTTACATTAAATTGGATCTAACCCCGACTGGATACCAGCTGCTGTGTGTGTTTTTTTTTTTACATAAAATACATGTTTTCTCCTTTTTTGTTGGTCAGTAGAAAAATGTTCCATTGCATCAGTGGTCTCCGGAGGCCGAATGCGGCCCTTTCCTTGCCTTTATCTGGCCATAGGGGCTCTATTCCTTCCACTGATACGAGGCACTATTCCTCCCACTGACACCAACAAAGGAGCAATAATTCCTGCAGTAACATCAACAACGGAGCACTATTCCTCCCACTGACACCAGCAATTGGTCACTATTTTTCCCACTGATACCAACAAAGGAGCACTCATTTCTGCACTAACATGAACAACGGAGCACTATTCCTCCCACTGACACCAGCAATGGGTCACTATTTTTCCCACTGACACCCACAAAGGAGCAATAATTCCTGCACTAACATCAACAACGGAGCACTATTCCTCCCATTGACACCAGCAATGGGTCCCTATTTTTCCCACTGACACCAACAAAGGAGCACTAATTTCTGCACAAACATCAACAACGGAGCACTATTCCTTCCACTGACACCAGCAATGGGTCACTATTTTTCCCACTGACACCAACAAAGGAGCAAAAATTCCTGCACTAGCATCAACAGTGGAGCACTATTTCTCCCACTGACACCAGCAATGGGTCACTATTTTTCCCACTGACACCAACAAAGGAACAGTAATTCCTGCACTAACATCAACAACGGAGCACTATTCCTCCCACTGACACCAGCAATGGGTCCCTATTTTTCCCACTGACACCAACACAGGAGCACTCATTTCTGCACTAACATTAACAACGGAGCACTATTCCTCCCACTGACACCAGCAATGGGTCACTATTTTTCCCACTGACACCAACAAAGGAGCACTCATTTCTGCACTAACATCAACAACAGAGCACTATTCCTTCCACTGACACCAGCAATGGGTCACTATTTTTCCCACTGACACCAACAAAGGAGCACTAATTTCTGCACTAACATCAACAATGGAGCACTATTCCTCCCACTGACGCCAGCAATGGGTCACTATTTTTCCCACTGACACCGACGATGGAGCACTATTCTTCCCTCTGACACCAACAATGGGGTACCATTCTTCCCACTGACACCAACCATGGGGCACTATTCCTCCGATTCACACCAAAGGTGGGGCACTATTCCTCCAACTGACACCAATGATTGGGCACTATTACTCTTACTGCCACCAATGAGGCGCTAATAATTCCTTGAATATCAAAGATGGGTTATTCTTTACTCCCACTGATGCTGTGACATTTTCTACTCCCACTGGCCACAGTCCGGCCCCCTAAAGTCTGAAGCACAGTATACTGGCCCTTTGTTTAGAAAGTTTGCGAACCCCTGCATTACATTGGTGGCCAGTGGAAAAAAAATGTCCTGTTATATTGGTTACATGAGTCTGAAGTATGTAACACAACACTGAGTGTACAGAGTGCAGTGGTCAGGAGTATGTAATGTACTGCCCCTTACATTTCGACCAGCGGGATTAAAGACGACCGCTTATGTTGGCAGTAAGTGTGTCCTTGCAATATCATTAATGTGAATCTTTATATCTTAGAAAACAAGTTATATGTTCCACTGGTCCCATTGACGTTGATACGGTAACTATGCAGGTAACTATGTAGGCTCCTTCAGGCAAGGGCATGTCCACCATAGCTTAAGGAACAACACAAGGCAGATAGCACACCAATATCAATATCTTTAATTAAAATCAAAGTAAAGATAAAAATTAATTCACAAGGGGAAAGCTTAACAATCGCCTATTAGTGGCCCAGGATAGTACCCTGTATCTAGTCCAGGACAATCCTTCAGCCATGATCTACAGAGATTTCTGTAGGTCTTTAGCTGACACTCTGGGATTCTTCTTTACCTCATGCAGCATTCTGCGCTGTGCTCTTGCAGTAATTTTTACGGGACGACCAAGCCTAGGGAGAGTAACAACAGTGCTAAACTTTCTCCATTTGTAGACAGTCTGTCTTACCGTGGACACATGAACATCAAGGCCTTGGAGATACTTTTGTAACCCTTTCCAGCTTCATGCAAGTCAACAATTCTTGATCGTAGGTCTTCTGAGAGCTCTTTTCTGCGAGGCATGGTTCACATCAGACAGTGCTTCTTGAAACCAGTAAACCCAAAACAGGTGTGTGTTTTTTAAGGGCAGGACAGCTGTCAGCAACACATCCAATATCATCACACTGATTGGAGTCAAGGTTGGCTCACTCCTGGCTCCAATTAGCTCTGGGAGAAGTCATTAAGCTAGGGCCTCACATACTTTTTCCTCCCTGCACTGTGAATGTTTACATGTTATGTGCAATTAAACCATGGCAACATCTAATGTTTGTGTAGTATTATGTTCAGCAGACTGTGTTCTTTTATTGTTGTGACTTAGATGACGTTCAGAGCACATTTTATGCCCAATTCATACAAAACTCCACGTAATCCCAAGGGGTTCACATACTTTTTCTTGCAACTGTATGTGTTTATTTCCTCATGCACATGGGACATTTTGATAACAATGGTAACATTAGCTGTGTAAAGTCACATTAAAAATGTGAGTTTTTCAGCTTTTTTTAGCATTTTTGCATTAGCGTTTTGCCATGTTTTTCCACGTTTGCAGTTTTTAGAGGGGTTTTTTTGTAAAACAAATCCAAAAACGCTGGTTTGTGGCATTTTACTGCGTTTTTCAGCGTTAGAGCGTTTTTACAGCTAAAAAAAACTCTTTTAGAAACCCACTAGTCCTGGGTTTTTTTCCAGCCAAAAGCCGTCCCAGCCAAAAAACGTTGATTACAGTCTATGTGTGCATGGACACCTAGGATAACATGCTGGGGGGTTTACGAGCTGTAGCAAAAAACATCAAAAGCCAAAAAACAGCAGCTCTAAAAATGTCAAGTGTGCATGAGGACCTAGGATGGACTGACCCTTTAATACCAAGCTAATGCACTAGGACTGATACAAAATTAGACATACAACAGCTTAGCATGTCAGCGTCAGCTCTCCTGCTAACCTAAACATACCATAATCCCCCAGTCACTTCAGTATATACAGTGCTTCTCACCGCACGTGTCCTAAGCAAAGTTGATGTGTCATTTCAGATAAAACGGCCACCAGGCTGTCGAAATAGAGATGGGAAAATCTTGTGATTCCTGGAATTGGCTTCATTACATTTGAGACAATGAAAACCAGATTTCACGGTATAATTGGTCTCAATGGCTGGCTTAACCTTCCTCCCACTCCATTTCAGACATTTGGCTGATTTTCTTAAACAGTGATTGGTTTTAATCAGAATGTAATACGAAAAGAAACAACTGGTCTCCAACGTGAAGCTGATCACGCTAATTGCCTTTACTATGGAAACGTGAAACTCGATAAACTTAAGACATCTGGTCGATGGCATGAAAATGATTGAACTCTTCGTTTCTATGTTTGTGAAGCCAGCGAGGCAATATTGTTCAAAAAATAAATTTTCCATGGGTAATATGCATGCAGGGGCACTTGGCCTTCAAAAGGTATAAAACGTATTGGGTGGAGTATAATTATGGCGCATCCTACATCGCCGAAAGTGTTCCAAACATGCAGAAGTGTGTATGCCTTCTCTTTTCCCTCTCACTAACCATGCATACACACTACAGTTAAACTGATTTTAAAGGCTTTTTTTTTTTAAGAAAAAATAAAAAAAAGTACAGTGAAGGAAATGTGTATTTGATCCCCTGCTGATTTTGAATGTTTGCCCACTCACAAAGAAATGATCGGTCTAAAAATCGAATGGTAGGTGTATTGTAACACAGAGACAGAATAGCAACAAAAAATTCAAAACAAATGCATGTCTAATAAATGATGCACTGATTTGCATGTTCATGAGGGAAATACGTATTTGATCCCCTATCATTCAGCAGGATTTCTGGCTACCAGGTGTCTTTCATACAGGTAACAAGCTGAGATTAGAAGCAGTCTCTTAAAGGGAGTGGTGCTAATCTCATTTTGTTACCTGTATAAAAGACACCTGTCCACAGGAGCAATCAAACAATCAGATTCCAAACTCTCCACCATGGCAAAGATCAAAGAGCTGTCCAAGGATGTCAGGGACAAGATTGTAGACGTGAAGAAGGCTGGACTGGGCTACCAAACTATTGCAAAGCAGCTCGGTGAGAAGGTGACAACAGTTGGTGCAATCATTCGCAAATGGAAGAAACACAAAACAACTGTCAGTCTCCCTAGGTGTGGTGCACCATGCAAGATCTCACCTCGTGGAGTGTCAATGATTATGAGAACAGTGAGGAATCATCCCAGAACTACACGTGAGGATCTTGTCAATGATCTCCAGGCAGCTAGGACCACAGTCACCAAGAAAACAATTGGTAACACACTACGCCAAGGATTGAAATCCTGCAGTGCCCGCAAGGTTCCTCTGCTCAAGAAAGCACATGTCCAGGCCCGTCTGAAGGTTGCCACTGAACATCTGAATGATGTAGAGGACTGGTTGAAAGTGTTGTGGTCAGATGAGACCAAAATCGAGCTTTTTGGCATCAACTCAACTCCCCATGTTTGGAGGAGGAGGAATGCTGCCTATGACCCCAAGAACACCATCCCAACTGTCAAATATGGTGGTGGAAACATTCTGCTTTGGGGGTGTTTTTCTGCTAAGGGGACAGGCCAACTGCACCGCATCAAAGCGACAATGAACGGGGCAATGTACCATCAAATCTTGGGTGAGAACCTTCTTCCCTCAACGAGGGCATTGAAAATGGGTCGTGGATGGGTGTTGCAGCATGACAACGACCCAAAACACACGGCCAAGGCAACAAAGGAGTGGCTCAAGAAGAAGCACATTAAGGTCTGGAAGTGACCTAGCCAGTCTCCAGACCTTAATCCAATTGAAAATCTGTGGAGGGAGCTGAAAGTTCGAGTTGCCAAACGTCAGCCACCAAACTTTAATGACTTGGAGAGGATCTGCCAAGAGGAGTGGGCCAAAATCCCTCCTGAGATGTGTACAAACCTGGTGGCAACTACAGGAAATGTCTGACCTCTGTGATTGCCAACAAGGGATTTGCCACCAAGTACTAAGTCATGTTTTGTGAAGGGAATCAAATACTTATGAACATGTAAATCAGTGCATAATTTGTTAGACATGCATATCTTTTTAATTTTTTGTTGCTATTCTGTCTCTGTGCTACAATTCAGCTACCATTTGATTTTTAGACCGATCATTTCTTTGTGAATGGGCAAACATTCAAAATCAGCAGATTTTTATCAAATACTTATTTCCTTCACTGTATATACTGTGGTTTTGCACAGAGCAGCCCCAACCCTCCTCTTCCCGGGTCCCCCACAGGCTCTCCTGGCCCCTCCTTCCTGTCAGGTGCCCCCACAGCAAGCAGCTTGTGTACATTCACAGACAGCCACCCTCTCTCTCTTCTCATTGGCACACTGGCTGTGATTGACAGTAGTGGAAGCCAATGGCTTCTGCTTCTGTGTCAGCCAATGAGAAGAGGGAGTCCCGGGATAAACGAGACTCCAGTGCACATTGCTGGATCAAGAGGGGGCTTAGGTGAGTATTATGGGGGGCTTGGGGAGATGCTGAAAAGAGAAAGTTTTTTTACCTTCATGCATAGAATGCATGAAGGTAAACAAACCTTGAGCCTTCAGAACCACTTTAATTAAAGTAATAATAAATCTTCAATGTGCTTTTGAGGTTAACACATTGAGCACAATAAAGTAAACTTCTCTCAGCAAACTAATTCTTGGCCCAACTTCTGGCTTCTGCTCTCTTAGTGCTGCTTCCCTGAACGTCTGGTCTTCACTAACAGTGGCCAGTGCAGTCCCCAGCCAGTCTGTAGAAGGGGGGAGAAGAAGGGAAGAGTATTTAAGTGCTTTGCCATCCTAAACTTTGGAGCTGTGAGTTTTATTGATGCACACAGTGGGGGTTATTAGTAAATCTACCCCAGTGTATAGAGTCTCAGCTCTAGTCCCTGCATGCACGGGTGGCTCCATAGAGTGCTGCGAAAGAAAGGACGCTTCCCTGAACTTCTGGTCTTCACAGGAAGCTAACGTGCTATTAAGCCCTCAGGTTTAGGCATATATGCATCTTCTATTTCTTTTAATGCTCGCCTATGTTCCAGCTTAAGCTGGTGCCATGACCGCTGCCCCAGGATTCCTGTTTTGGGGTGGCTGCTTTCTCTTGCAGCATCCTATGGAGCCACCCTTGCATGCAGGGTCTAGAGCTGTGTCTCCCTACACTGTGTGCATCAATAGAAACACACAGCCCAACAGCCAAGTTTGGCAAGATACTCCCCTGTCCCTCCCTTCTCCAAGCTGACAGACTGGCTAGAGACTGCACTGTCCACTGATAGCTCTGAATTTTATCAAATATGTTATGGGGGTATGTTAATTTTTACTGCTTAATGGGTTAATTTAAAAAAGACAGCCAAGGGATTACTACTACTTCCATTACCTGCAGGGTGTATGGGCTCAGGCACAGTTGGAGTCCGGCTCGGTGCACATCTCTGTGAGGCAGAGGTGATGATGTAAACATGCCCACATGACAAGGAAAATTCCCATTGGCTGGCCATCGGAGGGGTACTCTCAGGATCCAGAAGGACATTGACGTCAGACCGAGCGGAATGAAGGGGACCAAGTGGTGAGAAATAATATGTGGTGCTGAACTAGCAGTCCCCGCAGGCAGAAACGTTATCAGCAAGGGAGCTGGATAAGAGGCTCAAGTGAATATAACTGATTTCACCAGATAAAGAAATCTTAAAGTGATTCTAAACCTTAATTTATAAAAAAAATATTAAACATGTCATATATACCTGCTCTGTGCAATGCCTTTGCACAGAGCAGCCCAGATCCTGTTCTTCTAGGGTCCCCCTCCTGGCTTCTCCTCTTCGGCGAATGCCTCCAGAGCAAGCCGCTTGCTATAGGGGCACTCCTGCAGGCTTGATCCTGAGCAACGCTGCCTGCGTCCATAGACACAGAAATCGAGGCTCGGCCCTTCCCCCTGTCCCCTCGTCACAGGATGTGATTGACAGCAACAGGAGTCAATGGCTTCCGCTGCTGCCTCCATGCCTTGTGAGAAGAGAGAGAGCTGCTGTTCTTGAGCGCAGCATTGGATCGAGATCAGGCTTAAGAAAGTATTTAGGAGGGGCTGAGGGGGTCACTCAGCATAGAAGGATTTACCTTAATGCAGAGAAAGCCTTTAGAACCCATTTAACTTCTGGAAGAAGGGGTAAGAGGCGGGTGGGAGACAGGGATGGGCAAAAAAATAGATTTTGTCTGGAACTGGGCTTCAAAGCTGTACCCCAGGTGGACATAAAAGACATACATTAATGCAACTCAGTGTTAATTAATATACCATTAACTGCAATTGTTTTTAAATACAAGCAGCAAAAGTACCTGAATCTGGCTTGGTATCAGCCTCATACAGCAGGACTTAACCTGAGAAAGAAAGAAGCAGCACAAGGAGCCAATTCATTGTGCTGCAGTGCTCATGTGCTGACAAGGATGATACTGACAGGAGGAGACAGCAGAGTGACAGGAAGATGAGCTCATTAGTCTGCTGCTTTTTTATTTTATTGTCCAGTCACAGTCAAGGGGAGAGACAAGACCAGAGCGGGCTGTGCTGCATGGGGTCTGTACAACTCAATATAGGATGGACAGAAATACAAATCCTCTGGCAGGTAAACTGACTTCCATATATTAAAATGTTAGTAAACCCACAACAGTACAATCAGTCTGTAGATGCAGTGTAGCATGCTTGTTATACTCACTGTGGAACCTAAGGGGGTAATCTTCTGCATTGTGTAAAAGGACTGTTTGGTCCTGTTTTCTCTGCCCCTCCACTTGTTGAAAGGTCCACCTGATAAGACAGACTGAACCCGTAGTCACATGCACATGCTCAGTTTTGTGTGTATTGCTAGAGAGATTTTTTTTTTCTTGGGAGAATGCATGTGATCAGCACAGGGCCAATCAGCACTGTCCACACAGAGCTCAGGAGCTCTACATTCTCCTAGAGCAGAAAGAAAACTCCCACAATCTTTAACCAGTGCTCTGCTGAATTCGCAAAACTGCTCTAACTGCTGATAATAAATGGTATTTAGCAGTTTATATTTACTAAAATGTTTGCATTTCCATGTTGCGTGTACTGTGGGAGACCAGATATAGTGAATGCAGGGTCTGGGGAGACCAGATATAGTGAATGCAGGGTCTGGGGAGACCAGATATGGAGAATGCAGGGTCCAGGGAGACCAGATATAGTGAATGCAGGGTCCGGGGAGACCAGATATAGTGAATGCAGGGTCCGGGGAGACCGGATATAGTGGATGCAGGGTCTGGGGAGACCAGATATAGTGAATGCAGGGTCCGGGGAGAGCGGATATAGTGAATGCAGGGTCCGGGGAGACCAGATATAGTGAATGCAGGGTCCGGGGAGACCAGATATAGTGAATGCAGGGTCAGGGGAGACCAGATATGGAGAATGCAGGGTCCGGGGAGACCAGATATAGTGAATGCAGGGTCCAGGGAGACCAGATATAGTGAATGCAGGGTCCGGGGAGACCGGATATAGTGGATGCAGGGTCCGGGGAAACCAGATATAGTGAATGCAGGGTCCGGGGAGACCAGATATAGTGAATGCAGGGTCCGGGGAGACCGGATATAGTGAATGCAGGGTCCGGGGAGACCGGATATAGTGAATGCAGGGTCCGGGGAGACCGGATATAGTGAATGCAGGGTCCAGGGAGACCGGATATAGTGAATGCAGGGTCCGGGGAGACCAGATATAGTGAATGCAGGGTCCAGGGAGACCGGATATAGTGAATGCAGGGTCCGGGGAGACCGGATATAGTGAATGCAGGGTCCAGGGAGACCAGATATAGTGAATGCGGGGTCCGGGGAGAGCAGATATAGTGAATGCAGGGTCCGGGGAGACCGGATATAGTGAATGCAGGGTCCAGGGAGACCAGATATAGTGAATGCAGGGTCCAGGGAGAGCGGATATAGTGGATGCAGGGTCCAGGGAAACTGGATATAGTGAAGGCAGGGTCTGGGGAGAGCAGATATAGTGAATGCAGGGTCCTGGGAGACCTGATATAGAGAATTCAGGGTCCGTGGTGACCAGATATAGTGAATGCAAGGTCCGGGGAGACCGGATATAGTGAATGCAGGGTCCAGGGAGAGCGGATATAGTGGATGCAGGGTCCGGGGAGAGCGGATATAGTGGATGCAGGGTACGGGGAGACCAGATATAGTAAATTCAGGGTCCAGGGAGACCAGATATAGAAAATGCAGGGTCCTGGGCAGGGGTGGACTGACCATTTGGAAACTCAGGCACTGCCCTAGGGCCTGGGGCCAGTAGGGGGCCCCATGAGATGCCCGTGGTACCTTTTTCATAGGCTTTTTTGAGTTTGGGCAAGGACACAGGGGCCCCATGATCCACTGTTGCCCGAGGCCCCATGAGTTGTCAGTCCGCCCCTGGTCCTGGGTTTAGTAACACTTCGGATGCAAATAATATTTTTTAGTCCTGAAAGAGTTAACGGCCAATAGTGGAGTTATGCATTTAAAATACCAGCTGATAGCAACTGCAATCACTTACTGAGAGAATTCAGAGGAAACAAGGTCTAGCATCTGCCAAAGGAGTGGACTGTGTGGGAGGATGGACCTATCCCTGAAGCCTGATGTTTTACATGCAATCTGGTTTTAATTGGGATAAATCCCTTGTTTGCTAGAATGCTGACTGCACATTGCTCTTCTGCCAGTGTGATTGTTTCCCTGCTGTCTCAGAAGACCTGTCATTCTTATATTGCTGTCATGAGTATACGCTGCTTTCTCATACAATAGGATCCCACTATGTGACCAGCACATATGCATTAAGTTGCAAAAGAAAGGTGCATGGCATTGCAAAATTACATTGCTTAATAAAGTATTTTTATACCCCAACATTTCGGGGTTAAGGATGCCTATTTAATTAAGTGAGCTGCCAATGCTCCACAATGGACCTAAAATTGCATCTGCCATGTGGCCATATTAGGTCAATGATGTCGCCAGCATTCCTGCAATTTGATACATGTGACTGCTGGGCGGAGATTTACATGGCTGTGGCGGCTGGACCAATGGCCTGCTATCACGTGACAGTTACCCGTAGTTTCAGGTTGAGTTCTTCCTTAGCTCATCCACGCCCTAAAGGAATGCATGTCCAACACACCTTCATTGCAGCTCATCACAACTCATGGTAGTGTGCTGTGTCGGCAATAATGGCGCAGATGCGATTTAAGGTCCATTGTGGAGCGCTGGCATCCCATTTGATTGAATGCAATGCACATAAATAATGTGTTATGGCACTGCATTGGACCATGTTCTGGCCTCCCCCTCCCAAAAATTAAAAGTTAGCAGCTACAAATACTGTAGCTGCAGAATTTTAATATTAGGACACTTACCTGTCCAGGGATCCAGCGGTGTCCTCAACCCAAGCTGATTCTTCAATCGGCTGTCGAGTGCTGGCTCCGCCATCTTGACTAAGGGAAACTGGCAGTGAAGCTTTGCATCTTCACAGTCGGTTTCCTACGTGCTGCACTTTGTCAATGGGCCGCAGTCCTCTGGGACCGGAGAAATGTCCCAGAGGGCTGCGGGGGGATGGAGGGGGGGAGCAAACTTCCTTCTCAGTTTACCGCAGTAAACTGAGCTGGAAGTGGGTGTTAAAACAAGGTACCCGCTCCCCCCCACCCAAAAGGTGACAAATGTACCAACATGGGGGGGGAGAGGCAGATAAGCAGAGATTCTACTTTTGAGTGGATCTCCACTTTAAGGAAAGTGTTAAAGCCAGACTCCGGGAAACTTAAAAAGTATCCCTTGCACTGTAGCTGTGCACTGCAAAAGGTTAATTGCTTGATTAGGTCTAGGGGACATACTTACACAATCCTGCACTCCTCTGTGCTGCTATAATGGTCCCCAGAGAGTCTTCACCCCCATGCTCCAGCGGTCTAAGGTCCTGATATCATCAAGACCATTACATAGTCCATAGCCCTGCACTAGACATAATGATGCAGAGGGACAGTCTACCACTGGAGCATGGGGGAGCGCCGTTTTACTGGTGGACTGGAGGATCAGGTAAGTTAAAGTGCTCCTCTTCCCTACACTAAATGAGCAGTTGACCCTTGCAGTGGGGCACACCCTCACTGCAAAGGATAATTTTGCCTGTCTATTTATCCGCACTACTGATCTTTGTTCTCTTAAAGAACTACAGTGTCTTGATGAATATTCAACATTGGACACTTCAGAAAGTGCATGATGCCTGATGCACCCACCCTCCCAACTGCCCAAAGGACAACAGTGTAGATGCCATTGCATGGAACACCAGTGTCCAGCAGGGAACCAGGGATCTAACAGAATATTTTTTAATAGGTCCAGTTCTCTACTTTCAATGAAGAACATCTGCCTGGCACATCTGAGGCCACCTATATGGATAACTAGATCATGTGACTGTTGTCTTATATCTGTGTGTACCCTTATGCTCTGCTATATGGACGGGTAGTTTGGCATGGACATTTCACTGATTGAGTGCCCAAGAAATAGTAAAAAATTCAGTGGAACATTCAGCCAACCACTGTCCACCCATGATTGAAAAACCAGCTTTGAGCAGACAGACCCTTTAGGTAGTGGTAGATAATATGTATTTGGGTGCTAGGGATCAGTCTGTTTCTAAGCCTTTAAATAGAAAGTAAAAGGTCACATTCCAAGGCAATGTAGCATAACCACTAATAAAATGGTTTGCCTATGGTTTATCTTGGCCTGGATCCAAGATAAGAAGAAACTATCATTAAAATTAGAACGACCCTGGGGATTGTGACTTCTACATGCTTTAGGGATGTATGTCAAATATGTGTTTTAGTGCTGGCATTGTTTTAAACATGGATTCCTCTGAGAACATATATCACATTCCCACTGCTGTGTGCCTCTTTATAGAGGCCAGTACTATAACTACCCAACGGCTTGACCATTCTGGCATAGTATACTAATCTCAGAGAATAGGTGCCTGAACTCCCGCTTCTGAGTCAGCCCCTGTCTCTGCTCCCTACCCACCTCCAAATATCATCACTTGGTTCCACCTCCCAGTACTGCCCCTTTTAGAGAATACAGAATCAAGTATCATTTTGTGGTGTTAAGTCATTTGTATGGAATTTGTTAATGATAACAAGAAAAGCAGTAAAATAGTTCCACTGCACCAAGTAACAATAGATCCCCCAGCAACAATAGACTCTCCCAGCATCAATGGACCGCCCCCCCCCCCCCCCGCAACAAAATAACACAACAGCAACAACAGACCACCGGCAGCAACAACAGATCTCCCAGTAGCCAATAACAATAGACCCTCCAGCAGCCAATAACAATAGACCTCTCCCTCAACAGTAGATCCCTCCCATCAACATAAGCCCCCCCTCGTCCCCAGCAACTATAGATTCCCATGCAAAAAGAGTGACATCCAGTGACATTAGATCCCCCAGCAGCCAGCATCAATAGACCTTTCAACACACCCCAGCACCACTTATTACATACATTCAGTGCTTGTGCTGCCGGAACTGCATTCCAGCTGAACAAAGGCCTGCTAATAGATGTGTAGGGACCCTGCCCTATGGATGAATGTCCCTAGCTCAAATTTCATGTTGCAGCTAGGCTTTAGTCAGTCTAAGCTCTGAATTGTTATACACGGCTCAAAAAAATGAAAGGAACACTTTGAAAACCCATCAGATCTCAATGGGGACACATCTCCTGCTGGATCTCTGTACTGACATGGATGGGGTAATGTGTTAGGAATGTAAGGATGCCCCATCGTTTGATGGAAATGAAAATGATCGACCTACAGAGGACAGAATTCAAAGACACCCCGAAAATCAAAGTGAAAAAATGATGCAGCAGGCGAGTCCATTTTGCGGAAATTTCATTGCAGCAATTCAGAATGGTCCTTAGTAGTTTGTATGGACCCCACGTGCTTGTATGCATGCCTGACAAAGTCGGGGCATGCTCATAATGAGACCACGGATGGTGTCCTGGGGCATTTCCTCCCAGATCTGGACCAGGGCATCACTGAGCTCCTGGACAGTCTGAGGTGCAACCTGGCAGCGTCTGATGGACCAAAACATGACATCCCAGAGGTGTTCTATTGGATTTGGGTCAGGCGAGTGTGGGGGCCATTTAATGGTATCAATTCCTTTATCCTCCAAGAACTGCCTGCGTACTCTCATCACATGAGGCCAGGCATTGTCATGCACCAGGAGGAACCCAGGACCCACTGAACCAGCGTAGGGTCTGACAATGGGTCCAAGATTTCATCCCGATACCTAATGGCAGTCAGGGTGCCATTGTCTAGCCTGTAGAGGTCTGTGCATCCCTCCATGGATATGCCTCCCCAGACCATCACTGACCCACCACCAAAACGGTCGTGCTGAACCATGTTACAGGCAGCAGAACGTTCTCCACAGCTTCTCCAGACCCTTTCACGTCTGTCACATGTGCTCAGAGTGAACCTGCTCTCATCTGTGAAAAGCACAGGATACCAGTAGTGGACCTGCCAATTCCGGTGTTCAATGGCAAATGCCAATTGAGCTCTATGGTGCCGGGCAGTGAGCACAGGGCCCACTAGTGGACGTGGGGCCCTCAGGCCACCCTCATGAAGTTTGTTTCTGATTGTTTGCTCAGAGACATTCACACCAGTGGCCTGCTGGAGGTCATTTTGTAGAACTCTGGCAGTGCTCATCCTATTCCTCCTTGCACAAAGGAGCAGATACCGGTCATGCTGATGGGTAAAGGACTTTGTATGGCCCTGTCCAGCTCTCCTAGCGTAACTGCCTGTCTCCTGGAATCTCCTCCATGCTTTTGAGACTGTGCTGGGAAACACAGCAAACCTTCTGGCAATGGCACGTATTGATGTGCCATCCTGGAGGAGTTGGACTGCCTGTGCAACCTCTGTAGGGTCCAGGTATCGCCTCATGCTACCATTAGTGACACTGACTCTAGCCAAATACAAAACTAGTGAGAAAACAGTCAGAAAAGATGAGTAGGGGAAAAAATGTCAGTGGCCTCCACCTGTAAAACCATTCCTGTTTTGGGGGTCATCTCACTGTTGCCCATCTAATGCACCTGTTGTTAATTTCATGAACACCAAAGCAGCTGAAACTGATTAACAACCCCCTCTGCTACTTAACTGACCAGATCAATATCCCAGGAGTTTAACTGACTTGATGCTATACTCTAATTAAAACGTCTTCCTTTAATTTTTTGGAGCAGTGTAATTCTGCATTTGTTGGATTTTTCAAATTATTGTTTGCTTCTGCCTGCTGTTGGGGACACTCCCTGGCAATAGAACAAGAAGATACCAGAATTCTAAGGTATGAATATTGATCTCTATCTTGCAAACCAGGAGGTTGACTGCCAGTGGTGCATGTTAGGGGAGGATATAAATATTTGGGGTGACCTTCCAGAAGGGTCTTTTGTCCTTGCCTCGTGGACTGTTGCCAGGGCAGGAGGCTGTGGTGGAAGACCCGGCCTCCCAGACCTGTGACCTAGGAAGGATGAAGCCAAGTGAGGGCTTTGATGGAGGGTACATCCTAGAGAAGTGAAGCTGGAGCCTTGTTGGAGCACCAGAAGGGACTTCACTGCTACAGATTGTTCTTCAGAGCTGGGTAGAACCTGCTGCTGATAGACATTGAGGGGAAGTCTGATGGCTCAACCTAAAAGGTATTTCTGTGGTCTTAAAAACTACTCTGAAGTTTCTGAAGAGAAGCCAGTCTTGCCTTGAAGATTCCAATTTCTGTTTTGACTGTTGTCAATGAAAATGTCTGAAGTCATTTTTTTGGTATCATGTACCTTAACCCCATCTCCCTGAGTTGAACGCACTTAATTAACTTATCTAAAGTCACTGGTGCTGAAAGAGCCAAGAATTCTACCCTGAGTTTGATATACTAGCCCACAGAGCAGTCTGAGGGTCCTCACCAACCACTGTAGAGTGCTATAAATGGAAAACGAGGTGTTTCAATACTATATTTCCTAAAACAACTATTGCATCATGCCCATCCCATAACCATACACTGGCACATTGGTCACATAATTTTTGCTGAAGGACAGAAAAACATTTCAGGCAAAGCTGCTAGATGGCCAACACTTTCAAACACCAGCCACAGTAAGCCTTTCTGTTGAGATCACATGACAAGTGCCACAGCATTGGTCACATGATGGCACTAGAACAGTTCTAATGTAGGAGAGTTGCAGGTAAAAGGTATTTCATATCTGTCTTTGGCTTCTAATACTTTCTCTAGAGATAATTATTGTAAAAAAGCACTTTAATACAGAACTTCACCCTAAAAGGGAAGTACCGCTTTATGGCCTCTTACTCCCTCCTCTTCTATTTTTGGCACTGGAGGAGGACAGGTACCAGGTTTTGACCGGTACCTGCTCCTACTTCTGGTTGGATTGCCACAGTGATCCACTGGAAGTTCTACACCCCCACCCCCACTCATAACCTTCGGGAACACGTTGCAGGTCCCAGAAAGTGTAGCAAGGCTTCCACATATGCAATGGAAAGCCAGTTATGAAGTAAGCAAGTGATCACAGCCGGCCGTCCACAGCAAAACATGCTAGCGCCAGGGTCCCGAAAACTGGTGAAGAATTGGTCTGAGTAAGGACAGCGCTGGACCCCTGGACAGGTAAGTGTCCTTTTATTAAAGTCAGCAGAGACAGTATCTGACTTTATTTGTGGATCTCCACCCAACCTCCCACCCCTTTGGTATCTGTACATTTCAGATACTCACCCATCCAGCGGATCCAGCGTTGTCCCACTGCTCTGCCACTGCCCTGTCCCACGCCACAATGTTCTGTCATCAACGAGAGGCTTGCCAGCTCTTCCGGGTTCAAATATATGTCAATATATTTGGGATGAATATTTTTTAAATATATTTCAAATATATTTTTCATCCATTTGGGTATCTAAGCCTACGACCTGCCCTGAGACGTAGAACCAGTAAAATGCTTAAACTTTTATAATGGCGGGACAAGTGTGGGACTGCTGCCTGCTGTTCCGGAAAAGCTATGATACTCTTTGAACCCTCTTTAGGTCCAGGAACTGGACTTGACAACTTAAGCACTAGGAGATCCCGTTACAGGCACAGTTCACAAACACCAGCACATCAGGATACTTATTTTCAAAAACAAAGTGGCAGTTGCACTGTATTTTCAGTCTAATATGTTTAAAGATTACCGTCACATGACTAAATCAGAGAGGCTTCCTTTTGAGCTGAGCCTCCAGTGTGATAATGGACCTTCATCTTGTTTACTGGATATTCATTTCAGATATTGTTTTTACAATGCTTAGAAAAATATTGTATTGTTCTTGTACTGTCGCATGATCTGTCTCCCTTTGTAATGTACAGCGCTGAGCGAACTGTTGGCGCTTTATAAATACTGTATAATAATAATAATAATAGGATACTTTGCATTTTGGCAAGGCATTATTGCCTGCAGGTTTCCTTTCACATCGCACACTTCTTGCTATTGCTATTCCTCACATATACATAACTCCTAGATATTATCTGGGCTCCCTGCTGTAATAGAGTGTTTGTTAGCAGACATTCCAGCTTTTGGAGAGGAAATTTTCATCTTGCACAAGAAAAGCAGGAAACGGTGTCACTAATAATGAGGAGGAGGGTAAAGAAAGTCTCAGGCAACGAGAAATGGGAAGGAAAGGGAAGCCATCAGGTGGTACTACACGCGGCACAGTTTAATGAGCGGAAGCTGAGCGTGGCACCGGGGCCCAATCAGTGACAGAGAGGATGGAATGTCTTGGAACAAAGGAGAGGGCGTGTCCACTTTTCGTAAACTGAAACTGTCGAACGTTCCCACATGGAAGAAAAATATATTTTAAATATATTTTTAAAATATTCTTCCCAAATATATTGACATATATTTGAAATACTATAATCTTGGTCGTACGCAATATATTTATATATATATATATATATATATATGTATATATTCACACACATACATACACACTGTATGTTGAAATGCATTGTTTATATATTACAGAATATATGGAAAATATTTTTAAATATATATTTTTTTAAATATAATCTGCAGATTTTTCTTAACATATAAAAAAGACATTTTAACATATATTTGTAAATTCATTCCAAAAATGTAGATTAAATGTATTTTTAAAGACAACCAGTATATTTGAAAATGTATTTTTTTTAAGTATTTTTCATATATTTTGTAATATATAAAAGATGTATTTCAACATACAGTATATACAGTAAAGGAAATAAGTATTTGATCCCCTGCTGATTTTGAATGTTTGCCCACTCACAAAGAAATGATCAGTTTAATAATCGAATGGTAGGTATATTGTAACACTGAGAAACAGAATAGCAACAACAAATTCAAAATAAGTGCATGTCTAACAAATTATGCACTGATTTGCATGTTCATAATGGAAATATGTATTTGATTCCCTTCACAAAACATGACTTAGTACTTGGTGTCAAATCCCTTGTTGGCAATCACAGAGGTCAGACGTTTCCTGTAGTTGGCCACCAGGTTTGCACACATCTCAGGAGGGATTTTGGCCCACTTCTCTTGGCAGATCCTCTCCAAGTCATTAAGGTTTGGTGGCTGACATTTGGCAACTCGAACTTTCAGCTCCCTCCACAGATTTTCAATCAGATTAAGGTCTAGAGACTGTCTAGGCCACTCCAGGACCTTAATGTGCTTCTTCTTGAGCCACTCCTTTGTTGCCTTGGCCATGTGTTTTGGGTCATTGTCATGCTGGAACACCCATCCACGACCCATTTTCAATGCCCTGGCTGAGGGAAGAAGGTACTCATCCAAGATCTGACGGTACATTGTCCCGTCCTTCGTCCCTTTGATGCAGTGCAGTTGTCCTGTCCCCTTAGCAGAAAAACACCCCCAAAGCAGAATGTTTCCACCACCATGTTGGACAGCTGGGATGGTGTTCTTGGGGTCATAGGCAGCATTCCTCCTCCTCGAAACATGGTGAGTTGAGTTGATGCCAAAGTGCTCGATTTTGATCTCATCTGACCACAACACTTTCATCCAGTCCTCCTCTGCATCATTCAAATGTTCAGTGGCAAACTTCAGACTGGCCTGGACATGTGTTTTCTTGAGCAGAGGGACCTTGCGGGCACTGCAGGATTTCAATCCTTGTCGGCGTAGTGTGTTACCAATTGTTTTCTTGGTGACTGTTGTCCCAACTGCCTGGAGATCATTGACAAGATCCTCACGTGTAGTTCTTGGATGATTCCTCACTGTTCTCATGATCATTGACACTCCACGAGGTGAGATCTTGCATGGTGCACCAGACCTAGGGAGACTGACAGTTGTTTTGTGTTTCTTCCATTTGCGAATGATTGCACCAACTGTTGTCACCTTCTCACCGAGCTGCTTTGCAATAGTTTGGTAGCCCAGTCCAGCCTTCTTCACGTCTACAATCTTGTCCCTGACATCCTTGGACAGCTCTTTGATCTTTGCCATGGTGGAGAGTTTGGAATCTGATTGTTTGATTGCTCCTGTGGACAGGTGTCTTTTATACAGGTAACAAAATGAGATTAGCACCACTCCCTTTAAGAGACTGCTTCTAATCTCAGCTTGTTACCTGTATGAAAGACACCTGGTAACCAGAAATCATTCTGAATGATAGAGGATCAAATACGTATTTCCCTCAAGAACATGCAAATCAGTGCATGATTTGTTAGACATGCATTTCTTTAGAATTTTTTGTTGCTATTCTGTCTCTGTTACAATACACCTACCATTCGATTTTTAGACTCATCATTTCTTTGTGAGTGGGCAAACATTCAAAATCAGCAGGGGATCAAATTCTTATTTCCTTTACTATATATATATTTTGAAATATATTGAATACGGCCAAAATTGTAGTATTTCAAATATATGTCAATATATTTGGGAAGAATATTTTTTAAGTATGTATAAAATATATTTTTCTTCTATGTGGGTTATACTGGAGGGCCAAATAAATAAAAGTTTCTTGGAACACAACCGTCCATGACAAAATAGCATGTTAGGTAATCTTAATTTTATATTTTTTTTATTCAATTATGTTTGTGCTTTGTTATTAATTTATTCTCCTGCTGCGCATGTAAAGAATATGTGTGGAGGGAAATAGGGTGTCCTTTACGCTCGAAAGCCACACATATGGTGAGAGTATGCTCATTCTACACTCTCAGCACTGTGATCGTGCTGTCAGAGACAGTACTTGGTTTTCCATTATGATCAACATCCATCATTCAATACTACATTAATAGATGTTTTGTTTACTGTACATTACATACAAATGATCTTGGTATCCCACATGGAAGACAAATATATTTCCAATATATTTAGAAAAAAAAATTATATATGTGACATATATTTACAATATATTGGCCTACCCGAATATATTTTAACATGTATTCCAAAAATGTAAATTAAAATATATTTTCCAAAGGCATATATTTAAAAATATATTTTTCAAAATATATTTTCCAGAGATTTTTGAACATCTAAAAAAATGCATTTAAACATAGATTTTTAAATAAATTTGTAAATGCATTCCAAAAATGTAAATTAAATGTATTTTCCAAAGACATATATTTGAAAATATATTTTTAAAATATATTCTTCAGATTTTTTTAACAGATAAAAAAGTCATTTCAACATATAATTTTACATATATTTGTAAATGCATTCCAAAGTACACTTTGAAATATATTTCCCAAATATATTGAAATATATTTTTGAAATATATTGAATATGGCCAAAATTGTAGTATTTGAAATATATGTCAATATATTTGGGAAGAATATATTAAGAATGTATTTTTAAAATATATTTAAAATATATTTTTCTTCCACGTGGGTACAGCTGAAGAACTCTTCTTCAAACGGAGTAGTTCTTAGGGTTTATTCTAGTCTGAAAATGCTCCTGCCAATAAACGCTGAGAAAAGCCTACTTGTGCATGGACACATAGGATAACATGCTGGGGAATTTACTGGCTGTAGAAAAAAATGCCTGAAACCCCAAACAGCCGCTGTAAGAGTGCCCAGTGTGCATGAGGCCTTAGTCCTCATGCACACTGGACGTTTTGATAACACTGGTAACATTAGCTGTGTAAAGTTATATTAAAATTGTGAGGTTTTCAGCTTTTTTTAGAGTTTTTGTATTAGCATCTTGCAGTGTTTTGCCGCGATTAGCGGCGTTTTCCCGCATTTTTACCAAATTTTTGGAATGCATTTACAAATATATGCAAAAATATATGTTAAATTTACTTTTTTATATGTTAAAAAAAATCTGAAGAATATATTTTCCAAAAATTTATTTTTAAAAATATATATTTTTTTAAATATATTCTTCAAATTTTTGTTAACATATAAAAAAGTCATTTTAACATATATTTTTTACATATTTTTGTAAATGCATTCTAAAAATGTAGATGTGTATTTTTAAAAAACATACAGTATATTTGAAATGTATTTTTTTAAAAATGTAAAAATGCTCTAACGCTGCAAATGCCAGTTTGTCGCGTGTTTCAGCATTAAAGTGTTTTTACAGCTAAAAAACTCCTCTAGAAACCCACTAGTTCTGGGTTTTTTATCCAGCCAAAAAATGCCCCTACCAAAAAACGTTGATTGCAGTCTATGTGTGCATGGACACCTAGGATAACATGCTGGGGGGTTTACTGGCTATAGAAAAAAAAACATCAAAAGCCAAAAACAGCCGCTGTAAAAATGTCCAGTGTGCATGAAGATTTAAAAGCATATTTTTGAAAATGTGTATTTTTAACCATTTGCCGCCCACCCTATGGCCGAATGGTGGGCGGCAAATGTCATCAGCGTTATGGCGTCCTCCCGCACATGCGCAGATTGCGCTCCTGCAGAGCGGCGCGATCTGTCACCGGCCGTGTACATTCGGATAAGGCCGATGACAGATCTGAGTATCGGCCCCCATTACCGGTACCATGTGACCTGCTGTGACCAATCACAGCAAGTCACATGTCAGTTGTGTACAATGGATGGCTTCATTCATGCCATCTATTTTATACTAGTGTCTAGCTGTGAATGGTCACAGCTAATCACATGCACATGTCATGTGATTAGCTGTGGCCAAATCACAGCTAAGCACAAAAAAAAAAAAAAAACCCTGAATGAATCGATGTCATTCAGGTAAATGCTTGCTTATAGCAAAGTAATTCTGGCTGTCAGTGCTTATAGCAAAGTAATCCTGAAGTACTGGCTGTCAGTACTTCAGGATTAATCAATTTTCAGATATATTCCAGTTTGTGTAACTTTCCTACAAACTAAATAATACATCCTAATTTGGGTTATTTTCACCAAAGACATGTAGCAGAATACATCTCGGCCTAAATTTATGAAGAACAATTATTTATTTGCAAACTTTTATAACAGAAACAAAGAAAACTTTTTTTTTTCAAAATTTTCGGTCTTTTTTATTAATTTAGCAAAAAATGAAAAACCCCAGCGGTGATTAAATACCACCAAAAGAAAGCTCTAGTTGTGTGAAGAAAATGATAAAATTTTAGTTTGTGTACAATGTTGTATGACCGCGCAATTGTCATTCAAAGTGTGAGAGCGCTGAAACCTGAAAACTGGCCTGGGCAGGAAGGTGTAAAATTGCCCGGTATTGAAATGGTTAATAAATGACCAATTTCATTTATCTATATTATGAGCTACATTACTCTGTATTTTTAATTAGAAGCATTTAACTGCCTGGTTTTCAGTCTGTACTAATGATATAAACATCCTTTGTCGGTCTATGATATCTGATATAGTAGTAGACCGACATGTACTCAGTGCTGGTGACCTCTGTATAGAGGGACACATTTGCTGATAATTGCATACAGCGCTGGTCGCACAGTCTGTTTTCTGAGTCTCGCTGTACGCAGGATGTTTGGAATTTTTCTCAGTTGAGTACCATGACTGTGTCACATATTTCTTCCTCATCGGTCACTATGACATCAGGCAATGGGGTTACACCCAGCTAACAGCGCTCCATCATTTCCTACTGCAGTGGGGAAATGAGAGGAACACGGGAAGTCTTATTACACAACTTGCCGCAATAATAAGAGTGGCATCGCAAAACAATTCTTTAGGAGTTTCATTTTGAATGGCAGCCCGATGCAATAAGCCACATGGAAGAAAAGTATATTTGAAATATATTTTAAAAATATTCTTCCCAAATATATTGACATATATTTGAAATACTGAAATTTTGGCCATATTCAATATATTTCAATAAATATATATATATATATATATATATATATATATTTATATACTTTATTACAAAATATGAAAAATATTTTTAAAAATACATTTCAAATATACTGCATGTCACTTCCTGACATCATTGCTTACTACTAGTGAAATCTGTGAATGATCACAGGGATCACATGATACAGGGCTATTCACAACAGCCTTGTACCATGTGACAAGCTGTGACCAATGACGCACTGTCAGGGATCGCGGCTCCGTGGTCCACGATCGCGGCTCTGTCCCCCGCGCATGCGCATTGGCGGCAGATCGCGCCGGGACACAGGCACTAGGTCCCGGCGAGCCGCGGCTGACAGGACGCCGCGCATGCGCAGTAGGAGCCGCGGGCGCGCCTCAGGCGTCCAATCACAGCCGGGGGCGCGTCCTAGCCGGCCAATTACAGTGCAGGGCGCACTATTTAAAGATGCCCTGCACTGGCACAGATTGCTGCAAGGTCTTTCTGTGATTCTGAGTTCCTGCACCCGTATAGTGACCCTGATTGACCCTGACTACGCTGCCTGCCCCTGTGATTGACCCGGATTGCCCTGACTATTCTGCCTGCTCCTGTGATTGACCCGGATTGTCCTGACTATTCTGCCTGCTCCTGTGTTTGACTCAGATTGCCCTGACCATTCTACGGACTGACTTACCCTGCTGATCCTGCGTGTGACCCGACTACTCTTTGCCAACCGATTCTGTACCCCGCTTACCCTCACGGGCCCACGATCCATTACTACCCTGCTGGGGCCGCCATCCTCTTCACATCTGGCTCTCCCGGTACCTGTCCCCGGAGGTCTCCTCAGCCACTGGTGGGCCTGCTCGGAGGTCGTGACCTGGCCCAGGACTGTTTCAAGTCCATCCCCACCATCAGGGGCCCTGGTGAAAGCACAGCCCGGGCTTAGACCCCACACTCTGAGTAGGTCTGTCAGTTGGCAGCCTAAGGCACCACCTGGCGGATCATAACACGCACAGTATTTCTCAATGGCTGCAGGAATGCAGCCAGAGAGAATGAGAAATGATTGATTTTACAGCCTTTATGGGTATAAAAGCAATCAGTGTAAAAAAAGAAAAAAAAAATCTTCATCACCCCCCACAAGTAGTACAGTGTCACTATGGTGACACTGTACTGCTAGGGTGACAGTATATTAAAAAAAAAAAAAAAAAAAAAACATAATATATAAATAAAATAAAAATGTAAAAAAAAAAATTTAAAATTATAATTTTTGTTTATAAACCAATTTGGGTTTTCTTTTTACTAAAAAGATGAATACATTTTGGCCGAGATTTATGAAGAAAGATAATTTATTAGCAAAATGTTATAAGAAAAACACTTTTTTAAACATTTTTTGTACATTTATATAGAAAAAAAATTAAAATCCCAGTGGTGAATAAATACCACCAAAATAAAGTTTTATCTCTCTCAAAAAAATGTTCATACAGGTACAGTGTTGCATGACTGCGCAATTGTTCAAAGTGTGATAGCACTGAAAGCTGAAAATTGGCCTGGACTGGAAGGGGGTGAAAGTGTCCGGACTGGAAGCCGTTAAATGAATGAATAAACATGCCCCAAGAAATAACTTCACATCAGAAGCTCCCTCATCACATGAAAGACCTCCCTTCCCTTTTTCAAATCAGAATCACATTAGAATTCCCCCTTTCATATCAGAAGCTCCCCCACCACATCCAGGGGCGGACTGACAACTCATGGGGCCCCCAGGCAATAGGGGATCATGGGGCCCCTGTGTCCTTGCCCAAACTCAAAAAAGCCTATGAAAAAGGTACCAGGGGCATCTCATGGGGCCCCCTACTGACCCCGGCCCTCGGGCAGAGTTTCCAAATGGTCAGTCCGCCCCTGATCACATCATACCCCCCCTTTCGTATCACAAGTTCTTGCATGACATCAGAGCCCCTCTTCTATCAAAGAGCCCCCCTTTTACCTCAGATCTGTCTTTCAAATCAGAAGTCCCTTTCACACTAGAGTCCCACGTTTCACATCAGAAGTTATTATTATACAGGATTTATATAGCACCAACAGTTTGCTCAGCGCTTTACAATATAACGGGAGACAACACAGCAGCAACAATACAGTTCAATACAAGAGGGATAGGAAGGCCCTGCCCCTTGGAGCTTACAATCTAAGAGGGAGGGGCTAGTGGTACAAAAGGTAATATGGACTGGTAGGAAGAGTAGAAGATTCAATTATTAGCTGAGGGCAGTATAGGCTTCCCTGAAGAGATAGGTTTTCAGAGATTGCCTAAAAGTGGGCAGAGTAGGCGATAGTCTGATAAATTGGGGTAGAGAGTTCCAGAGGATGGGGGAAGCTCTGGAGAAGTCCTGGAGACAAGCATGGGAGGAGGAAACAAGGGAGCTAGAGAGCAGGAGGTCGTGCGAGGAGCGGTTTGGGTGATATTTGCAGACAAGATCAGTGATGTAATTTGGGGCAGAGTTATAAATGGCTTTATATGCTGTTAGAAGTGCCCTGATTCACATCAAACCCCCCTTAACATTAAAGTACCCCCTTTCAGATTATAAATTCCTCCATGACATCAGAGCTTCCTTCCATCAGAGTCCCCTTTTACATCAGATCTCTCTTTCAAATCAGAAGCCCTCCCATCACACTAGAGTCCCACGTTTCACATTAGAAGTCCCCTGTTTCATATCAGAGGATCCCCTTAACATTAGAGTCCTCCTTTTCAAACCAGTAGCCCCCTATCACACCAGAATTTCTACGGGCCAGGTAAAATGTTGTTGTGGGCTGTATGTTGCCCTTGGGTGATAGTTTGTGGACCCCCTGGTCTAAAATGTATTATTATTATTACATCGAGTTTATATAGCCCCAAAGGGTTTGCTCAGCGCTGTACAATAGAGGGGGAGACAATACATGAAACAGTACAGCAACTACAAACAGCACACGAGGGGTTAGAGGGCCCTACTCTTTCGAGCTTACAATCTAGGAGGGAGGGGGTAATGGTACAGGAGGAAGTGGCTGTGGGGGATGGAGTGGTAGGAGGAATGAAGGAGAATGGCTGTTAGGTGAGGGTGGGGTAGGCTTCCCTGAAGAGGTGGGTTTTCAGGGAGCGCCTGAAGGTGAGGAGGGAAGGCGACAGTCTGATGGATTGGGGTAGTGAGTTCCAGAGGATGGGGGAGGACCTGGAGAAGTCTTGCAGTCTTGCGTGGGAGGTGGAGACCAGGGAGCAAGATAGAAGGAGGTCCTGTGAAGAGCGAAGGGTACGGGTATGGTGGTACCTGGGAATCAGGTTGGTGAGGTAGGTAGGGGCAGTGTTGTGAATGGCTTTGTAGGTCAGAGTGAGTAGTTTGAATTTGATGCGTTGGGCAATCGGGAGCCAGTGGAGGGATAGATTAGTATTCTGTAGCTTTAAACACCAAAACTGGGTAATATGAAGGGGTGTCCACGTCTTTTTCACCATATAGTGTAGTATAGGTTCCCTTAGAAGAGACGTACAGAAACATTTGTATTACAGGCCTTGCTCACTGCTTTGTATTATCGCCTGGCTGTGGGTCACAGTTTTATAAATACCCAGTAAAATGGCTGGTGAATTCCCTCGGGAAAGTAAAAGTGGCAAAGCTGATTCACTTCACAACATCCATATAATGAGACCTCTGAATGTCAATGATTTGATAAGAGTTTGATGTATTAAAGGCACTTCATGCGTGTCATGGCATCAAGCGTCATGGCCAGTTTCCCCTTCTGCTCTAGGCTGATATCACATACCAAGCGGCAGTTTATAAAGACGCCAAGACTAACGTCCCTACTTAGTGACACCAATTCCTCTCATACTTTATTATTAAACTTTAAATGACTCAATGCCACACTTCATCGGACACATCTTTTTTTTTTTTGCATAGTGCTCTTGTTCACTGTCTCAGAGGGGTTGTGGGAAAACATGTAAAGCCACCATCCACATGTAAAGGCTGATGGGAAAAATGGGTTCATGTTTTTCCAGAGTAAATTTAATATTATGAGAACATCAAGTTCTTCTGAGAGATGCCAGTAAAGACTTAATATAGAAATTAGAGTTTAGTTACTGGATTGCTTAAATTGTAGCTCTAGGCAAAACATATTTTTTTGTAGTTGTGGATATTGTAGGGCAGCCTATTGGAAACATTTCTACCCCAGAGGAACCCTTGAAATAATTTAGGGTCTCAGAAACCCCTAATAAAACCAGTTAATTGTGGGTCAGTGGTAAAAATGCCTCTTACAGTGGTGGCCAATGGGAAGGATGCCCCTTACATTGGTGGCCAGTGGGAAGAATGCAACTTACATTGCTGGCCAGTGGGAAGAATGCAACTTACATTGCTGGCCAGTGGGAAGAATGCAATTTACATTGGTGGCCAGTGGGAAGAATGCTTCTTAGATTGGTGGCCAGTGGGAAGAATGCTCCTTACATTGGAGGTTAGTAGGAAGAATGTCCCTTACATTGGTGGCCAGTGGAAAGAATGCTCCTTACATTTTTGGCCAGTGAAAGAACACCCCTTACTTTGGTGGTCAGTGGTAAAAATGCCTCTTACATTGGTGGTCAGTGGTAAAAATGCCTCTTACATTGGTGGCCAATGGGAAAAATGCCCCTTACATTGGTGGCCAGTGGGAAGAATGCCCCTTACATTGGTGGCCAGTGGGAAGAATGCCCCTTAGATTGGTGGCCAGTGGGAAGAATGCCCCTTACATTTGTGGCCAGCGAAAGAATGCCCCTTACTTTGGTGGCCAGTGGGAAGAATGCCCCTTACATTGGTGGCCAGTGGGAACAATGCCCCTTAGATTGGTGGCCAGTGGGAACAATGCTCCTTACATTGGTGGCCAGTGGGAAGAATGCCCCTTAGATTGGTGGCCAGTGGAAAGAATGTCCCTTACATTTGTGGCCAGCGAAAGAATGCCCCTTACTTTGGTGGTCAGTGGTAAAAATGCCTCTTACATTGGTGGCCAGTGGGAAGAATGCCCCTTACATTGGTGCCCAGTGGGAAGAATGCCCCTTAGATTGGTGGCCAGTGGGAAGAATGCCCCTTACATTTGTGGCCAGCGAAAGAATGCCCCTTACTTTGGTGGCCAGTGGGAAGAATAACCCTTACATTGGTGGCCAGTGGGAAGAATGCCCCTTAGATTGGGGGCCAGTGGGAACAATGCTCCTTAAATTGGTGGCCAGTGGGAAGAATGCCCCTTAGATTGGTGGCCAGTGGAAAGAATGCCCCTTACATTTGTGGCCAGCGAAAGATGGCCCGTTACTTTGGTGGTCAGTGGTAAAAATGCCTCTTACATTGGTGGCCAGTGGGAAGAATGCCCCTTACATTTGTGGCCAGCGAAAGAATGCCCCTTACTTTGGTGGCCAGTGGGAAGAATGCCCCCTTACATTGGTGGCCAGTGGGAAGAATGCCCCTTACATTGGTGGCCAGTGGGAACAATGCTCCTTACATTGGTGGCCAGTGGGAAGAATGCCCCTTAGATTGGTGGCCAGTGGAAAGAATGCCCCTTACATTTGTGGCCAGCGAAAGAATGCCCGTTACTTTGGTGGTCAGTGGTAAAAATGCCTCTTACATTATTGGCCAGTGGGAAAAATGCCCCTTACATTGGTGGCCAGTGGGAAGAATGCTCCTTAGATTGGTGCCCAGTGGGAAGAATGCCCCTTACATTGTTGGCCAGCGAAAGAATGCCCCTTACTTTGGTGGCCAGTGGGAAGAATGCCCCTTACATTGGTGGCCAGTGGGAAGAATACCCCTTACATTGGTGGCCAGTGGGAAGAATGCCCCTTAGATTGGTGGCTAGTGGAAGAATGCTCCTTACATTAGAGGTCAGTAGGAAGAATGTCCCTTACATTGGTGGCCAGTGGAAAGAATGCACCTTACATTTTGGCCAGTGAAAGAATGCCCCTTACTTTGGTGATCAGTGGTAAAAATGCCTCTTACATTGGTGGCCTCACATAGTGGTTGTAATGAAGTCGATCGATGGATCGAGTTCAGTACAACCAGCCTGCCCATAGATGGATCGAGTCCCTGCTATCTTTGGCGGGCTTAATTCCCACTACTGTGCTGTCACATAAATGCATACGACCAATGTTAAGGAGTTAAACCTGACTCATAGAAGTGAGAGATAAGCTGTTCGTCATCATTGATATATGAAGCAGGAAGCTGAGCCCGCATGTAATGGATAAATATGGGTCCCTCGGGCACACATACTTTTATAAACTATACACAGAAATGAGCTTCCTGAAATACCAGCGCTCACTGATAAGACTGTTTGTGATGAAGTGGATGTGTTGTATATAACATGCTAATGTCATTTCAAAAGTCATTGTCAAGTTTTTGAAATATGCAACTTTCAATAACCTCTATCTGCCAACATAACGCACATGTGCCACGGCAGGTGGACCTAACACTCAGCCACTGGACCCAGGGCCACTGATAAAGGGGTAGTACCAGTCCTCCTGTACAGGGCCAGCAAGGGGGGGCCAAGGCAGCAGTGGAATCGAATATAGGTAGGAGAGGGGGTGATCGGTGAAGCTGGGGGGGCAATTAGAGGAACTGATCCCCTAGGTGTCTCTCCCTGCAGCAGCTAAAAGCTTCTCCTTCTCTCCCTCCCATTGACTTTCAGCTGCTGCAGGGAATGACACACCGGGGATTGGTTCCTGTAGTTGAACCAAAACCCCGCCCACTTCACTGATCACCTTCCCCCTGCTGCCTACTACTAATAATTTTAGTTTATTCCTTATAAAAACATCGCTAAAACAATAAAAATCAGAGTTCAATGTAAGCAACAGTCTGTGTGACTAAAAGTGCCAGGTAACTGCTAGGATCAATGGCAGTGCTCCGTGAGAAATAGCAGAATTACGCACTCACCAGATGCGTAATATTTATACGCATGAAGTATCTAGGGAATTGGAGGAAAAGACGGAGGCGCATTGGGGACTTACACCCTCCCCTCGGTGACCGCACCTCATACACACCCCTGGGAGCTGGGCGGAGACTGTGCGGGCTGCAGACTCCATGTAGCAGCGCAGTCTGGGACACAAGATGGCAGATTTGTCGCTGCTTCAGGATGATGTGCAGGAAGAAATAGATGGATGAGTATTTATTTGCAGAGCCCATTACTGAGATCCAGTCGCCTGACCCAGAGAAGGAAGATATCCTGTAAATAGGCACCCTCTTCTACCTATCCCTTAAAGGGACCTCTGGATACCTGGATCCAACTAATCTGATTCCTGGGCTTTTTGCTGATTACCACACTGAAGGATGAGTACCTAACCATGACCAGACCATCATCTGATGAGGAAATCCCTAGATGTGATACTTCATGCGTATAACTATTACGCATCTGGTGAGTGCGTAATTCTGCTATTTTTCACGGAGCACCACCATTGATCCTACCAGTTACCTGGCACTTTTAGTCACACAGACTGTTGCTTACATTGAACTCTGATTTTTATTGTTTTAGCGCTGCACTATTCCATTTATTCTGTGTATAAGGTTTATGTTGGTTACCTTGAGTGCTTGGCTGCAGATTGGATAGCGCTCACTTTTTTACCTTTTATTATTTATAAAAACATAATTTTAATGTTTTTGGGAGGGAGGCCCTGTCAGATAGGCTGTACGGGCCCTGTGATTTCTAACAGCAGCCCTGACCGCACTTATGCTTTGTCCAAGGTTCTGTGCTGGGAGCACACTCATTGGACGATTCTAGTTGTTGCTGTTACCAAAAACTCTCAGTCTCTGTGATTGGAAGCCAGTGGGATGGGCTGTTGATCATGTGACTGCTGTGAGGACCAATCACAGTAATCATGTGATCAGAATGCCGTTGTCTCCCAGCTTTAACCCACTTAAAGGGCTGCTGTAACGGGGGCAAAATAGAATCTGAGGATCCTGCGATGGAGATCCTTGTTCAAGCACGTCCTTCTGTGACAATGCCCTATCCCAGTCTCTTTTATTGCTTCTACATTGTCACCCTGTTACACGGGCTTCCAATGGTGACTACAGGTGGCCATTTCAATACATATTATGCAGCCATGGTCCACTGTTGTCACCAGGGGCGGACTGATCATTTGGAAACTCGGGCACTGCCCGAGGGCCTGGGGTCAGTAGGGGGCCTCATGAGATGCCCCTGGTACCTTTTTCACAGGCTTTTTTGAGTTTGGGCAAGGACACAGGGACCCCATGATCCCCTATTGCCCGGGGGCCCCATGAGTTGTCAGTCCGCCCCTGGTTGTCACCATCTTGAAATGCCATACAGTCAACACTATCTAAATACTGTAGATAGGAAGTGATTTCCAAAGAGGTTGCAAGAGATCAGCAGTGCTGAGATGCATCAAAGAATTAAAAAAATGAAAAGCATGTTATTGAAAAATGGCAACTGGTTATGTCCCAGCAGATTGTCATCAATGGAAATACATTAAAAAGGGCACATACCACTCTGGTTGTATTTTTCATTTGTTTTGTCTTTTTTATTCTTGATGATTTCTTCTTTTATTTTCTGTTTCCAGATTAGATCTAATAAAGTGACGCTATACAGAGTCTATTATAGACAGCCAAGATAACAATCACATAAACTAAACAATCTGTGGCAGAATAGATCAAATACACCGCTGAAAAAACTAGACTACAGTAACAACCATTGCAATGACCGCAGTTCACTTCCTTAAAGGGAAGGTTTTGTTTACTTTCAGAGAACGGGTATACAATTTTGACACATTCATGCACGCTACTCTTCCATGTCGGAATTCTGCATACAATATTTAAAATAAAATCTCCCCATAATACATTTTTTAATTTTTGTGACACATGCCCACCATGGCCAGTACTGTGGGAGTGGCAGCTCTGGCAGTACTTTGTGACAGTGGCATAATAATAGTCATAGCAGCCCATGCGGCTGCTATGGGGCCCTGGATAGGAGGTGGACCTTATTAATGAAAAAGTAAACTGTGAAGTTTCTTGTATAGAAGGTCTGAAGTCAGATCTCAAGATCACTGCTAGTTACAGATCCTCCTGTGTGTAGTAAAGAAGCATTTACTATAGAGAAGGGGGGCACCATCCGATTGGGGCCCCATGATCTGCCATTACATCCCTGTTTTGTGACATTGCTGCTGGGCCAGGGACTTCAAATCAAAGCATTTCAAGATGTTATTTACACTGCTGTTGCCCTGCTGTCAATCAAATTGATAAGGCTGTGCAGAGGATGTGACAAACACTGAGTGGCAGCATGGAGTATGCCAACATTGCAGAGATTCCAGGTATATTAGGTGCATTAGCATGGCTGCCATTAGCCTATCTCAGTAAGCGAGTAGAGCAGACTGACAATGTATATAGGGTAGCACAGTGGCTAAATGGTTAGCACTTCTGCCTGGCAGTACTGGGGTCGTTGGCTCAAATCCCAACCACGGCACCACCTGCCTGAAAATTGCATGTTCTCCCTGTGTCTGCGTGGGTTTCCTCCGGGTATTCCAGTTTCCTTCCACACTCCAAAGACATGCTGTTAGGTTAATTGGATCCTGTCTAAATTGGCCTTAATATATGTATGAATGTAGGTTAGGGACCTTAGATTGTACACCCCTTGAGGGTTAGGGACCTTAGATTGTACGCCCCTTGAGGGTTATGGACCTTAGATTGTACGCCCATTGAGGGTTAGAGACCTTAGATTGTACGCTCCTTGACGGTTAGGGACCTTAGATTGTACACCCCTTGAGGGTTAGGGACCTTAGATTGTACACTCCTTGAGGGTTAGGGACCTTAGATTGTACACCCCTTGAGGGTTAGGGACCTTAGATTGTACACTCCTTGAGGGTTAGGGACCTTAGATTGTACACCCCTTGAGGGTTAGGGACCTTAGACTGTACACCCCTTGAGGGTTAGGGACCTTAGATTGTATGCCCCTTGAGGGTTAGGGACCTTAGATTGTACGCCCCTTGAGGGTTAGGGACCTTAGATTGTACGCCCATTGAGGGTTAGAGACCTTAGATTGTACACTCCTTGAGGGTTAGGGACCTTAGATTGTACGCCCCTTGAGGGTTAGGGACCTTAGATTGTACACCCCTTGAGGATTAGGGACCTTAGATTGTACGCCCCTTGAGGATTAGGGACCTTAGATTGTACGCCCCTTGAGGGTTAGGGACCTTAGATTGTATGCCCCTTGAGGGTTAGGGACCTTAGATTGTATGCCCCTTGAGGGTTATGGACTGATGTGAATGTACAATATATATAAGTAAAGTGCTGAGTAAATTGACAGTGCTATATAAGTACCTGAAATAAAATAAGGTCAAGGCAAATAACAGGGGACCCATTCTAACAAGCAGCTCCTATGGGGGGTTGCGATACACATACAAGCTGCATTATGTATAGTTTTTAGATTCTCCCTCTAGTAGCTATCTGCAGTTCACTGCCATAATTTGGCATCCCTGGACATCAACTATTTAGTCATCAAGCTAAGTGTCAAGAGCATTGTTTTTACTCAGTCATGTCTGACTGGTAGACTTGCATTGAAGGGAGTGAGCAAGGTTTTCAACAAGATGTTGGTGGGTGCCTGAGGGAATGTGTGCCATTCAGCCAAAAGAGTAAAGTCAGATACAGATGCTGAAAGACCTGGTTCACTATCAGTGTTTCAACTCATCCAAAAGATGTTCAGTAGGGTTGAGGTCAGGGCTCTGTGTCAGTCACTTGATTTTCTCAACAGCAGATTGGTCAAACCATGTCTTTATGGAGCCGGGGAGTATAGTCACACTGGAACAGAAAAAGGCCTTCTCCAAGCTGTTTTCAGATAGTTGCAAGGACACAATTGTCTCATACAACCTTTCCCAACCTTTTGAATGAGCAGGAACCCTTAAAATAACTTTAATGGCTTAGGAACCCCTGATAATAAATATTATGTCTACATTTCATGGTACTTTAGCATGAACATAAATTGTAGGTATGGAAAGTGCCTCCTTATACTGATAGTCAGTGAAGAAGAGCTTCTTAGATTGGTGGTCAGTGGGGGAACTTGGAGTCAGTGTGAGAAGGGCCCCCTAAACTAGGAGTCAGTGGGAGAAGGGCCCCATTTTACTGACAGTGAACGGAAAGAATATTCCTATAATGGTGGTCAAAGGAATGGCCCCTTTAGGGATCGCTAAAATGACAATTGCTGCTTATCTTAGAAGAAGAGTTGACTCACAGCCCAAGGAGCCCCTAAAAACATCTGTAGGAAGCCTGGTTGAGAAAGGCTGTTCTACAGTGCTTTGTATGTTGTTGCATTAACAGTACCATTCAATGGAAACACCTGTACCTATTCATTTAGTGAAGGTTCACATCCTTTTGGCCATTTCGGGAGTTATGATGCCCAGGTGTCCACAAATGTTTGACCATATAGAGTATGTCTGCCTACATGGGTATACACAGAGGAACAGACGATAATGCGGCAATCAAATCCTTACTTGAAAGGAAGGACCTGGTCATCAGACCAGCGGACAAGGGGGGTGGGGTAGTAATCCTTGGTAAGGCCCAATACATGACCGAGGTGAAAAACATCTTGAATGATAATACTACATATAGACCTTTACCACATGACCCAATATTAGGGTACAAGAAGAAATTGAAGAAGATTATTAATAAAGGTTATGATTTAAACATACTGAATAAGAAAGAGAAAGCTTACCTTTGTCCCACAGCACCTAAGTTACCTATATTGTACATCCTGCCTAAAGTACATAAGGACCCAGTCCATCCTCCAGGTCGTCCAATCATCAGTGGGATTGGATCCCTTAGCTCTAAAATAGGGGAATATGTAGACCACTATCTCCAGCCATTGGTGGTACAGACCCCATCGTACCTCCGGGATACAAAACAAGTGCTGAATATCTGCAGCACTTTGAATACATCGTCAAGCACTTACCTGGTTACCGCTGATGTAGCTTCACTCTACACAAACATTGAGCATGCGGATGGTATGGAAGCGGTTGATTTTTACCTAACAAATTATGGCAACTTACTCCCATTACAGAAATGCTTTATCTTAGAACTACTAGCGTTCGCAATGGATCACAATTATTTCTGGTTCGACCAGTCCTATTATTTGCAGATCAAAGGTGTCGCGATGGGGGCAAAGTTTGCCCCTAGTTTGGCGAACCTTTTCATGTCCCGTTGGGAAGAAGACATGATATATTCTAGAGACTGGCCAGAACTGGTCATGTACAAGAGGTACATAGATGACATCATCCTGTTATGGAATGGTGACGAGGAATCACTCAATAACTTCTTTATCAGCCTCAACAACAACAGATTGAATATCAAGCTTACATTTCTATATAGTCAGTCTGAAATAAACTTTTTAGATCTTACACTCATTAATCTTAATGGCACAATTGCTACAAAATCATTTTTCAAAACCACCGATAGGAACAGCTACATTCCTACAAGTAGCTGCCACCACCCTAATTGGTTGAATAACATCCCTAAAGGTCAACTTATGCGTATTCGACGGAATTGCACAGACTTGAATACATATTTTAACCAAGCACTAATACTGAAGGAAAGGTTTTTAGAAAAGGGCTATAAGGAAGACACCCTGGATAATACAATACAGATGGTTGCCCAATACGATAGGAACACTATGTTATCTAACAGACCAAAACGCACAGAAGCAAGGGTCTGTCCTTTCATAACAACATTTTCCACACAATTTAGACAAATTGGAGGGATTATAAAAAAGAATTGGGAACTACTGAAACTGGATCCCATATTATCTAAATTCCTACCTGACAAACCAGAGATTATCTATCGAAAAGCGCCAGCAATTAGGCATCGGATAGCCCCTAATGCAATAAACCCTCCGACAGGCGCTACATTTTTTGGAGAACTTAAAGGGTTTTATCCCTGCAATAAATGTATTATCTGTAAGTGCAACGGTACAAGGAAGAACAGGATTAACAACTTTGACTCTTCTATTACCAATAAAACATACACCATCAACCAATTTATCTCCTGTAATAGTAGGTTTGTGGTATACCTTCTCCAATGCCCGTGTCATAAACAATACGTGGGGCGCACGACCAGACGCCTCCGTGACCGGTTGCGAGAGCATGTAGCTAATATCAGGAAGGGCTATAGAGAGCATTCACTCTCGAACCATTATAGGCTATTCCATAATTGTGACCCCTCTTCCCTCAAATTTGTAGGAATTGAGACAATACCACCATATTGGAGGGGTCAGAATAAAACCAGGGCCGTATCACAGGCTGAAACAAAATGGGTGTATGAACTCGATACTTTACACCCTAAAGGGCACAATATCGAAATTGATATTAATTGCTATATAGCAAATAATTAGTATCCTTTTTCTACTAATATGTCACTTTACTCTCTCTGTTTGGTCTAGTCACCTCTCGCCCTGTTGTCTATTGATTTATGACCTGCATAGAGTATATTTCATGACTGACCAATACTAGCCCTGCATTTTAATTTTGGACTATGTGTTCGTCTAGGTCGTTCTATTCTATTTATGCTATCTTATTCTATAGTATTTCTAAAAACTCAATCTATTATTATACCATCATTACCCTGAGTACTTCTGGTGTAAACCTAAGGATCAGTACATAAGGATTTGTACCGAAATACATATATTACACGTGTTGGTGATCATTGTTCCCTGAGCACCTAAGATATGCCAAGGATGAATTAATGTTACTCTTTTACAATATTCAACATGGGTGGTAGAAATCACCTTTTAGCAGTATATAAAAATTACCTTATAGGAGGTGCGTCACATGCACAACCTAAACCCCTGGCATCAATTTGGTGTCTCTATAAACAGAAGCAAGCATTGGGGGGGTACGCTATACTTAATACATTAGTCCTAGTTGAATCGACTCATTTATAGCTATCCTACTTAACCCATTTAATTTATTTTATTGTAAGCTATCCTACTCGGCTTATTTTTTCACGATCACAAGCCTTTTATTCATTTTTTATTTAATATATATGTTACTCATATGATATGTTATGCAATTTAATATATGCATTTTTATATATGATTTTTGACATATGATATATATTGTTTTTATCTTTGCTTGTTTGGCTTTTTGACAGACCGTCAATCACTTGGATGTAATGACACTTTGTAGAATGTTTGTTATCTGGGCACTCGGAGCGCTTTTTTCATGATATGGGTTTATTTTTAACATCCCCTTATTATGTCACCCCCACTGTGGTGAATTTACCAATGAGATATTACTGCAGAAAGAAATTCGCTATCCTACCTCTTTGGTAGGATATTATCTGTAATAAATTACCACCCCACCTCCCTGGGAACGTGGAGCCATGTTTCAGGCTCAATTGCGCTGTAGATGCGTCTAGTTAGCTTGGCTGGAGATACCACTGCTGACAGCTCTGTATATCCGTGGTAAAATGGCGCTTCGATGTGCGCGCATGCGCAGTTGTATGGTCTTCTGGAAAATGGCGGCGATCCATTGCGCATGCGCGAACCCCGCGTTTTCTCCATATATTCATTTGGCGTCTGTCACAGAGCTGTCAGCATCCCCTCTGAAGATGTGCCTTAGCACGAAAGGCCTCAGGAGGAACTGACAGCCTGTGACGCCTCTCTACCACCCAGACCACGTGGAGGTCTGGGTGTTTGCTTTTAAAGGGTCAGTAACATACTTTTTTAATCCATTTTATTTCTGTGTTTTCTGGCTTATTGCCATTAATATTACTGACCTGGGTTGTTAACCCTTTTTTCACCAATAAATTTGGATATACTACACTATGGGTACTTTTCCATTTTTTACCCCCCACTGAGGGGCCGGCAGACACAGCTGCATATCACCCAGAGGAGGGATACCTGTACCTGGAAGGGACGTGTGCCGTGAGTGATCCATTCCAAACTGAGGAGACCATATTAGCCCAGCAGACCGTTTGAGGACATCTCTCCCTGTGGGATATCGGTACTCGTTTGATCGGATATAAAACAAAACGCGCATTCCCTATGTGCGGTCGGTGAGTGTGCATTCTTGCCATTTCCCGGACCCGATTTCAGCTGTGTTCACTTATCATTTGCTTGATCCTATGAACATTTATGTGTGTGTCCAGATCACTTTTCTATCAAACTTTGGAGATTGAACTTTTCCAATTGTCATTTTAGCGCTGCACTTTACCTATTATATTTATACCAAAGGTGGTTGTGATCATCTTTAGTGCTTTTAGCTGCTCACTTGTATTTCTATTAGTAGCGCTCACTTTTTTCTGTATATTATGGGTATACACATAGTTTTTGCAGCACGATAATATTGCATGAAAATATACACCTTAAGTGTAGAAATTGCAGGTGTCCTTTGCTATGCCTTTTTTAGCCAGATCTTTTTTTCACAGTTATTTGATGAGTTGAACCTATTGCATACGCTATATATTTTGTGTATTGCCCATGCTTTTTCCACTTTGAGGAAACATGTTACGTATACCATTTAGTGGATGGCGTGCCACACTCAGGTCTATAAGGCAAAGCTTCATGCACATGGCTGTACAGGGACCATACAGTATGCGGAGTCTGTGTAATTCCTGGGACCCCCTACTGCTGCCTACAGCTACCCATTGAGAGGCATTAGGAGAGGCGGCTGTATGCGGTTGTGCCCTGGGGTTTGGGTAAAGCACCCACATGTGCAACGACATATGCTTGGAATACACACCCTTTGCAATTAGAGCATACATCACAGGGGCGGACTGACAACTCATGGGTCCCCCTGGCAATAGGGGATCAAGGGGCCTCTGTGTCCTTGCCCAAACTCAAAAAAGCCTATGAAAAAGATACCAGGGGCATCTCATGGGGCCCCCTACTGACCCAGGGCCCTCGGGCAGTGCCAGAGTTTCCAAATGGTCAGTCCGCCCCTGATCACATCATACCCCCCCTTTCGTATCACAAGTTCTTGCATAACATCAGAGCCCCTCTTCTATCAAAGACCCCCCCTTTTACCTCAGATCTGTCTTTCAAATCAGAAGTCCCTTTCACACTAGAGTCCCAGGTTTCACATCAGAAGTTATTATTATACAGGATTTATATAGCACCAACAGTTTGCTCAGCGCTTTACAAAATAACGGGAGACAACACAGCAGCAACACAGTTCAATACGAGAGGGATAGGAGGGCCCTGCTCCTTGGAGTCCTAACCAGGGGCAGACTGACAACTCATGGGGCCCCTGGGCAATAGGGGATCATGGGGCTCCTGTGTCCTTGCGCAAACTTGAAAAAGCCTATAAAAAAAGGTACCAGGGGCATCTCATGGGGCCCCCTACTGACCCCGGGCAGTGCCCGAGTTTCCAAATGGTCAGTCCACCCCTGATACGTCAATGCACATGTGGGTGCTCTACACAACCCTCCACATGCAACCCTGTACAGCCGCCTCTAATGCATCTTATAGGAGGGCTGAATATGGTGACAGCGGGTCCCAGGAATATCATCACGCAGGCTCTGCACGGCCATGTGCAAGAAGCCTAAGCATACCGTTTAGTGGATGGTGTGGCACACTCATAGGTCCATTGGGTAACAAAAGATTTTCCACCTCATCTAATCAGTACTGCATCCAATCTAAGACATCTGATAGAAAATTCTATCACTTTTTTGAGCCTTGGAAAGACTGAAAATGAGAACATTTAGACTAGTCATATAGCTGGAAATTTCCACTGAGAATCAAAACTGATAATTGATATTTGCCTTAAAGCGAAGTAAAAGTGATCGTATTGCAGTTTACTGAACCTTTGATGTGGTGGCTGTTTTAGTTTTCTTTTTTTATTTATAGTTTTTTTCATTTATTTAAACTTGCTGATCCTACCATTAACTCACTTCCTGACCTAGGGTGACAATCATACTGAACAGTGTTGCCACCCAGGGAGTGTTACTATTACATAACACTATGTTAGGACCAGGGGCGGATTGACCATGTGGAAACTCGGGCACTGCCCAAGGGCCCGGGGTCAGTAGGGGGCCCCATGAGATGCCCCTGGTACCTTTTTCATAGGCTTTTTCGAGTTTGCGCAAGGACACAGGAGCCCCATGATCCCCTATTGCCCAGCGGCCCCATGAGTTGTCAGTCCGCCCCTGGTTAGGACTCCCTCTCTTCTCCATAACAGGTGAGGTGTTTTGTAGTCCATAAAGATAGCAGGGAATAAAGGCAGAGAGCACATAAGATTTCGGACTGGATGAACAGCTCCATTTCTCTCTTCTAAAAACATTTCATTTAATTTATTTTCGATGTCATAGCCGACAGATCAAAAGGAAGCACAGAAAGAGAAATATGGCTGAGCAGCGTGGTCACCCTAGGACAAGCAGTGTGTTAGGACTACATAACACCTCCCTCTCTTCTCAGTAACAGGTGGAGGTGTTTTGTAGTCTACGGAAATAGCAGGAACGATGCTGATAACAGTCCTGATAACAGGCAGAGAGTAAGGGTAACCTTACAGATTACAATGACCATACAATCTATATACAATCAATTTTAGATTTACCAAAGCCATGTAATATGAGGACCTACCCAATCTATCGGTAACCAATTAGGAAGGTACTTCACAGTTGTTGGTAGATCTACAGGAGAATATACAATCAGATTGTAACCTGTGTGATCATCTTAAAGGAACTTATCAGCTCCCAAGATTTCTGGCTGGATGAACAGCTACTTGTCAAACAGATATACCAAAAATTTAACAGAGCAAAAAAGTGATTTTTTTTGTTAGAGGTTACATACACTACAAACCATGCATTCTACCACCAATGAGTTTGACTGACCACCTGAATTCTATCAATTGACAGGTTATTGAACAAAATGGGATTAATAAATCAACGGCAATTTTGTCGAAAGCAAAATTTGATTGAGGAAATTTCGACAGGATGGAAGCCGCATGTCTTCGAATGCATTGCTATTTTAATAAAAAATTGGTTGGAAAGTATGATCACTTGATCAAATTGTATGGCCAGCTGTTAAATAGTAATGAGTGTGGGCACCTTAAGTTGGACTGCAATTTAGGAACTACAGCCTCATCTTTTTGATATTAGGGATTTCAGATGTACTCACGCTTGAATGAGATGTCCCGTCAGGTGAACAGAAGGGCTGGTCGAGTCCCAGGGGTGCAGATAGTTGAACAGAAGGGTCAGGTGTTGAACATAAGGGCTGATTGAGTACTGGGGTGCAGATAGTTGAACTATGGAGTTGGTTGAGTCCCAATGATGCAGATAGTTTACAGAGAAGGTAATTGAATCCCAGGGATGCAGATAGTTGCAAAGAGGGTTCAGTTGTTGAACAGAAGGGTCAGTTGAGTCCTAGGGATGCAGATAGTTGAACAGAAGGGTCAGTTGAGTCCTAGGGATGCAGATAGTTGAACAGAAGGGTCAGTTGAGTCCTAGGGATGCAGATAGTTGAACAGAAGGGTCAGTTGAGTCCTAGGGATGCAGATAGTTGAACAGAAGGGTCAGTTGAGTCCTAGGGATGCAGATAGTTAAACAGAAGGGTCAGTTGAGTCCTAGGGATGCAGATAGTTGAACAGAAGGGTCAGTTGAGTCCTAGGGATGCAGATAGATGAACGGAAGGGTCAGTTGAGTCCTAGGGATGCAGGTAGTTAAACAGAAGGGTCAGTTGAGTCCTAGGGATGCAGATAGTTGAACAGAAGGGCCAGTTAAGTCCTGGGGGAGCAGAAAGTTGAACAGAAGGGTCAGTTGGATCCCAGAGGTGCAGATAGTTGAACAGAAGGGTCAGTTGAGTCCAAGAGATGCAGATAGATGAACAGGGTTGTTTGAGTCCCAGAAATGCAAACAGTTGAAATGAAGATTCAGTGTAGCACCAGGAATGCAGATAGTTGAACAGAGGGGTCAGTTGAATCCAATGCTTGCTAATAGTTGAACAGAACGGTTGGTTGAGTACCAGGGATGCAAGTAGTTGAACAGAAGGGTCAGTTTAGTCCCAGGCACACAGGTAGTTGAACAGAAGGGTCAGTGGAGTACCAGGGATGCAGGTAGTTGAACAGAAGGGTCAGTTGAGTTCCAGGGATGCAGGTAGTTGAACAGAAAAGTCAGTTGAGTCCCATGGATGCAGATAATTGAACAGAAGTATCAGTTGAGTCCCAGGGATGCATATAGTTGGGAAGTTGAATGCTTGATGTGATTGAAGAAGGTCCCAGCAGCCCCATACACGCCAGGCGTCTTCTTGTTGAGTAAATCCTTCTGTATAGGGGAATAGTGGAGGACGCAATGTCTGTCTGTACAGGAACGAGGGGCTGAGCTGTGTGTTATCAGAGGCTGGGAGGAGGCTGCAGGAAAAGTGTTGAAGCTCGGAATTCACAGGAAGTTTTCACAAGGAAACTCTACAGAGGATGCAATTTGGCAAAATGACAAAGTGTCAGCACACAGATTGGACAGACAAATAGAACATAAAGACAACAACAGGGGAAATAGTGAATATTAGGAAAAACAGAGCTTTATCCTTCACAATTCTGTATGGAGTTCTGCTCTACAGTCTCCTAATATAAAAATCAGGATATTGTAGAATTTTTGTAATAAACCAAGAAAGATTTTACTGACATTTCCTAACAGTGTGAGAACTGCAGATCCAGCAATGGACACCCTCACATATTAGGAACCCCCCACCCTATTCACTTTATAATGTAGGGAGGCAAAGAACACACACTTCAGAAGCTAGAGGCAACCTATATCTCCGTTATATTCCAATCTTACCCTACAGACACTGATCACAGAGCAATTGTATTGTCAAGGGTCAGATTGGTCCAAAACATTCATACCTAAAATAATGACATCCATTACATAACAAAGAATAACATTTAGAGGTATATTAATCTTTTTAATGAAATAGACATCATGAGTTCAGTCATTTTGTAATAAAATTGGTGATTTTATATATCAAGGATTAAAACAGTATTAAACACAAAACCAAAAATGTAATATAGTGCAGCTTACCAGTTCTTACATGTGGTGGCTGCATTAGTTTTAGGCTTTTTCCCACTGTTTCCACCTGGTGATCTGGCCAGTAGTAGCAGGGCCCTCCTAACCAGGGGTGGACTGACAACTCATGGGGCCCCCAGGCAATAGGGGATCATGGGGCCCCTGTGTCCTCGCCCTCACCCAAAAAAGCCTATGAAAAAGCCAATGAAAGGTACCAGGGGCATCTCATGGGACCCCTACTGATCCTGGGCCCTCGGGCAGTGCCCGAGTGCTCGAATGGTCAGTCCGCCCCTGCTCCTAACCCTCTTGTATTGAACTGTATTGTTGCTGTATTGTTTCCCATTATATTATAATACGCTGAGCAAGCTGTTGGTGCCAGGGGTGGACTGACCATTTGGAAACTCAGGCACTGCCCGAGGGCCCAGGGTCAGTAGGGGGGCCCATAAGATGCCCCTGGTACCTTTTTCATAGGCATTTTTGAGTTTGGGCAAGGACACAGGGGCCCCATGATCCCCTATTGCCCGGGGGCCCCATGAGTTGTCAGTCCGCCCCTGGTTGGTGCTATATAAATCCTGTATAATAATAATAATAAAGTAGTAACAAAGTAGTATTAAAGTGCCTACACTCTGGATGAAGGAGCAACAGAGATGCCTTTGGACAGCAGCATTCTCAGTCTGGGGGGATGGGAGTGTTGGACATACTAGCAGATTTAGCTACACTAAGAAACTGAAGTCAAACTCCAGGTCATACTTTATAAGCAGTCACAACAAAAATTTTTTTCCTTTTGAGATAAAGGTTTTACATAGACAAATAAAAGCTGATCACTGTAAGCACCCCATGCCAATGGTAAATAGTTTGTCACATCCCTGTAACTGTAAGAGAGCTTGTTCTTTTGAAAAACAACAGAATTACTAGCTGGATCACCAGATGAAAAGCCTAAAAAAGAAAATAAATGCAGCCACCACATCTAAGAATTGGTTTGCTTTTGGGTTTGATACTGCTTTAATTCTGTGTACTGATTCCTAAATGTACCTATATAGTACAGAACCATGAAAGTCCAAGGTTTGTTTTCTTGTATGTATAAAAAAAACTCAATATATATTAACTGAGGGCCATGGTAACATTGATTTACGCATATTTAGGCTTTGGTTCGTACCATGAGGACACTCTTTTTTCTAACATACAGATTTGTGTTTAGTAAAATATTTGTTTTTGTTATTTTTGTTTAGTATAGAATGCTCCTATTAAAGTACATTTAGAGTATAATAAATTACCTGGAAATGTATTACCAGTATGTTAAAGGTAACTTCACTACCAACTATCTACAATCCTGCATTCAGAGAAATAAAAATTTCCAAGCCACATTTGTTAACCATTTATAAAACAATAAAAAGAAAGCTCTAGGTCCTACTTTTAATCAAATTCTACAAGTGTCTGCCCTTTTAGATGGTGCCACAGCACAAGGGTCTAGGTCTCCAATAAAAACCAACATTCATACAAAACTCATTTAAATGGTTCACAGGTCATTCTTGAGGAGGTCAGCATGTTCCAGTGAAACTGATGGCCATGTGATGGTGAGAGAGAATCTACATATCATCATGGCACAGTGCAAACTGATGTCATACTTGCCGATCGCCCACAGTACATTTACTAAAGGCGGGCGGCACGTACAGGCACAATTAGGGGCGGACTGACAACTCATGGGGCCCCCGGGCAACAGGGGATCATGGGGCCCCTGTGTCCTTGCCCAAACTCATAAAAGCCTATGAAAAAGGTACCAGGGGCATCTCATGGGGCCCCCTTCTGACCCTGGGCCCGAGTTTCCAAATGGTCAGTCCGCCCCTGGGCACAATCATGTACATTCTGTCTGCGTGGGCTTAGGAGGGCACTGTGCACAGCACCTCCCATTCCCCCTCCCCCCACAGATTGTGGCTCACGGTAGCTGCTGCTATGTGATCACATGATCACAATGCCAACAATGTCAATAAAGCTGTCATGAATCATTCTAGTGAGCTGTGATTGACCCACAGCTATGACATGGTACCTGGGCCAACAACAGCACCCTGTACCATGTGCCTAGCTGTAGCCAATCACAGATCACTAGTAATCACAGCTGTCATTAATGAAGCTCAAATAATTGCTGGTACAATGATCTTCATTCTAACAGCAATCAAACTGTAAAAAAAAAATCCCTGATCACCCCCCCCCCAAAGTAGTACAGTGTTTCTATGATGACACTGAATTACTCTGATGAAGTATATAAAAAAATAGCAAAAAAAAGGTAAAATAAAAAAAAATGTTAAGAATAAAAAAAAAAAAAATTTCTCTTTTAAAGAAGCAAAGAACAGCAAGATATGTCATAAAGCTGTAGAGAAGAGAGTGATGGCGAGAGAGAATCTACATATCATCATGGCACGGTGCAAACTGATGCCATACTTGCCGACTGCCCACAGTACATTTACTACAGGCGGGCGGCACGTATAGGCACAGTCAGGGGCGGACTGACAACTCATGGGGCTCCCGGGCAATAGGGGATCATGGGGCCCCTGTGTTCTTGCCCAAACTCAAAAAAGTCTATGAAAAGGTACCAGGGGCATCTCATGGGGCCCCCTACTGACCTTGGGCCCTCGGGCAGTGCCCGAGTTTCCAAATGATCAGTCTGCCTGATCACCCCCCCCCCCCCCAAAAGTAGTACAGTGTTACTATGATGATACTGAACTACTCTGATGAAGTATATAAAAAAAATAGCAAAAAAAATGTAAAATAAAAAAAATTGTTAAAAATAAAAAAAAAATTATATTTCTCTTTTAAAGAAGCAAAAAACAGCAAGATATGTCATAAAGCTGTAGAGAAGATAGAATGTTCCAGAGAAATACAATTTTGCTGTAGGCTATCATACATTGGTGATGTAGAACATTTATGGTACCAAGGCATGTTTCAGTGTGACCTCTTTGATATTCCGATTAAATCTATGGCTAAATCGATGTGAAGTCAGAGTTGCGTTGAACTGATTGAGTTCTGTTGATTAGATCTTTCAAAGCTTTGTGAGAAAAAAACTTCTGATTAAAAATGTCTTGTTTGTGAAGGTTCTCATTTATCCAGGTCATGGTATACCTAATAGTAGTTAGTCCCATTCATCTTGACTTGTTCCGTAATGTTGAGGACATTTTGAAGTTTCTCCAAGCCACGTTTGAGTTCAGAACTGAAAAATTGGTTGGCTAAGCTACGAAACGTCTTCAACTTTACAGAATAGTTCTAGTTGAGTGTGACTAGTTACTCTTAAATATTCGCAGAACAGTCAAAATCTTGATCATAGTTTTGACTGAAGCATAATAAAACACAAGGTTGTGTGTGGCCTATTGCAAGAGAAATGCCCACTGACATTGTCAATAAAAAGTTGCATTTATCTACAGGCTGTAAAAAATCCATTATAACATTCTCTCCAATGTATGCTGACAAAAAGGTGACTGTTCAGATGCCTTGACCAAAATATGGGCTTTCAACTGCAGCAGGACGTGTGAGTGTGTCAATGGGGCCTCTGGATGATTTGGGAAGAAATGTACCCTACCCAGGGGCAGACTGACAACTCATGGGGCCCCCGGGCAATAGGGGATCATGGGGCCCCTGTGTCCTTGCCCAAACTCAAAAAAGCCTATGAAAAAGGTACCAGGAACATCTCATGGGGCCCCCTACTAACACCGGGCCCTTTGGGAAGTGCCCAAGTTTCCAAATGGCCAGTCCGCCCTTGGACCTACCATGCTAGGTGTTGAACAGACTGCACTTACACAGCTGGATGTTGTCAGGTTTATATTTATTTTTTTTTCTCTTTTAATTTTTACATCATAAAGGGCGTAAAAAACCTAACATTGAGCTTCACTTATCTGGTCCGTTTGGTCTGTTAAATATACCATTGGAGGTGTTTTGTTGTATCAGTTCGAAAAATTCCAACAGACTCACGTGGCCAGCAGGAGATAAAATATACCACGCATACCACAACATACACGCTTGTTCTTCTGAGGACTTCTTTTCTAGTGGGTCCTCCACTCACTGGTTCCATTTTCTACTGATAAAACACCAGCCTTCACCAATAACTGAAATTGAACTTTTTGGGTGGACTGAGACTAAGCTTGCTCTCACACTACTGCGGTGCAGTTTTCCCGCACTGAAGGTGCAATGCAGCTTACCCGCATGTTATATTGCGCCCTTGTGTTTGGTGTGCTGTCACAAAGTACACCAAAGATGTGGGACACAATATAACTCTATGAGAAAGCGAAGCTAACCCTCTCCAAACACGTGGGTAAGCTGCACTGCACTTGCGGTCATGAAAAACTGAACCACAGCAGTGTGAGAGTGCCTTTAATGTAACTTCAGTCAAGGAAATAAAAAAATGTTGAGTTACTGTGTTTTGCAGATTATATTTGTCTCTGTTTTTCTTTGGCTAGGTGGAAAGACTGTATAAAATTTGGGTAACATCAGTGCGCACTTTACTCAGGGTTGTGTTTTATTACCCCCTTGGGTTTCATGGTTCCTGATTATATTGGCCAATTGAGTACTTCATGTGTGTATGTGGAGTGTGGACTTGTGTGCCCGGGCGGGTGTTTTGGCAACGTTGTCATGATTTTATAATGCAGGGTGGAGGGCATTGTCAGTTTTTGTACTTGCTATGTCATTTTCAATAAATATTGTGTTTTAAGCCACAGTTTTGTTCTCCTGCGGAATTCTTTTCAAGTGAGTTCTCCACTCACAGGGTTCTTTTTACTCCGTATTTTGGTTCTGAGGACACCGCCCTTGAATTTGGGTGAATCAGCACATTACTCATATATTTACTTTATTTGTTTTTGCAGGGGATCCCATTAGTTTTTATCTTTTGTTATATTTGTGTTTATTACCCATAGACTTAAATTGTTGACACCTATAGCCATGGTGCCCAACCTGCAGGACTTTTGCAATGGTTCTGAAAGCCTTAGACTTCAGCAGCCAGTAGTTGGGAGCAATGGCAGTAATCTCTAGCCTCACGTAATATATCCTCAGTCTTTTACTGTTATCGCGAACTACAGCTGTAACATGTCATTAGTTTTTGACCTACTCTTGTAGGAATGCCATGTTAGCATTACATATACTGAATATGTCCCCTTGGTGACATCAAGGACCACAATTGACCACAATTGAGGCACCATATTCCTCCTAAGTTGATCGCTGCTGACCTAGAGGATTAACCTGGAAGCCAAGAGTTCCTTAAATACCCAGGCGAGGTCTTAAATTATTTGATTCTGTTCATGCTGGTTCATATTTCTTCATATAGCAATCATTATGTAAAGTATCTAAGCTATCAAATTTGCTAACCTCTATTTTTAATATAAATGCTAGCACTAGAGATGGGTGTGCATTTAAAAATTCAGATGGGTTTGCCCCAGTTACCAGGATAAATGGGTGCTTAACAAGATATACGGGTCAGTATGTAGTCAGGGGAGGACTGACAACTCATGGGGCCCCCGGGCAATAGGGGATCATTGGGCCCCTGTGTCCTTGCCCAAACTCAAAAAAGCCTATGAAATAGGTACCAGGGGCATCTCATGGGGCCTCCTACTGATCAGGCAGTGCCCGAGTTTTCAAATGGTCAGTCCTCCCCTGTATGTAGTATAATCATTTTTTAGTGTGTAATGTCTATATACTGGGGTTGATTTACTAAAACTGGAGAGTGCAAAATCTGATGCAGCTCTGAATAAAAACCAATCGGCTTCCAGGTTTTATTGTCAAAGCTGAACAAGCTGAAGTTAGAAGCTGATTGGCTGCCAGGCACAGCTCCACTAGATTTTGCTCGCTCCAATTTTAGTAAATCAACCCCATAGTGTTTTATTGTCTACAACAACTGGATTAGTTTTTAATGGTGTAATATCCACAGGAAGAATAAGAGGATGTATTTGTTTGCTATTTGCTACACGCGCATGTCCAAAAAAAATAAATCTAGTCCTTAGCTGGAGGCAGCTTTGGGATATCCGTTTGTAGCCAGAGCCATCAAGGAGTTTTGCGATGCATCATCAAATTGTACCCAACTAAGCAAAACCTTTACATAGGCTTGTTCCTATTAAAAACCAATACCAAACATAAGCCTAAACCCTGAAATCTGGCATTTTAGATATCTTCAGTATCGAGAAGACTCAGCATGTTCTTAAATATCATGGAATTTCTGGGTAAGAATCCTTACCTCAATGAAAGTATCAAAGTAAAAATATATAAAAGTAGCAGGTTCAACTTATCAACTTATATCACAGCAACAGCACTTATGTACAATATACTGTATGGCCAAAATGATTGAGCTCAAGTCTTTTCACCCTTACATGCTGACGTCACGCCGCTGCGACCGGAACTCAGAGCAGTGACCGTTTTGGTATGCTTTTATACATTTAACTCTTTGCTGTATCCGCGTGAATTGCTTTTAACTATTTACAATAAATACTACACCCTATTGCCATACCTTCGGCTCCTGTGGTGAGCTTCTCCCCCTAGGAGGATCCTTTGCTGGTTTTGCATAGCCCTGACCCTGGAGAAGTCTGGTCCCTATTTATGGTTTTCCTGAGACCCCCATAAGGGTCAGCATTAACTCATAAGGGTCAGAATTAACATATTATACAAGTAGCGTTCTGGTGAGTGCACATCCATAGAAGGTGGTGGATTGCTATGTTGGATCATGAGCACTCTTGAGCATCCCAGCTGGTATTGCTGCACCTTGTAGTTTCACGAACACCGGGCATTGCTGTGACCTGTAGTGCCATGGACTAAATATAACCACCTTTATTGCTAAATAAGCACACATATATCACTTGGCACTTCTGTTGACCTGCAGTGCCACGGACTATCCACTATTTATATTCAGAATTTTAGAATTTTTTATGATTTTATGATTCGATGTGATCTGAGACATTTTATTTATTTCACTTCTATTCACATAAGCACTTTATGATTGCATTTGTCACTTATGCTTTAGCTCTGCACTTACATTTGAATTGTATTTTAGGAAAGCTGCATAATCCCAGGTTTACAATAAATGCAAGCAGAGCCGTGGATAAGGGGGTACCACCAGTCCTCCTGTATGGGGCCCAGGCCAGCAGGGGGGCCCAAGAAGCTGGGTGATTTGGATGTGGGCAGGGAGGGTGATTGGCACAGCGGGGGGCAATTACTGGAACCAATCTCCTCTATGGCTCTCTCTGCAGCAGCTGAAAGCTGGCTTCTTCTCCTCTCCCTCCTGCTGGCTTTCAGCTGCTGCAGCGAGAGCCATACAGTGGAACGGTTCCAGTAATTGCCGCCCCCCACTGCACCAATCACCTTCCCTGTGCACCATACGTTTCCCCCTGCTGCCCAGGCCCCCCCCGGTGTGCCCTCATCCCCACAGTGCTGCTGGCTTTCCTCCCCTCTTTCCCATCAGCAGTTGCCAGCACACAATAGGATCCTTCAGGATGGAGAGAGGGGGAACAGTCCGGTAAATATATCACATTTACCAGCCCCTTTCTTTCCTGAATTAACACAATGAATGATCGGTACTGATCACTTGCTGTGGTCATTCATAACTGAAGCATAGTAAACTGTTTTTTTTTTTGGGGGGGGGGTTGTCAGGTTGGCTGTATGGGGCCCCGTGGTTTCTAACAGCAGCCCAGGCTGCAATGGAATCAACTAGAGACTGTGCTGACTTACTTCAAAGTTTAAGTCTTCTGATCAGGAGGACTTCACAAAATATAAACGTTATACGTACAGGACTGCCATCACAGTCTGTCCGGACAGATCATAGTCAGGGTTCATTCTCACTTTTTCTTCCCTTCTGAAGCCCAAATCCCAGCTTTTAGGCCCCATACACACTGGGCATTTAACCTTAGGGCATGAGGCTTCGGCGTTAAGGTGTGGGTATAGGGCACAGGTGTCCCATCAATCCCCACTAAAGGCAGCATGTCATATTCTACTGGAGAGTGCACCACACGGGACTTAGGGCAGTATGGGCCCAGGAACAAATACCCAGAATAAAAAAAGTCTGCGCATCCATCCCTGGACACATACACCCAAGTACTGCTTAGCGTACTGTCCAGCCATAGACTCCTATAGAGTTTGACAGGCTGCATTCAGTGGGGCTGAACAGTACACCTGAGCTGGAGCCTCATGCACCGGGGCTAAACTCCCAGTGTGCATAGGGCCTAAAACCCAAAGAATACAAATAACATCCTTTTTCAGCTGATTTTGGGCATACAATCTTAAGGAGACAAAATTTCATATTTGATTGACATTCCACCTAGTCTTCTGTTTCTCAACACAAATAAAAAGTATGCCGTCCTCCATCTCAGGTTCCATGTCACCAAAGGATCCTGCCAATACTATAAAGTACATGAGAAAGCATTCCACTTCACAAGTTGACTTGGTGTCCTTGCCAAGATTCACATACAGTAGATTCTCAGTGGTGATTTTATAATTCATTACCATTCACTTGCATCAAAATAATTAACTCCCTAATGATTTATGTATGAAAACATTGACTCCACTATCAATGACACTATGGAATGATTCTGTAAAACTTAGCAGCCCTGTCTTGGCTGTTTTAGCATCACAGGTCCTTCACAGCTGTTAATAGCACATTACCTAACCCAAGAGTGTTAAACTGGCGGCCCTCCAGCTGTTGCCAAACTACAAGTCCCATGAGGCATTGCAAGATTGACACTTACAAGCATGACTCCCAAAGGCAGAGGCATGATGGGACTTGTAGTTTTGCAACAGCTGGAGGGCCGCCAGTTTGACACCCCTGATCTAACCCTTAGAAACGTATATCTGGTTTGCCCAGTGTGTAGGACAAAAGCTCTCATCTGCATTGCCTTTAAAATTAGCAAATTACCACTGAGAAACAGGTAAAAGTCACAATAAAAAAACAAATATATGTGTTTATTGTCTTTAGTCATTATCTACCTTCTTCATTGACCTGTACTACAACCAAAATTGTGGAAATAATTAATTATGATAACGTAGGTGTAACATACAGCCCAATACATGGGTCAGGAATTATACCTTTTTGGTGTTTCTTCTACCTATATCAGCCCCCATTCCTGTAAGGCAAGTAGGCCTACTGGTACTTGGTTGCCCCCAGGTCATAGAACATGATGCTATAGTTCCTGGCCCGAGTCAAGGAAGGGGACCTGTAGTCCTGAGGGTGGTCAGGCACTAGACAGCGACTGGTAACAGAATCCTGGGAAAGTCCAAGTTCACTGCAGAGAGTGAGGAAGCATAGTCTGAAAACAGTTTTAAAGTCAGGGCTGGTAGAAAGCAAGTATAGTCCAGTGGTGAGCTCAGGTGTGTTCGGGCAGAAGTCTGAACCTGCCTGAGCTATTCTGCTGGGAAGCTGTCAAAGCTGATGGCCAATCATAGGCAGCTACTGGGTAGGGAATGTCTCCTCTGCCTATGATTGGTTGTTGGCTTTGCCATCTTCCCAACAGTGTAGCTTAGGTAGGTTCAGACACTTGCCTGAACCCACCTGAACTCATCCATAGTGCAGTCCAGTTACCAATCCGAAGTCAGGTTCAGGCAGTAATCCAAAAAGTAATCTGGGGCCAAGGCAATGGTCGACAACAAGGGAGTCCAAGATCATAGCGGTGGTGGAGAAACAAGGAGTCAGGAAGTAAACGTTGTCACAAGCACATTGGCAGACACTGATGCGATTTAAATAAGGCGCCTTCTGGGTTGAGAACCAATCTAGCTCAGGGGTGTGTGACCAGATTTAATACCCCGCAGCTGATGGGAGCATCTAGGAGTCTGAGAAGCCTTGTTACCCAGTAGCTGATGGGAGCACCTAGGAGTCTGAGAAGTCTTGTTACCCAGTAGCTGATGGGAGCACCTAGGAGTCTGAGAAGTCTTGTTACCCCGTAGATGAAGGGAGCAGCTAGGAGTCTTAGAAAACTTGTTACCCTGCAGCTGATGGTAGCACCTAGGAGTCTGAGAAGTCTTGTTACCCCGCAGCTGATGGGAGCACCTAGGAGTCTGAGCATTCTTGTTACCCTGCAGCTGATGGGAACACCTAGGAGTCTGAGAAGTCTTGTTACCACACAGCTGAAGGGAGCAGCTAGAAGTATGATAAGTCTTGTTACCCTGCAGCTGATGGGAACACCTAGGAGTCTGAGAAGTCTTGTTACCCCACAGCTGAAGGGAGCAGCTAGAAGTATGAGAAGTCTTGTTACCACGCAGCTGAAGGGAGCAGCTAGAAGTATGAGAAGTCTTGTTACCACGCAGCTGAAGGGAGCAGCTAGAAGTATGAGAAGTCTTGTTATGCTGCAGCTGATGGGAGCACCTAGGTGTCTGAAGAGTCTTGTTACCCCGCAGCTGATGGGAGCACCTAGGAGTCTGAGAAAACGCAATAACACTCAGCTGATGGGAGAAGTTTAAAGGCTACCTAACAGTAGCTACCATCAATCCCCCTGCATTCTTAAAGCTGAAGTTTAATCTGACTATATTTTGCCTCCAACCCCCCCCCCCCCATTACCACGATGATTACATTTTTAAATAAAAATGTCAGTTTTCACTACATTCCATTTTGTTGTAAGCAGTCTCTATCAATGTTTTGACTTTCATCTCTTTCTTAGTGAAAAGATTTAGACTCAAGGGGTTTTTTCTGCATTACTGTGAGATTTTCTTTTTTAAGGCTCCCCTCTAGGCCAGTATGGGAAGAAATGCACCTTTACCTTCAAATGTTCAAGCCATTGCACCTGTAGGCTTATCAAAGATTTCTCTAAATGCTCACCTGGAGAGGGAGACAGCAACTGTTCTGAGTGTAATAGTTTAAACCTTTAAATTAAAAATAAAGGAATGTGTACATAAAGCGTGAAAAAAGTCAGTTTGTCCCCAAGCAACCCATTAGCTCTACCTTTACTTTCCCAACTCACCCAGGAGAAATTTTCTTTCCTGCAGCCACGGGTTGCAGGAAATAAAATCGCTTGACTCCCCCATCATCACAGTCAGTGCTGATGGAGGAATCCCTCCCACGGAGCCATTGTTTTCTCCCCAAGGGGTGGGGCAGCCAATCCTCTGGGTGAACACAGTGATTACTGCTAGCAGCTATAATAGACGCTAGCAATAATTGCATCTAAACTCTGACAGGCAAATTGTATCTAAGTTGATGGATCGATCAACTTGGGTACATTCAACCTACCCATACATCCTTTGAATCATGGCCAGTTCCTGCTGAACCGGCCAAGAATCGAATCGTCTATGGCCGGCTTTTTAGCAAAGTAGCTAACATCTGAAAATCATTTAGAAGGGTACCTTAAAAGGATCAAAAAGAAAAGTGCCCCCACCTGCCCAAAATAAGTTTGTGTAGCCAAAGAGTGGGCATGGTCAGCAAAGTGGAAGTAATCACTTCACAGTGTTTGACTTCATCCCCCTTTGTATTGCTGTGTTTTAAATAAAATAGGGCTTGGGGTGCACTGAGGAGAAAGTAGGAAAAAAGTGAACTCCATCATTAGATTCCGTAATAAACCCCAGTATTGGTGTCCATGGCCACAATAAAACCCCCAGCATTGGTGTTAGTGGGTGCAATATCTCCCAACATTGGTGTCAATAGGTGAAGTAATACCCCCCCTCCCCAGCATTGGTGTCAGTGGGTGCAATATATCCCAGCATTGGTGTCAACAAGTGAAGTAATACCCCCCCTCCCCAGCATTGGTGTCAGTGGGTGCAATATATCCCAGCATTGGTGTCAATAGGTGAAGTAATACCCCCCCCCCCCCCGCAGCATTGGGGTCAGTGGGTGCAGTAACAAACTCCAGCTTTTTTTCACCACTCACCTCTTCCATTGCCCACCTCTGTTCCCATTCATAGCTTGTCCCTGCACTCTCCGTCCACAACTCCACTCTGCACCCCTCCTCCAAAATTCACCCCCAAAGACACAACTTCTGCACCCCTCGTCTAGCCCTTACCTCTGCACAAATCATCCACTACTTGCCTCTGCACTCCTCCTTCACAGCTCCTCTAACCCTCTAGGCACAGCTCCCCTTGTCCATCTGCACTCATCATCTACAGTTTACCTCTGAACCACTCCTCTGCCCAACTCTCATACACACACTCATGTACACTAGGCACAGCTTGCCACCCTTTCGTCCAAAGCTCATGTCTGCACCCCTTTATCCATCCATCCATCCCTAGTCCACGACTCACATGTACCCTTCATCCCCTGCTCTTGCACCACCTTCACTTTCTGTCCACAGCTCACCTACACCCAGTGGTGTATTTAGGTTTTGTGCTGCCCTAGGCAACACAAAAAATCGGATGCCCCCCCTCCCCGAAGGAGAGAGCCTGACACCGACCAACACCAGTGACCAACAACACCCCTGCTCCATACCCCCTCCAGAAAGACAGCCTTCCACTACCACACCCCCCCCAGGCAAAAGAGAGAAAGACACTCACCTTCACATCTCTGGACATCCCCGGGAACGACAAACGGGCTCTGCATACACCATCAAGCAGCCCGCAGTCTCTCTCGAATTCCACCTAGTCCCCATGCCTCTAAAAAATGCTGCCCTAGGCAAATGCCTTGTTTGCCTTGTGGTAAATATGCCCCTGCCTGTACCCCTCCTTCACAACTCACTTGGACCCCTTATCCCCAATTCACCTGCACCACTGAACCCCTTGTCCACAGCTCACCTGCAGCTTACCTGCATGTTCCTCTACAGCTCACCTGAACCCTTTTTCCATAGATCCCATGAACCTCCTTCCCTGCACCCCTTGCGCCCCTTATATACAGCCTAGACCATCTCACCAGCTCTTTCAGTGCTTTCTCCTCAGCACCAGACCAGGATCTGGCTTCCCTCAGAAGGAGGTACTGTCCTTCCCCTCCACCACACACAATCACATGAATGAGCCGCATGATTTGCTTATAAATGAGCCCCAGTTCACTCGTATGTAAATTTCAATGCTCACTCCCAGGACACAACCTTGGCGGGATAACTGAACAAACAGTGGGACTGTCCCAGCAAATCTGAGCACGTCTGAGGCTTTTTCTTCCAGTCCAAAAAGAAAGAAGTGCTTCTCATTGGTCAGCGTGGTCATGTGGCTGCCCTGACAAATGAGCACTTGCCATTGTGAGCATTATATACTCACTTTGGGGCTGTGTATTGTGGTGTACGGACCAATATGCCGGCAGTACAGGGTATCACGGCCATTATATGCAGCGGGTTCTGGAGGGGTGGCCAGGATATTTGGAGTTAGATCACCTTTTCATTTTTGGTGAACTTACCCTTTAAATTTCACCGTAACCACATTTCTTCTGTAAGCTGGAACATCAAGGATAACGATTACATGCGGCACGGATGTCATTTCATTTTTTTATATAATTAGTCGAAGCACTGTGAAGAATCCACTAAATATAAAATTGCATCCTTGCTGCATCACAAGACACACATTTGTTTCAGAGGACTGGTTTTGGATATACAGTATATAGACAGGATTATATAATAATCTAGTACAAGATCAGTACAGTGTTATATCCCAGAGCAACAGGATTTCATCTGGCATCAATTCGGAGCAGAAGAAATAATATGGATTCATTCTATCTCACCAGTCCTCCAGTACAAGGTCCAGGCTAGCACGGGGCCCCAGGCAGCTGGGTGAATCTGATGTGGGCAGGGAGGGTGATTTGCATGGTGGGGGGGCAATTACTGGAACTGTTCCCCTGTATGGCTCCCTCTGCAGCAGCTGAAAGCCAGCTCCTTTTTGCAGCCTGCTTCTCTCTTCTCCTTCCCACCAGCATCTGCAAGCACATAATAGGAACCTATCAGGATGGAGAGTTGTGGGAAAAGTCAAGTCAATATGTCACATTTACCAGTTCGGTACCGATCACTCACTGTGTTCATTCCTAACTGAAGCATAGTGAACTGTTTGTTTGTTTTTTCTTGGGGGGTAGGCCTGTTGGGTTGGCTGTATGGGGCCCCGTGTTTTTTAACAGTATCGCTGCGTACAGGTATTTATCACCAGGCACCTCGCCTTCACCATCCACATCCATCTAGTAAGAATTAAGGTGATAATGGATCCTTCAAAAATATTTTACTGTGATCTTGCTGGATTTGCTTGATTCTACTTACCTCAAATGGGCAGCTCTACATCTAGGCCATCTACGCCAAATACATTAGGGCCCATTTACACTTGCAGCTGGGGGCAATAGAAGCATGTAAACTATACAGATCACCATATTTCTCCAGGTCAAAGGAAATGACCTTCCTGAATACAAACTGCGCTATATAAATATCATGTGTAAAATATAGAACAAATATTAACCACTTCCCGACTGGCCGTTGTATATAAACAGCCGGACGGTGGCACTGCAGGGTCAGATGGCTGTTTATAAATGGCCTCCCCGCACCCTGCTTGTGAGCGCTCCCCGGGAGCGCGCAGCACCGCGATCCAGTGCCCGCTGTGTGCTCCGGACACAGTGAAACACCAATCGTAGGACGGGACCTCTGTACGAGGTCCCGATCATATGGTCACTGATTGGCCAATCAGTGATCACATGCAGAGTAGTAAGAGTGACATCATTGCTTACTACATGTGAAATCTGTGAATGATCACAAAGGTCACATGGTACAAGGCTATTCACAACAGCCTTGTACCATGTGACAAGGTGCGACCAATCACAGCTCACTCAGTAGTCCTCAATGGCTGCAAGAATGCAGACAGAGAGAAAGAGAAATGATTGCTTTTACATCCTATATGGGTGTAAAAGCAATCAGTGTAAAAAAAAAAAATCTTCATCACCCCCCAAAAGTAGTACAGTGTCACCATGGTGACACTGTACTGCTAGGGTGACAGTATGTAAAAAATAAATAAAAATGTAAAAAAAGAGTTTAAAAATTATAATTTTTGATTATAAACTAATTTGGCTTTTTTTTTTTTTTTACTAAAAAGATAACAGAATACATTTTGGCCAAGATGTAGGATGAAATATTATTTATTTGCAAAATTTTATAAGAAAAACACTTTTTTTCACATTTTTTGGACATTTTCATTTACATAGCAAAAAAAATTAAAATCCCAGCGGTGAATAAATACCACCAAAATAAAGTTTTATCTGTCTCAAAAAAATGGTAAAAAATTCATATGGGTACAGTGTTGCATGACCGCGCAATTGTCATTCAAAGTGTGATAGCGCTGAAAGCTGAAAATTACTCTGCACAGGAAGGGGGTAAAAGTGTCCGGACTGGAAGTGGTTAAGCTGCTACTTTCCACTATAAAAAAATTATAATAAACAAATCATATTCTGTAAAAACTACTTTATTATTTACAGAGCGCTGCACATATATATTTTGTTTTTACAGAATATGATTTGTTTATTATAATAGAAGCATGTAGTTTATCCACGTTTTTACCACCCCATCCCTTTACTGTTTCGCCATAAGTTGCAAAGGCAGCAGACAGGGGTGTGCACATGACTCGTCAGGAATTAAACCCCCTGTTACATTTGCGAGGCACTACCACCCCCCAACACAATTCACTCAAGTGAAAGGGCCACACTGCAACCACCGCACAACTGCACACAATGCACACGGTTATGGTACGGCGGTGCAGCTGACACACAAGCGTAGTAGTAGATGAGTGAATTGACCTGCAAGTTTAGAAAATCTCTATTAATCATAATGCGATTTTTTTCACCCAAAAATTTGAGAGAATCATGTGATTTATAAATCCAGACAATTGAGGTTTATGAAGTGGAAGACTGTGGGGTTTATTTACTAAAGCTGGAGAGTGCAAAATCAGACTCACTTCTGCATAGAAGCCAATCAGCTTCCAGGATTTAATGCCACAGCTAAACTGAACAAGCTGAGGTTAGAAGCTGATTGATTTCTATGCAGACATGAGACTGATTTTGCACTCTTTGGCTTTAGTAAATAAATCCCAATGAGACATAAATGTGCACAGCTGCAATCATTGGCAATAATGGAGGATGTATCTGATGGCCCCTTGATGGACTATCTCTGCTTAGGCTGGCCATACATTATACAATTATCTTCCAATTTTCTGCTCAATTTCCTTTAGATTTACCTTCAACTATGTAGTGCAAGGACCTACCTAATTGGATACAATTGAAAGTGTTGTTTAGGTTTGTCCTCCTATTATATGGTTTTTGGTAAATCTAAACCAAAAATCTCCAGATATTTGTATAATGTATGGCCAGCCTTTGAGTAGTGAGTGCCTTGTTGTATCTGGGCTGTGAACACCATCTAGTGGCCAATTTGCAAATTGTTTTCAATAAAGTTTTTTTCTTTGCATTTGTAGGAGGATAAAAACTATAGGGGTTAGGCAAAAAAAAAATGGAAACACTACATGATTTTCAGGTGTGAAAGTTACGACATTTGAAAGTGTAAGTGATATAACATTCTTTTGCTTACGCTGTGTGATGAGACACCTAGCTAACAGGTGGGAAGCCTAACTTTTCACTCATTCACTGCGTGCGCTGTTACTAATACATAAGCACGGTCGACAAAGAGACATTTTGCAGGGTGGTGACCCAGAATAAGAAAACAATTGCTACAAAAGTGACTGCAGAGCTCAATCTCAGTCTTCACGAGACAATATTCATGGGACTGAGATTGAGTTCTGCAGTGACTTTTGCAGCAGTTGTTTTCTTATTCCGAGTCACAATCCTGTGCAAAGTCCTTTTGTCTCTTTCGGTCAGCTGACCATGCTCATGCTTATCAGATGCCATTTTCCCAGAAACTATATACGCCATCATAACCTTTACTACTGTACCTCACAACACGGCAAATAAATTGGTAACAGGCACCAGCGGCACCAACAATTTGCCGTCTTTGAAGCTCAGTAAGCTCTGACATGATTTCATATTACTAGCAGCGCACACAGTGAATGACGAAAGAGAGGCTTCCCACCTGTTAGCTAGGTATCTCATCACACAGCGGAAGCAAAATTATTTCCTCTGGGTTTAAAAGATTGAGAAAGTTTTCTACTTATTGCAAGAGATACTCAAATCTTCAGCAAGCCTTGCATGTACCAGGCTGTACAACCAGATGACAAACACAGTGGGCCTTATTCTTCTGAGAGAGCGATTGTATCAGTCTATGTTGTCTATAACAGCCAGCATGCCTATGCAGAATGGGAGACTGAGATAAATCTGATTGTTTTCTTTGGAAAGAAGAGACTGAAAGCCCTCCTGCACGCCCACCCGATGATCTCCATGTCCTATGGACACAGCTGATCACATGATGTGGTAAAAGACCAATCACAGCGGCCTTTTACCATGTTATCAGCCGAGTCCAATGACACAGCAGATCACCGGTAAATGCAGTTACTAGATATCGGCTGCACTTTCCTCACGCTGTAACAGTGTGAGGAAAGTACTGCCGATAACTGGCAATTGTCAGAAGATGGATTGGCACTGATCATCTGGGCACTGATGATCAGTGTCCAGCAGTGTCACCCACCAGCGCCACCCACCTATGCCCAGCAGTGCCACCCACCTGTACCCATCAGTGCCTAGTAGTGCCACCCACCTGTGCCCAGTAGTGCCACCCATCAGTGCCTCCAGCAGTGCCACCTATCACTGCTGCCAAGCAGTGCTACCCATCAGTGCCCAGCAGTGCCACCAGTCAGTGTTCAGCAGTGCCGCCAGTCAGTGCCACCCATCAGTGCCACCTATCAGTGCCCAGCATTATTGCATATCAGAGCAGCATAATCAGTGCCGCCTCATCAGTGCAGTATCATCAGTGCCTCCTCATCAATGCAGCCTATCAGTGCCCATCAGTGCTTCCTATCCGTGCCACCTCATCAGTGTCTATTAGACCTGTATGTAAACAATACAGCTCTCTCCCCTGTCAGCTTCTGCACACTGCTTTGTATGGCTCTGCATAGCAGATCAATACAAAGCAGTGTGCTTACAGTGTAAAGCACAGACACAGCCCACATAGTAAAACAGCACACAGTTAACCTTTTGATCGCCCCACGTTAACCCCTTCCTGCCCAGTGCCATTTGTATAGTGTCAGTGCTTTTTATTAGCACTGATCACTGTATTGGTGTCACTTGGGATGTCAGTGACACCAAGTCAGTTCCCCCCCAGGTCAGAATGCCTGCCGCAGTCCCACTTTAAGTCACTGATCACCGCCATTACTAGTGAAAAAAAAACAAATTCCAGTATATATACCACCATTTGCAAATGCTATAACTTTCACGTAAACCAATTAATTTACACGTATTGGGATTTTTTTTAGCATAGATATGGAGCAGAATACATTTTGGCCTAAACTTATGATGAAATTTGATTTTTTTACATTTTTTTACTGGACATGTTTAATAGCAAAAAGTCAAAAATAGTTTTTTTTTCAAAATTGTCTTTTTTTGTTTATAGCGCAAAATATAAAAAACACGCAGCTGATCAAATGCCACCAAAAGAAATCTCTATTTGTGAGGAAAAAAAACATAAATTTAATTAGGGTGCAGTGTTGCATGACCGCACAATTGTCAGTTAAAATAATGCAGCGCCGTATCGCAAAAAATGGCCTGGTCAGGAAGAGGGGGGTAAATCCTCTGGAGGGCAAGGGGTTAAAGCAAAAGTAAAGTGAATGCAAAGCAAATTTTTATTTTTAAATAAACATGTCATACTTACCTGCTCTATGCAATGGTTTTGCACAAAGCAGCCCCAATCTTCCACTTGGGTTCCCCATCGGAGCTCTAGGCTCCTCTTCTCCAGGTGCCATCGTAGGAAACCACTTCCTATGGTGGCACACACGCGGACTCAATCCCGAGCTGGGCTGTGTCCATCTATTGACACACAGTTCGGCTAAGCCTCATTCCCCGCTCCCTCCTCACAGGATTTGATTGACAGCAGCAGGAGCCAATGGTTCCAGCTGCTGCTTCTATGTCGAGCAAGGAGAGACAGAGAGCAGTGCTGGATTGTGATTGGGCTCAGGTAAGTATTTAGCTCTTGGCTCAAAGGAAGAGGGTATCCCTCGAAACACGTCTGACTTTCTTTGGCCCTTGGATGGCATTTCTTTTATGTTGGGGCTCTTGGTGCAATATGCAGCATATTTCCAGTGATTGTCATTTGTTATGCGATTTGTCACCTCTTGTAGTGAGTATATTTCGACTTTCATTGTGATCTGGGATAATGCACTAGTCCAGTGCGCTCTTGTTAAATTTTTCCCTGCAGTTACTCCTGACTTCTCCCGTAGTACATGGGAGTAGCAAAGCTTGGCTTGTCCGCTCGCATTTCACTTTTTTTTGGGTTCCACCGTACCTCCCTGTCTTCAGCCCTCTACACTCATGAACAGGAGCTTTTGGCTTGACTTTGGAAGTATTTAGGAGGTCCGGGGGGAAAGCTGAACACAGAACATGAAGGTAGAGAAAAAAATTTTTTTAAAGCATTTACAACCACTGAATGTCCTCAGGCCATTATGTACTAGTACATGCCACATTTTTAGCACTTACCTGCCAAATAATCCCCTCCAGGACTGGGGTGTCAGCGCTCTAAGCTGTCATGGGCTTCCATCTTCTCTTGGTCCTCCCTTCCGGCTCTAACTCCGACTTGTCTTACTGGCCAGGCTGCTGAAATCACTTCTGTGCATGCCGGGCAGAGTCATGCTGTGAATGTATGCCGAATTACACGTGTGACTACGTGCATATTAATGGGAGAAGCACTTATGACAGCAGAGATAAAAAGAGTCATTTCTGTCATAAAAATCCTTCCCATTAGCTTTTTTTTCTTACACTAACCTTTTTTTTTCAAAAAATGAAAAACCCAGTGGTGAATAAATTCCACCAAACGAAAGCTCCGTCTCAATAATTATAAAAATGTTGCTTGGGTACAGTGTCGCATGACCGCACAATTGTCATTCAAAGTGCGACAGCACTAAAAGCTGAAAACTGGTCTGGGCAGGAAGGGGATAAAAGTGCCCTGTAGGCAAGTAGTTAAAAGTTACATACCCCCTTGGATTGCCCCACACCCCTTTTGCTAGACTTTTAACCTCCCTGGCGGTATTCCCGAGTGTAGCTCGGGGTAAAGTTTCTGTACCAAAAGCGGTAACCCCGAGCAACACTCGGGCTTACCATGCAGCGTTACATAGGGAGTCCCTCCAGCACTTACCTTGTCCTTCGCTCCCGCGATGTGTCCCCTGCAGCATCCCCGGCCATCTCCTCCGGCTGATGCCGGCATCCGGCTCCTGTGTTCCGGTCCCTGTGACGTCGGGACGTACGGGCGCCGCCGGCGGCGGGAAATTTGAAAATTTTTTAAAAATGTCATTTTTTTCAAAACGAATTTTACATAGTAAAACATTGCTGTTTCAAACCATTTCACATACATTTTGTCCCGAGTGCTTTGTCCTGTGTCCTGCCTGCATTTTGACTGTTCTTTCTGCCTGGAAACTTAGAAAAGTCCATGGCGTCCAAAAAGTGTCCCTTTAGGTCAAAAGCGGTTTTAGATCAGCTAGAGAACAGCGACAGTAAATTAGAACCACTTGCAGAATTGAGTGATAATGATTCGTGGGGGAAATTCATCATCAGACACTGAAAGCGATTCTGCGACTTTGCTCAGTGATGTGCGAACTTGGCGCTATATTTCAAATTTCAGTGTTTTTGGTTTGATTATATTATTGAATTAAATGTATTATTATTATATTATTATTTTTTATGATTATTTATTAAATTATAATTTATGATTTTGTGTTTCAAGTTTTATCATATCCGGGATGTTTACTAGACTCTTGTTCGGACAGATGTCAGTGAGTTATTCCTAAATATTACAGCCTACAATAAAAAAAATACATATTTCCATGCAAAAAAATGGTACCGCTTTCAGCACCAAAAATCGGAAATAATCATACCGCCAGGGAGGTTAAAAGCATCCTCACCACCAGTCCTACTAGGTACCAGTAAAGCTCCAAACTATACCAAGAGTTTGATGTTACTCTCTATATAGATGGCTAGGAACAGAACAGCTGAAAGAAAATCCTAACAACGGTTATAATATTTATTAACGTCAATCACAACTGCACAATCTAGCTACAACTAGTGTGATTTTTGCAGTTTTTTTGGCAATGAAAACAGAAAAAATACCCACAATTTTCATTGCATGTCAGCTGGGACGTCTAGTCAGTTTCTCTACTTTGATTTTCGGTTCAATAATGCAGTGAATCCGGTTTTAAATGTATTTAATTCCGAGATCCAGTCTTATACTCCTATTATGTGGTTCACTTGTCCACAAGAGGGTAAAACCCCTGACCAATGTGTATGTTCTGGTGGGAATTGAAGGGTAAGTTCAACTTTGGGAACACAGTACACATTCCACCCACGGACTTACAACTCATGGGACTCCTGGGCAATAGGGGATCATGGGGCCCCTGTGTCCTTGCCCCAACTCAAAAAAGCCTATGAAAAATGTACCAGGGGCATCTCATGGGGCCCCCTACTGACCCTGGGCCCTCAGGCAGCGCCCGAGTTTCCAAATTGTCAGTCCACCCCTGGGGTGGAACATATAACATGTTCCTAATACTGCAGCCACTGCCAATCCCCCCACCCCCTATGACAGCAGTACAGGGAGAAGTTTCCCGTACTAGCTGTCAATTTTTTAAAACAGCGTGGCTGTGCGGGGCTCCACCCACACGGCCACGTCATTCATTCACAGAGTTCTGCGAATGAATGAACTATAAGTACCGACATCCTTTACAGATGTCAGCTTGAGGTTCTCAGTGAAGGTTCTCAGTGAACTACCACCGTGCTGTGGAGTGCCATGGTGGTAGTTCACGGATTCTTCCCTTCAGTGTATCTGCTTGCTCCTACAGGATAAACCGACAGGTCTGCAGGAGAACTGCATGGCACCAGCGATCTGCTGATCACTGGTGCAATGTTTTCCATGCTATTGCAACAAAAAACAACAAATACAAATTTTTTACCTTAACCTCCCTGGCGGTATTCCCGAGTGTAGCTCGGGGTAAGGTTTCAGTACCACAAGCGGTAACCCCGAGCTACACTCGGGAATACCATGCGGCACTGCTCCACGATCCCTGTATCACTTACCTTGTCCTGCGCTCCCACGATGTCCCTCCTGCAGTGTCCCCGACAATGTAATCCGGCGGATGACAGCATCTGTCATCTGGGTTCCGTCCCCTGTGAGCGTCGGGACGTACGGGGGACGGAACGGCGGGAAATTGAAAAATGACAAAAAGTGACATTCACTAAAATCACTAAAATCACATAGTATAACATTACTGTATCAAACCATTTCACATACATTTTGTCCCGAGTGCTTTGTCCTGTGATCTGCCTGCATTTTTTACTGTTCTTATTGCCTGGAAACTGAGAAATGTCCATGGCGTCCAAAAAGCGTCCCTTTAGGTCAAAAGTGGTTTTAGACCGGCTAGAGAACAGCGATAGTAAATCAGAACCACTTGCAGAATTGAGTGATAATGATTCGTGGGGGAAATTCGTCATCAAACAATGAAAACGATTTTGCGACTTTGCTCAGTGATGTGTGAACTTGGCGCTCTATTTCAAATTTCAGTGTTTTTGGTTTGATTATATTATTAAATTAAATTTATTATTATTATATTATTATTTTTATGATTATTTATTAAATTATAATTTATGATTTCGTGTTTCAAATTTTAACATACCCGGGATGTTTACTAGACTCTTGTTCGGACAGATTTCAGTGAGTTATTCCTAAAAATTACAGCCCTACAATAAAAAAAAAACATATTTCCATGCAAAAAAATGGTACCGCTTTCAGCACCAAAAATCTGAAATAATCATACCGCCAGGGAGGTTAAAATGTGCATTTATTATTTTTTCTCAAAAGGTGAACGTATCCTTTACCACTACTGCAATGTTGGCATTTTCATCAATAGTTCCTTAATTTTTTTCATGCACTATGGGTGAGCAAGTAGTCATATGTCATGCTGTACATATCGGTTTTGATGATGGCGCCTATAATAGAGATGCAGATCATATGGCCCACTTATTTTTGGAAACAAGGAAAACTAATCACTCAACATAAAATAAACTTCTCCAGAACCTCTTTCATCCTCTGGAACTCTCTACCTCAATCTGTCCGGCTATCTCCTACTCTGGCTGCAATCCCCGAAAACTCATCTCTTTAGGGAAGACTATCATACCTCCAACCAACAACTGAAATGTTAACTCTTCCATTAGCTCATCCCCCGCAGTCATAACCTTTCGTATTGCTTGCCCCACCCTATTAAATTGCAAGCTCTTGTGAGCACGGCCCTCCTAACCCTCTTGTATTTGATTGAATTGTAACTGTACTGTGTCTCTGTAGATTGTAAAGAGCTGGGAACTGTTTATGCCATAATAATCCTGTATAATACAAAAAAATGCAAACATTTTTCAAAATCTTTATTGTAAGCAGCATATACATCAAGATGAAGGAGGGGCAGACTGACCATTTGGAAACTCGGACACTGCCCGAGGGCCCGGGGTCAGTAGGGGGCCCCATGAGATGCCCCTGGTACCTTTTACATAGGCTTTTTTGAGTTTGGGCAAGGGCACAGGGGCCCCTATTGCCCGGGGGCCCCATGAGTTGTCAGTCCGCCCCTGAGATGAAGAATGAACAAATACAACGTCTTATCAACACAAGAGGACTTTCCAAGCTGGTTACAATCGGACAACAAAGTGCACTTTTCAATACGTTGAATTGTAAAGGGAGAAAAAACAAACTAGAATAAAAAAAATCTACTACGTCTTACATTTAAGAAGATGTTTGCAATGAATATTACAAATGATGTGATGGAATCAAGAGCTTGACATAATCAATTTTTAATTTTTATTTATTTTTTTATTTAAATAAAAGATTTGCTGTGTTATAACTACAGGATTTGCATATGGACCCATTAGCCCATGTGACTTCTGGTAATGGGTTCAAATTCATCATGCCCCCCAGACATGATAAAGAAATAGTGAAATGCTTTTGCTGCGCAGTATGTACATGGATAATTTTAAAACCGAAAAACTACCTGGATCCTAGTCAGCTGTTATGGGCAACAAAGGCCCCTTCCACTAGGATGTACACAAGTAGTTATATTGTGCTACGGTATATTTGATGCTAAAGTGCACAGACTAGTAATTTCAGTAAATCGTTTTTGTTCCCATTGCTCACTTAAGTGCTCAGATTTGTTCAGTGCAAAGTTAGAATAGCAAAAAAAAATCTAAAAAAACCAATTCAAATGATATTGAATTTTATAATGGGAAGTGAAATGGCAGTCTGGACTGATCAAAAATTTTGTTCTAAAATTAAGCAGATATTTAAGTGCAAAATGTAGTAAAGTTAAAATAAGCAAAGTTTAATTAAAAAAATTCATGACCTATCAAAATTGATCTAGTAAATGCCATAAGTGCTGACAGAGCAGAGAAGAAGAAGAGGATGAAGAAGAAGAGGATGAAGAAGAAGAAGAAGAAGAGGAAGAAGATGAAGAAGAAGAAGAGGAAGAAGAAGAGGAAGAAGAAGATGAAGAAGAAGAAGAGGATGAAGAAGAGGAAGAAGAGGATGAAGAAGAGGAAGAAGAAGAAGAGGAAGAAGAAGAAGAAGAGGATGAAGAAGAGGATGAAGAAGAAGAGGATGAAGAAGAAGAAGAAGAAGAATTCCAGTCCGGCAAAAAGTGTCCCTGCAGAGAGCTCCGCTATTTCTTTGACAGTTAGCGGCTGCAACAATGTATCTATTTGTTTCCGAATAAAAACATCTGTATCCGAAATGGATACAAATAGATACAATGTTGCAGCCGCTATAAATGTCAAAGAACTGTCAAAGAAATAGCGGAGCTCTCTGCAGGGACACTTTTTGCCAGCTGTAGACGGGATGAAAATTGGCCGATTTGTTTTACCGTTCCTGGTAACTTCGGCCAATTGAACAACCGATTTTTCATTTTTTTAAAGAAAAATCGTCCGGTTTTCTCCCCATCTATGGCCTGGATAAGGCTGGCCATACATTATACAATTTTCTTGAGAATTTTGCTTTAGATTTACCAAAAACCATATAATAGGAGGTCATACCTAAATAACACTTTCAGATGTATCCAATTAGGCGCGCCTTTGCACTACATAGTTGAAGGTAAATCTAAAGGAAGTTGGGCAGAAAATTGTATGATGTATGGCCAGCCTAAAGCCGGCCATACATGGGTCGAATTCTGAAAGAATTGTCTTTAGAAAATCTTTTCTAAGAATTTTCGTTCGAATTTCGCACCATTAGTGGGTCACAGAAATGGACGATTTTTGAATGACCATCGAATTTGAGCATTCTAAGAAATGACTGGCTCAATTGCAGCATCAGAAGTTTTTTCACTTTGGTGATAATATATAAAAGGCGGTAACAAAATAAGACAAGTGCTGCCTCTAAAGGTCAGTTCTGGTATAGCCACATGTCCAGGAGGGAGCAGACAGCACCACAGGCAGAACTGAAGGTCCAGTTCATTTTATAGGTCACCAGTGATTGACCATATAATAAACTGGACTTTTGGGTATACCTGTTGCTGACTCCATTTAATAATTCTAAATTAATGACACGGATATTGGGGTCTAGTACTCCCCCAATGATTTCTGGTGTAGGATGACTGGAAAATCTGATGAATATTGTTGTTTTTTTTCTATAATTCTTCATAAATCCACCGATAGGACTAATTCCTTGGAGATGATTTTAAAATCACATGAGATTCGGCTCGTTTTCTGAAAATACAGAAAAGCAGATTTTTAAAAATTAGATTATCCTTTAGAAATTAGACGATTTTCAATATATAAAAATACCAATAAATGTTTATGTTACCATGCAAATTCTCCTTGTTCAATATTCAATTGTTCAATAGTTTAGGCAAGTATTTCTACCATGCAAATTCTCAAATTGCACAGATGTTCCCTCACACCAGCCGCAGGATTAAATCTCACTCGGAGATCCACTAGGACTGGCCGGACTAAAGCTGGCCATAGATGGGACCAACCAAATCTCAAAACCATCTATGGCCATTCCCACTCAACTTGTCAAACTGGATTTTGAAAAACGTTAATTCGATCAGCGGCTGCAGCCAATCAGGCTCAGCAGTGATCTGTGTACTCTGACAGTGGAACCTCCCCCCCCCCCCCCGTTAGTATACAATAAGGGCTCATGTACACTGCAAATGCTAAACTGACGTTCAGGAGCTGTTGAGCATTTTTTTCAGCAGCCCCTGAACTCTTCCTAATGTTTTCCTATGTGTCCATGTACACATCGTCGTTTACAGGCAGTTGAGTTTACAGTCGTTTTTTTGAACGCACCAAAATTGCGTTCAGGAGTAGATTTTACCAAATGCCAAACGCTTGTAAAAGCAGTTAACCACGTTTAGAAGCGTTTGACAGGTCCATATCCAGATGCTGTCCAGAGCCTTTTTTCATCATCAGAAATGCATGGAGAGCGTTTTCCATATATTCAAATGGACCCGGTACACCAGCGCAGTCAGTTCCAGGTTTCTCGTGAAGGAAAAAATGGTACAACGTGCCGCATTATGCTCATGATGGGATCCATAGTGAATACAACCAGAAAAGACGGGTCATCTCAACACATACTGCTCTCTCTGCTTCTGCTCTCTCTTTTTCTCTCACAATGTCTGAAATAGTTTACTATTTTTCAGAGCATTCTGGGCATTTTGGAAGGTCTCCTGAGGTTATCTTTCAAAAACGCTTCTAAACGCAAACGTGCATAAACGCGGCTAAACTATCGTTTTTTAACCTATGTTTTCCATCAGTCAGTTTCCAGTGGTCAGAAGAGTTTTCCAAACGCCCCGTGTACATGAGCCCTAATACAGCGAGGAGGATTCCTCCATCCACGAAAAAAAAGAAATGATCCATCTATGGCCACCATAAGGATTGCAGGCACTTCAAAGGCACTTTACAAAAAAATGACTGACTGTCAACTATAGCCAAATCTGCTTCAGCATAAAAATCCCCAAAGTGACTAAAAAGAGGAGCCATCAATCAACCAAAAAATGTAGGGAAAGGTGGTGAATAATTCATCTCTCACCTCCTGGTCTGGTTATCTGGATGTAGTGACATGTCCTTTGGGGTCTAATCCTACCTGGGGGTGATGCAGAGAGCAGTCTAGAAGCCAGCATAATGGCCGCATCCGGCTCTCTTCCTACCAGATAACTTATTTTACGAACATGTAAGCTTTAGATTTTTTAAACAGCGTTACCTATACTGTCGGTATTGGTAGAATAAGGGGGTCTGACTCAGTTTTTAAAAGATTAGCAGAACCTGTAACTAAATTTACCTAAAACTGCCACCCCAACACCCCCCTTGATGCCTATATCACCAAGTGCAAACCTCAGTTTAGCAGATGGGGTGGCTATCCCCATCTTCTTCCAAGGCACTAGGCTCATGGTACTGCACAAATGTGGCCTATTCTCCATTGGCTCTGTGACATAATGGAGGAAGGGGTATCTGACAAAGGCAAAGAGGGGCTCTGATGTGAAGTTAATTTCATCAGATCAGTTTTGGGAAGGGGGGGTGGTTTACACACGTATATACAGTGGGGATCGAAAGTTTGGGCACCCCAGCTAAAAATTTGTATTAATGTGCATAAAGAAGCCAAGGAAAGATGGAAAAATCTCCAAAAGGCATCAAATTACACATTAGACATTCTTATAATATGTCAACAAAAGTTAGATTTTATTTCCATCATTTACACTTTCAAAATAACAGAAAACAAAAAAATGGCGTCTGCAAAAGTTTGGGCACCCTGCAGAATTTATAGCATGCACTGCCCCCTTTGCAAAGCTGGGACCTGCCAGTGTCATGGATTGTTCTCAATCATTGTCTGGGAAGACCAGGTGATGTCAATCTCAAAGGTTTTAAATGCCCAGACTCATCTGACCTTGCCCCAACAATCAGCACCATGGGTTCTTCTAAGCAGTTGTCTAGAAAACTGAAAATAGTTGACGCTCACAAAGCTGGAGAAGGCTATAAGAAGATAGCAAAGCGTTTTCAGATGTCAATATCCTCTGTTCGGAATGTAATTAAGAAATGGCAGTCATCAGGAACAGTGGAAGTTAAAGCAAGATCTGGAAGACCAAGAAAAATATCAGACAGAACAGCTCGCAGGATTGTGAGAAAAACAATTCAAAACCCACGTTTGACTGCACGATCCCTCCAGAAAGATCTGGCAGACACTGGAGTTGTGGTACACTATTCCACTATAAAGAGATACTTGTACAAATATGGTCTTCATGGAAGAGTCATCAGAAGAAAACCTCTTCTACGTCCTCACCACAAAAATCATCGTTTGAACTTTGCAAATGAACATATAGACAAGCCTGATGCATTTTGGGAACAAGTTCTGTGGACCGATGAGGTTAAAATTGAACTTTTTGGCCGGAATGAGCAAAGGTACGTTTGGAGAAGAAGGGGCACAGAATTTAATGAAAAGAACCTCTGTCCAACTGTTAAGCATTGGGTTGGATCAATCATGCTTTGGGGTTGTGTTGCAGCCAGTGGCACAGGGAACATCTCATGAGTAGAACAAAAAATGGATTCAATAAAATTTCAGCAAATTTTGGATGGTAACTTGATGCCATCTGTGAAAAAGCTGAAGTTAAAGAGAGGATGGCTTCTACAAATGGATAATGATCCTAAACACACCTCCAAATCCACGGGGGATTACATCAAGAGGCGTAAACTGAAGGTTTTGCCATGGCCTTCACAATCTCCTGACCTCAACATAATTGAAAATCTATGGATAGACCTTAAAAGAGCAGTGCGTGACGGACAGCCCAGAAATCTCAAAGAACTGGAAGACTTTTGTAAGGAAGAATGGGCAAAGATACCTCAAACAAGAATTGAAAGACTCTTGGCTGGCTACAAAAAGCGTTTACAAGCTGTGATACTTGCCAAAGGGGGCAGTACAAGCTATTAATTCTGCAGGGTGCCCAAACTTTTACAGACGCCATTTTTTTGTTTTCTGTTATTTTGAAAGTGTAAATGATGGAAATAAAATCTAACTTTTGTTGACATATTATAAGAATGTCTAATGTGTAATTTGATGCCTTTTGGAGATTTTTCCATCTTTCCTTGGCTTCTTTATGCACATTAATACAAATTTTTAGCTGGGGTGCCCAAACTTTCGATCCCCACTGTATCTGACAAGCCAACTCCTGCCTGTCAGATGAATGCACCTAGTGGCTGTGCAGCCACCCGATGGCTTCCACAGCCCCCATAACATACATCCAGCATTCCTCTCCTCATGCTGATAGCTCGTGAGGAGAGCTGGTAATCGGCATTCCTCAGAGGGGATATCTATACTGATCAACAGGGTACTGATGATCAGTGCCCTGATGATCAGTGTAGACCCATCAGTGCCACCTGTCAGTGCCCATCAATGCCACATGTCAGTGCCTACCAATGCACAATGCCACATATCAGTGCCCATCTGAGCTGCCTTTCAGTGCCGCCAATCAGGGCCACCTAACAGTGCCATATATTAGTGCTGCCTTTCAGTGCCCATCAGTGATGCCTGTCAATGCCAATCAGTGCCTCCTACCAGTGCCTCCTCATCAGTGCCCATCACTGCAGCCTCATTAGTGTACAGCAGTGAAGGAGAAAAATTACTTATTTACAAAATTTTATAACAGAAACTAAGAAAAACTTTTTTTCTTCAAAATTTTCAGGGTTTTTTTAGTTTGTTTAGCAAAAAATAAAAAAAATCAGAGGTGAATAAATACCACAGATGTGAACCTGTCCCATAGAAAATCATGTTAAATGAACTGCTGTGCGTTTCTGCAAAACGCAAAGGAAAATGCTTAGGTGTGAACCTAGACTTAAGAGGGCTTGTTCTTTTGCAAAGACACAGGTAAACTTTATAATAACTTCATTGTGCTTGCTAAATATACATTGTATTTTCCGTTTAAAAAAAAAAAGAAAAAAAAAACAACTTACACTGTCCAGATAAGAATAAAAAAAAATACCGTTGGAAACAATATAAGTTGTATATTGTTGATTTAAAGTGGTTGTAAACCTCAGACATAAAATATGAACAAAGCATATCCCTTTGCACCAACCGCCTCCTGGCCCTTTAAGAGTTCTGAAAGCTGGGAAACGGGCATTTGGGTCATGTGACGCTGTGATTGGCAGTCACATGATTGGAAAGCTCCTGTTCACAAGTATGCATCGGGAGGTTACTGATCCACGTCAGCTACCATGCTGGGAGCGTGCTCTCAGTGCGGTAAGTTGTTTTAACAGGGCCGTATATATACCTATGGATGGATCCAAGCATTTAACAGCACTAAGTGTCATTTCTGTCTGCTGCTTTGTTCCTCTGCTATCAGCACGAATCCCTTCTAACAAGTTTTCCTGACACCAAAAGAAAAATGGTGACAGGGGAGGGACCTCCAGCAGATTGACAGCCTCAGCTATGTTTCTGTGAGCTGTGTGAGGGGGGTGTGTCCCTTCCCTCCAATCAGCTCTCAGAGCGCTCTTCATTGAGCTGTCCAGTGTGTAATTTCAGCTCTTTGCTCCCTTTTTTCTGCACTTTCAGACAAGCTTTAGAAATTCTAGAATTTGAATGGATGCAGAGAAGAGAAGTTTGCAGATAATCAGGTACAACTTATGTAGGAGGATTTGTTTAATCTCTGAGCATCACCTGAGGCCAGTCACTTCACTGGGTATATGGCAGGGTTTACAACCACTTTCGCATGGAACAGATGACAGAATTACAGCAAAATGTAGTCACTTTTTGCATACCTGGTGAATATGTAAACAATGGCGCTGATACAAATTACCACCAACACCATCACAGATGCAACAATGATGATTGTTCTAATAGTAACCTCAGCATTTCCTGGGGGAGGAGTCATTCCTATAAAACACAACAATTAATATGATAAGTGTTAAAGTCAGCTGTTAGGCAGAGTGAATAGTACATAGTACATAGTTAGTCTGGCTGAAAAAAGACAAAAGTCCATCCAGTTCAACCATAGAAAAAAAAAAGTTATAATCCTATACCCACAGTTGATCCAGAGGAAGGCAAAAAACTCAAAGCATGATCCAATTTGCTCCTGCTGGGAAATAAATTCCTTCCTGATCCCCCGAGAGGCAATCAGATATTCCCTGGATCAACTTTACCTATAAATGTTAGTACCAGTTATATTCTGTGTATCCAAGAAAGAATCCAGGACTTTTTTGAAGCAATAATAAAGTTAAAGTGAACTTGTGTTCAATGAATCCAATCTGGCACCGCACATGAAAAGCCGGCAGCTACAGATACCCGCAGAGTGCCCCAAGAGACCACAATCTGGGCCAGCAATGGGCAAACTACGGCCCGCGGGCCGTATACGGCCCGGCGGACCTTTTAATCCGGCCCGCGGAGCTAGGCTCCCGCTAGGCTCCCGCTAGGCTCCTCTCACAGTCCGCCCTGAAGACCGGTGCAGCATGAAAATCTGTCTCCTATGAGGATCTGTCCCCCTCGACGTATCTGCGCATGTGCCGGAGATCGCCGATCGGCTGCTAATGCCTGAAACTGGCACATGCGCAGATACGTCGAGGGGGACAGATCCTCATAGGAGACAGATTTTCATGCTACACCGGAACGGCGCGGGAATACGGCGAGAGGAACGCGCGGAGCAAAGGTAAGTGAATTGACACAGGGGGGACTTGGGGACTTAATATGGGGGATGAATTAATATGGGGGATGAATTACTATGGGGGATGAATTACTATATGGGGGATGAATTACTATATGGGGGATGAATTACTATATGGGGGATGAATTACTATATGGGGGATGAATTACTATGGGGGATGAATTACTATATGGGGGAAGAATTACTATATGGGGGATGAATTACTTTGGGGGATGAATTACTATGGGGGATGAATTACTATATGGGGGATGAATTACTATATGGGGGATGAATTACTATAGGGGGGATGAATTACTATATGGGGGATGAATTACTATGGGGGATGAATTACTATGGGGGATGAATTACTATATGGGGGATGAATTACTATGGGGGATGAATTACTATGGGGGATGAATTACTATATGGGGGATGAATTACTATGGGGGATGAATTACTATGGGGGATGAATTACTATGGGGGATGAATTACTATATGGGGGATGAATTACTATGGGGGATGAATTACTATGGGGGATGAATTACTATATGGGGGACGAATTACTATGGGGGATGAATTACTATGGGGGATAAATTACTATAGGGGGGATGAATTACTATAGGGGGGATGAATTACTATAGGGGGGATGAATTACTATATGGGGGATGAATTACTATGGGGGATGAATTACTATATGGGGGATGAATTACTATGGGGGATGAATTACTATATGGGGGATTAATTACTATGCTTACTATGGGGGAATATTACTATACTTACTATGGATGACACATACACATCATTCATCTACTCTTGGTCCGGCCCCCGGGTCCAATATATGAACCCATTGCGGCCCTCAAGTCAAAAAGTTTGCCCACCCCTGATCTGGGCTCTAATGCATGCAAATCTTGACCGATGTCTCCCGGCTGTCAGAGTGAGCGGCACCATACCAACATCCCCTAATGGCCAAACTCAATGGCCAATACGGAGGAACGGAGGGCGCCTGCTTTTCGGGAGTAATGCCAGTTCAGTATAAAGTGACCACACATACTATGGAAAACAATAGTCTGCTCAGAGGAGTTGTGAATATTCAACCTTTCACATACTGGAAGGCGACAAAAAGAAATAAAAAGGATGGATAAATAGGTGATAAAATACTAAATAGGTGATCCAGAAACAAAGGAATAGTGTACTGATGTAGAAACACTACAATACGAGCTCTGCAAACACCAGACAATGATCACTACAGGTCACCACCATAGTCAAAGATGAACTCCAGGTTCCAGATATAATAATAATAAAAAAAAGACAAATTAATTCAGCTCTGTGTTCATTAGTATAATATATATGTTACTATGTGTATGTTCATTAGTATAATTAGAACACTAAGGCATCGTTCAGACAGGTAGCTGCTGCTCTAAAAAGTGATAGAGGAAAGGTCTTAACCCATTGCTATTATACCCAGTGGCATCCATAGGCAGGTGCGGGGGGTGCGGGTGACACCTACAGCACGGGGTGACACTGGACCCGCTCCACGAAAAGGTAAGTTGTAAAGCAAGCCGACGATCTCCGAAGGATGGATTGTATCTGCAGATTGGGGAGCATAATGGATCAGACTCTGATCCATTATGCTCAATCCGCAGATCTGATCCATTCTGCGGGGATCGTTGGAGGGGGTGTCACCAAGTGTTATCGCACCGGGTGACACCTACCCTAGGTACGCCCCTAATTATACCCCCTCTAGACTGCATAGCATGTTTCTGGGGATGTCTCACCTCTGCTTCCGGGGCTGTTGCCTTGCTGGCACCCTTGTGCACGTTTTGGGCCTGTCCCGACCTTTCATTGGTCTGGCGTAAAGTTTCTGAAGTGGCCTCTGCTGTGGCGGATACTCCGTAGAATTTATCTGTGCAGATTTGCTGACTGGATCCCCCTATCTTGGAGATATGGACTGATGCTAAGAGGCTAATTCACACCGTTTGTGTCTCAACCCTATGGGCCATAGCTCTTCATTGGAAATCACCAGTGGTGCCTTTGGCATCTGTTCTACGGAGATATGGTGATGCTTATGGAACATATTCATCACACGCTGCTGGATAGGATGCACATATTTGATAGAAAATGGGAGGGTTGGAGGTCTCATAGGCATCTATTGTTTGACTGATGGATTACATACATAGTTACATAGTTAGTTTGGCTGAAAAAAGACAAAAGTCCATCCAGTTCAATGATAAAAAAAAAAAAAGTTCTAATCCTATACCCACAGTTGATCCAGAGGAAGGCAAAAAAAACCAGCAAATCATGATCCAATTTGCTCCTGCTGGGAAAAAAATTCCTTCCTGATCCCCCGAGAGGCAATCGGATATTCCCTGGATCAACTTTACATATAAATGTTATATCCAGTGCCTGATACCACTCTTCCTTTCTTAGTACTGGTCAGGTAGAAGGTGAAGGAGGTGCCTGATACCACTCTTCCTTTCTTAATACTGGTCAGGTAGAAGGTGAGGGAGGTGCCTGATACCACTCTGCCTTTCTTAATACTGATCAGGTAGAAAGTGAAGGCAGTGCTTGATATTGATCTATATTTCATAATGCTGACCAGAATGAAAGATTAGGAGGTGCCTGATACCACTCTGTCTTTCTTAGTACTGGTTAGGTAGAAAGTGAAGGAGGTGCCTGATACCGCTCTATATTTCATAATGCTGACCAGATTGAAAGTTTAGGAGGTGCCTGATACCACTCTGCTTTTCTTAGTGACGGTCAGGGAGAAAGTGAAAGCAGTGCCTCATACCTCTCTGGATTTCTTGGTGCTGGTTAGGTAGAAGGTAAAGGAGATGTTTGATATTGCTTTGATATTACAAACCAGGAGCATCACAGAGAATGCCAAACGCTCTTCTTCCCTACTTAGAAGTGCACAATGTTAAGGTCTACGTCACAGTAGCATCTGAATGATGAGCCCCAACCAGAATCTACTGAACTCCTGATCTGGGTACTTGTTTTACTTCAACAAATAAGAACAAATTTAAGCCACTAGATTATCATGACAGCTAGGAAACCAGCATTTATAGAAAGAGAGGTCAGCAATGGCAGCCTTCATGTTTATATCAGTGAGGGTTTAATCATTTCTTATTTCTCATTTGTTATTCAGAATATGTATACACATCAGGAGTTCTCACTTCACCTGTGAAGGCTTTTTCCAGGTCAGACCCTTAAAACATTGAAATCTGTGGATCAGCATAAAATGTCAGCTTTGACAGCCTCATATCCCTCACAAGACAGGTGATCTTGAATTTAATGATAAATATTTGTACAATTTAGATTTACCAAAAACATATAATATGGAGTCATACTTAAACACTTTCAATTTGTATGCAATCAGGAAGGCTCTTGCACTACATAGTTGAAGGTAAATCTAATGGAAATTGAATAAGAAGATTGTATAATGTATGGCCAGCCTTATACTGCTTAAAATAAAATTCCCACCTTTGGTGTGCAGGTGATGGTACAACTAATGATGTGACCACGAGATGGCAGCATTGCATTAATTATAATGGCAGCAAATGTGTCTGTCTGCCTTTCTTATTGTATCCACTAGATGGCAGCATCTACAGAGCAAATGTATAGTGTATACTGCTGAGGCTCCATGCACAAGGGGTGTTTAATGACGCTGGTAACGTTGAGTTTTTCAGTGTTTTTTTAGCGTTTTTGTATTACCGTTTTGCCGTGTTTTTTCGTGTTTGTGTTTTTTAGAATTTTTTTACCAAAAAAAATAAATTTTTTGTTAACAAAAAGCGCAAAAATGCTGGTTTGCTGCGATTTAACACGTGTTGTCACGTTTTTCAGCGTTAGAGCATTTTTACAGTTAAAAAAGTCCTCTAGAAACCCACTAATCCTGTTTTTCTTTTCCAGCCAAAAAATGTCCCTGCTTAAAAACGTTGATTACAGTCTGTGTGCATGGACACATAGGATAACATGTGGGGGGTTTACTGGCTGTGAAAAAAAAAAACCTCAAAAGCCAAAAACAGCCGCTGTAAAAACATCCAGTGTGCTTGATAACTGAGAAATACTTGTAATCACAACATTTGATATGAAAATATTGTAGCAGACTTGTAACTTAACCACTTGCCCCCATTTTTCCCACAAATAGAGCTTTCTTTCGGTGGTATTTGATCACGTCTGCATTTCTTTATTTTTTGCACTATAAAAAAAAAAAGGACCGACAATTTTGAAAAAAAAACTATATTCTCTTTCTGCTTGCTCTTCTCCTCTCCTCTTCTCTCCTCTCTTTCCCCCTCCCCTCTCCTCTCTCCTTTTTCCCGTCATCTCCTCTTTCCTGTCATTTCCTCCGTCTCCTCTCTCCCTTCTCTCCTCTCCCCTCTCTCCTTTCGTCTCCTCTCTCCCGTGGTCTCCCGCCTCCTCTCTCCCCTCTCCCCTGTCGTCTCCTCTCTCTTGTGGTCTCCCGCCTCCTCTTCCCTCTCTTCTCTCCAGTCTCTCCCATCTCCTCTCTCCCCTCTCCTCTCCCCCCTCTCATTTCCCCCCTCTCCCCTCTCCTCTACCTCCTCTCCCCTCTCTTCTGTTGTCTCCTCTCTCTCCTGGTCTCCTGCCTCCTCTCTCTCCCCTCTCCTCTCCCCTCTCCTCTCTCCCCTCCTCTCCCCTCTCCTCTCCCCCCTCTCTCCCTTTGCCTCCCCCCCTTCTCTCCCTTCTCATTTCTCCCCTCTCCTCTCCCCCCTCTCTCCCCTCCTCTCCCCCCCTCCCCTCTCCTTTCTCTCTCCTCTCTCCCCTCACTCCTCTCTCTCCTCTCTCTCCTCTCTCCCCCCCTCTCTCTCTCCTCTCTCCTCTCTCTCCCTTCTCTCTCCTCTCTCTCTCCCCTCTCTCTCCTTTATCCTCTCTCGTCCCAATAAATATCTTTATAATTAGTTCACCAACTAGACCACTGTATTAATACAAGGTAATTACAGAAATGCAGCAGTCTCAGAGTATAACAAGCTCCATCTTTGTCAAAAAAGATCTATAAAACATGCTTTATAACAAAGACCAGACAGAAAATATCAAGCCCAGAGAGGGGGGGGGGTCTGATTATAGTATTATAACCTTTTTGGAATTACATAAACATATTCAAATAAATGAATATATTAATAAAAATCAAAATGAAATCAAAAAAAGTCCAAAGCAAAGTGTCCCAGAAAATGTCCCAATACAAACAAAAATAGTGTCCAAAAATTGTCCAAATATCCAAATTTATTCATCCAGTAGGAAGAAATTCCCTTTCATCCCGTAGTACCTCAAAAAACACAAATTTAAAAATCTAGTGCATTACCTTTATAAATAATATATCACTCCGTGCAAAAACAAAAAACACAAAAATGTGCAAAAAACTATATATGTATCTCTTCCGTGCACATATGAATAAACTGTGACCACTCTGTGAACACTGCAACACTGTGTATCCACCAACACCAATAGTATTAAATACTATTACCCTCTGTATCCATATACCAGCATCCAAATGAGATCTTCTAAAATGCTCCAAAGAAATTATTCCAAGGTCCTCAAAAGACAAGACGGGTCTCAAGGCTCATATTCAAAGTGTAATTCAAAAATTTATTAGCAACTTACATTAAAACTTCATTATTCCGGCTTCCAACATGTTTCCTATGTGAGTTCTATCAAACAAATGCGATAACCATGTGTTGACAACCCACAAAATGGCCGCGGCGACACTTCCGGTCTGCGTGCGTGCGTCACGACGTCACACCCTTAACGCGTTTCGTCACTTCCGGACTTCGTCTGAAGGGATACGGACGTCCCACATCACTCTCCTTATATATTGATGTTTCTTAATGGTATGAAGCCGTCGCCGCCATTTTATAAAAGGGAAACCAGGCCATCGCAATTCCTCTATCGCTCTAATGAATACCCCAAGCCAAAAATATATCGGTCTGAGCAAATACTAATACCCAAAGGGTAACAGAGGGCTACAGATTCATATAACAAAATACAGTAAACAAATATACCTCCATATTATCTTATCTCATTATCAGCCCAAAATACAATAAATTACATCATATACTAAAAATTTAATTAAAAACACATTCCCTACCTCCAGCCCCATTTAAAAACATTTTAATCAATACTATCAATTTCAATTTATTACAAATATAACCCATCAGACATAAATATATATATAACGCTATGTCATTTTTAAACTTTAAGCTCCCTCCAGTGGTCAAACTCATAAATTAAATCCCATTATACCTAATTCATCATACTTTTCAATCTAAATACTTTGCTCCCTCCAGTGGTCAATCTCAAGAACAGGTTAAAATATATAATTCTTATACCAATACATATTTCATTCCTTATTTAATAGATATATTCTTTTAATTCTTAAAGGTTTTTATCCATGCAAAAAGTGTAGAATTTGTAGAACTACTGGGATAAAAGATAGGGTGATTTCATCCTTTAAATCCCATTCTACTGGAGAGGAATTTCCCATTAAGCGGTTTATCACTTGTAATACACGTTATGTAACATACGTATTGGAATGTCCATGCCATTTCCAATATATTGGTAGGACAAAAAGGAATTTATCAGTCAGATTGGAAGAGCATGTGAGAAATATTATTAAGGGCAAGAAAGACCATAATGTATCGAAACATTTTAAAGATTGTCATAATTCAGATCCAGGACTCCTAAAATTTTGTGGCATTGATAGTGTTAAAGGACATTGGAGGGGTGGAAATAGAGTCCAAAAGTTGTCGCAAAATGAGACTTTTTGGATATTTAGGATGAATACATTAAAACCTAGAGGTCTTAATATAGAACTTGACTTAAATTGCTTTATTTCTGATTTTTAGATTCCTTGGGCTTAACGGTTGAGAGCTGGAATATAATTTTATGTGACTTAGTAGAATTTTAGGTGTTGTGGTACCAATTATAGGTGTAAAAATAAAAAGGAGTATATTTAGAATTTGTAATAAATTATTGTAATATGATCTTAGTATTGTTTAATAATAAATAAAAAATATTTAGGTGGGGATTGAGATATATATAAAAAGTTTTTCCCTGAATTTAAAAATTAAGAATTAAAAGAATATATCTATTAAATAAGGAATGAAATATGTATTGGTATAAGAATTATATATTTTAACCTGTTCTTGAGATTGACCACTGGAGGGAGCAAAGTATTTAGATTGAAAAGTATGATGAATTAGGTATAATGGGATTTAATTTATGAGTTTGACCACTGGAGGGAGCTTAAAGTTTAAAAATGACATAGCGTTATATATATATTTATGTCTGATGGGTTATATTTGTAATAAATTGAAATTGATAGTATTGATTAAAATGTTTTTAAATGGGGCTGGAGGTAGGGAATGTGTTTTTAATTAAATTTTTAGTATATGATGTAATTTATTGTATTTTGGGCTGATAATGAGATAAGATAATATGGAGGTATATTTGTTTACTGTATTTTGTTATATGAATCTGTAGCCCTCTGTTACCCTTTGGGTATTAGTATTTGCTCAGACCGATATATTTTTGGCTTGGGGTATTCATTAGAGCGATAGAGGAATTGCGATGGCCTGGTTTCCCTTTTATAAAATGGCGGCGACGGCTTCATACCATTAAGAAACATCAATATATAAGGAGAGTGATGTGGGACGTCCGTATCCCTTCAGACGAAGTCCGGAAGTGACGAAACGCGTTAAGGGTGTGACGTCGTGACGCACGCACGCAGACCGGAAGTGTCGCCGCGGCCATTTTGTGGGTTGTCAACACATGGTTATCGCATTTGTTTGATAGAACTCACATAGGAAACATGTTGGAAGCCGGAATAATGAAGTTTTAATGTAAGTTGCTAATAAATTTTTGAATTACACTTTGAATATGAGCCTTGAGACCCGTCTTGTCTTTTGAGGACCTTGGAATAATTTCTTTGGAGCATTTTAGAAGATCTCATTTGGATGCTGGTATATGGATACAGAGGGTAATAGTATTTAATACTATTGGTGTTGGTGGATACACAGTGTTGCAGTGTTCACAGAGTGGTCACAGTTTATTCATATGTGCACGGAAGAGATACATATATAGTTTTTTGCACATTTTTGTGTTTTTTGTTTTTGCACGGAGTGATATATTATTTATAAAGGTAATGCACTAGATTTTTAAATTTGTGTTTTTTGAGGTACTACGGGATGAAAGGGAATTTCTTCCTACTGGATGAATAAATTTGGATATTTGGACAATTTTTGGACACTATTTTTGTTTGTATTGGGACATTTTCTGGGACACTTTGCTTTGGACTTTTTTTGATTTCATTTTGATTTTTATTAATATATTCATTTATTTGAATATGTTTATGTAATTCCAAAAAGGTTATAATACTGTATTACTTTCTGGGGAGAAAGTGTGACTTTTTGAGGGGTTTTGGGGATAGGTGATATACACATACTCAATCAGGGTCTGATTATAGGACATGGGGTCCCTCTGCCAGCAGAGTATATTAGTTCAGTAACAATAAATTGTTTGGTTTACTCATCTTTCTCACATAGAAGTTTCTGTGTTGGAAATTTTGGTGAATGTCTCAGCAGTTGCTGGATAACCAGTACAAGTACTGAATAGATTTCATCCCCATCTACACAGTACTGTTTCACTCTCTCAGCTCATTTCCTCCCCTCCCCCCTCTATCTGCCTGCATTATGAAAGTATCAGCTTTCTTGGCAGCACTAACATTAGTCATCCACCAACAGAACTTGAGTTCCAGATCTTCATTCCTGGATTGTTCATTTGATGTCCTCATGGTTAGTGAAGTCAAGTCAACATTCGTTTTTCAACGTAGTGATAAGAAAATTCAAAGTAGGATGGAAAATATTTCTCAAACAAGATTCTGACTGTAAATGTTGTTTTCATGCGGGAAGAAGAATACTTATTGTAACGAGATGTGTTTAATTTGTCTGGGATTCTATTCAAATAGCAGGTCTAGATGAAAGTTTAAAGCGATATTAAACACAAAAACAAAAATGTAATATATGGCATCTTACGGCTCATCAGATGTGGTGGCTGCATTCTTTTTTATGCATTTTTTTTTTCTTTTATTTTGATCTGGTGATCCAGCCAGTAACACCCTTCATGTCTTAGGGTGACTCCACGCTGCAATGGAGACTCCTTTGGACAGCAGCATTGTCAGTCTGGGGGGAGGTACTTTAGATCAGCTTTTCTCAATCCGTGTGCCCAGGTACCCCGGGGTGCCTCGAGGTTTCTTCAGGGGTGCCTTAGCAAAATGTCTAAAAATTGTCCAAAATGTGTATACAAGCCAGCAGGTGGATCAAGTCTGCCTTTTAGTTACACAAAGCCACAGATTTTCATTGTGTACCATTATGACCTTCTAGCCGCTGGCGTCCTGATAACCAATGGCATCAGTTGATAAGGAGGATGTCAGCTGCCTGCATAACATCCTAGTTTGCCCCTCCCCCGCACCTCTCCATCAGTGCTGGGGTCACATTAGCTCAGTGATGGAGAAAAACTGAGGGAGAGGAGAAACATTGGAATACTAGTCAATACCAGTGTGCAGAAGTGTACTTGCTTTGGAAGAATAAATCACCTCTAATGTTGGGTGTCCTACATGTGTGGATGTTGCTGCGTTATATAAAATCATTAGAATACTTTTTCTTTTCACATTTTAGAATGAGTTGCCCTTTTAAAGTTTTGGACAGTCTTGAGGAACCTGTTTTAGAATGGGGTGCCTCAATACTGTCCATCATTTTACAGGGTGCCTTGATTGAACAAAGTTTGAGAAACACTGCTTTAGATGTACTAGCAGATGTAAATAAACGAGACTAACAAATTAACACTGAACCAGGAGCGGACTGACCATTTGGGCACTCAGGCACTGCCCGAGGGCCCGAGGTCAGTAGGGGGCCCCATGAGATGCCCCTGGTACCTTTCATAGGCTTTTTTGGGTGTGGTTTGAGTGTGGGCGAGGACAGAGGGGCCCCATGATCCCCTATTGCCCAGGGGCCCCATGAGTTATCAGTCCGCCCCTGCACTGAACTCTAGCTAACACTTTTCATTTTGGGTTAAAGATTTTATGTAAAAAAAGGTGATCATTATAAGCACCCCAGTCACTGTTAATTGGTTTGTCTCAACCCTCTATCTGTCACTTTTGCTGGACAGCTTGGTCTGTTAACCACTTGCCCTTTTACCCCCTTTGTGACCAGGCCATTTTTTTGCTATTTACCACTGTGCTACTTTAACTGGTAATTGTGTGGTCATGCAATGCTGTACCCAAATGCAATTTATATCCTTTTTTTCACACAAATAGAGCTTTTTTTTTTGCCAGTATTTGATCACCCACTGGATTTTATTTTTTATTATATAAATGAAAAAAGACTGACAATTCTGAAAAAAAAAACAATATTTTTTCATTTCTGCAATAAAAAATATCCACTAAAAAGAATAAAAACTATTTCTTCATAAATTTACACCAAAATGTATTCTGCTACATGTCTTTGGTAAAAAAAAAAATCCCAATAAGTGTATATTATTTGGTTGGCGTGAATGTTATAGCGTCTACAAACTATGGCATGTATACTGGAATTTCTTTTTTCTATGTTAGTAATGGCAGCAATCAGCGACTTATAGCAAGCTATTTGACACTAGCCAGTGCTGGCTGGGATGTACACTGTCTGACACTAACATCAATAGTGACACGAATACAGTGATCAGTGCTGATACTATACACGGTCACTGTACTAATGACACTGGCTGAGAAGGGGTTAACATTTAGGGGCGATCAAGGGGTTATCGGTGTGCCCAACAACTGTTAATGTGTAATATGTGGTGCTTTTACTAAGGATCTTCTTGTTTTTTTCCTTGCTTAGCAGGGAATAAAAAAAAAAAAAGCAAGATCACCTGTCAGTGTACATAACTCTGCATTGCTTACCATCACAGAGCCTTGTTCCATGAATCACTTAGCCGATCAGCAGGTCCTGGCCCTCAGTCATTGGCCAGGACCCACAGATCAGCTTGTGTTGTAACAAATCACAGCACAGCCAGGCCAGCAGGCATGCACACACTCCCTGCCTGGGCATGCAGATTACATACTACATACATGATCCAGCGCACAGCGGCCACCCTGCCGCAGTAAAAGTACCTGGTGCCCAATTAATAAAAATAACAGTGCCGCACTTCCCTTAAATTATATCCATCGCCATTATAACATCTCATTAAAACAAAATACTTCACACAAAAAAAACATATAAATAGTCTCTCTAATGCAGTGAGTCTCTTATTAGTCTAAATGCAATATTGTATACAGCATTAATAAAAACATATATATTAAACTAAATCATAAACCCAAATCAAACATAAAAATTTTTTAAAATGCTGATGTGATCAAAATAATCCAATACATAACATATAGTAACAAAAGTCTCTGTTTAATGATGGTGCCAACTCCCAGTGGTTCAAGTGAAATGAAAAAATATATCGGTGACTTCCTTAATGTGATTTAGATGTACGCTCACCTCCTTGATAGCCTGTAACAGGCTTAATGCGCTTTTGTTCACTTATAAGAACATTTGTTGCATAGTATGAGGTATGGTGGGCAGGGGTGGACTGACAACTCATGGGGCCCCCGGGAAATAGGGGATCATGGGGCCCCTGTGTCCTTACCCAAACTCAAAAAAGTCTATGAAAAAGGTACCAGGGGCATCTCATGGGGCCCCCTACTGACCCCAGGCCCTCGGGTTTCCAAATGGTCAGTCCGCCCCTGATGGTGGGTATCTCTCAGCCAGCTCCCCGTCTCGTATCCCTCCTGGGATCGCTCTCTTATGCAGCTACTCCTCCTCCTTTCACTATAACCTCTCTTTAATAGCCTATACCAGGCTTGGTGCACTTTTGTTCACTAGTAGGAACATTTATTGCTTTATGTGAGGTATGGTGGGTATCTCTCATCCGGCTCTCCGTCTCATATCCCTCCTGGAATCTCTCTCCCATACAGCTACTCCTCCTCTGATATATCCTCAGTAAAAAAGAAAGTAACAAATAGTGCCTTATCCTTTTTATAAAAAGTGCTTTATTAAGTGCCCTGATGAAGCCTTGTGACCGGAGGCGTAACACGTAGGGGAGGGGCTGCGACGTCACTGACCATTCGAGGACAGCGAGTATGCACACAGCATGCTGTGTTTGGCTTGTCTAAAGAGATTTTACCAAAGCGGTTTTTATACAGATTAAATGTGAGTGCATTTGGGCACTTAATAAAGCGAACCAGTAAATATATCTTTAAGTCGGTGGCTCACAAGTAACAATCCCTTTTTTGAGTCTATTATTAGTGCTTCTTCTTATTCTCCCCCAAATAATGAAATGCATTCCCATGATTACTTCATATCTTATTAACCCCTCGCCCTCCAGAGGATTTACTCCCCTTCCCTGACCAGGCCATTTTTTGCAATACGGCGCTGCTTTACTTTGACTGACAATTGCGCGGTCGTGCAATGCTCCACCCAAATGAAATTTACGTCCTTTTTTCCCACTAATTGAGCTTTCTTTTGGTGGTATTTGATCATCTGTGCGTTTTTTAAATTTTTTGCTCTATAAAAAAAAAAACTGACAATTTTGTAAAAAGGAACAATATTTTTGACTCTTCTGAACTCAAACCATGGACCCTTGCTTCTGCAACTCTTTCCAGAGGAAAGACAGCTCCTTCATATGAGGTGCAGTTGGGTGCTATGTCATAAAGAGAAAAGAAATGGAGGTTCTCCATGGGAGAATGCCAGCTTTTCGCTTGTTTTTAGACATGAGAGGGTGAGTGAGTGTGTTATTGCAAACTTAAACTGGACACAAACCAAACAGTATATATTTGTTATGTTAGACGGGGATGATTGGTTTATTGCAGGCTAGCTGGTAAGTATGTTGGGAAATTCTGTTGCTTGTAATGCAACTTGTTTTTAAAAGCTGCATCACAGAATGTGTGATCAAGAGAGAGTCTGTCCTCTCCTCCGTGACACACTGTACATCACCAGGTTGAAGTGGTCATATCGGTATCTTTTTTTTTTCAGCTGGCAATGGGCTACAATGTAAAAGCAACCCTAGTGGCTAAAGAGCCACTGGATCTCTTTTACATGTGGCTGGAGGCCCCTTCCCCCCCTCTTGTCACCCTTAGGTGCCTCTCTGGGCTCTCCTGTCCCACTGGGGAGCCAGAGACTGAAGCTGGCGGTTTTGCTGGCTTAGGATAGAGGTGAACAAGGTCTGGATCATCTCCGACCATCTCTATGGTATAATAAACCAGAAGCAATGAGTATTTTGTCACTTCCATTTTGCCAGAATGTAAACAAGCCATTCCTGGCCTATAAAGCATCTGATCAAACGATCTTGGTTTGATCTTGGTTTGATCAGATGCTCTTAAGGGCAGAGGAGAGATCTGGGGTCTGTTAGACCTCAGATGTTCCTCCTGTACCACTCTACCCTCCCTCCTAGATTGTAAGCTCCAAAGAGCAGGGCCCTTGAACCCCTCATGTATTTTATTGTATTGTTACTGTACTGTCTCATGTATTGTCTCCCACTGTAATGTACAGCGCTGAGCAAACTGTTGGCGCTATATAATAACTGTGTAATAACAATAATGTCTCAGTAAAGAGGACCTGTCATGCTTATTGCTATCAGAAGGGATGTTGTTCATCCCTTGTGATGGCAATAAAAGTGATTAAAAAAAATATAATGTTAAGTACCTGTAATAAATAAATAATAAAGTTACAGTGTAAAAAACAAATTAAAATAAATAATAAGATTTAAGATTTTAATTTTTACGCGCCCCCGTCCCACCTTGCTGATGCATAAAGGCGAACACACGCATGAGTCATGCACGCAGGTGTAAACATCAATTTCACAACACATGTAAGGTATTGCCGCGAACGTAAGAGCCAGATCAATAATTCTAGTACCAGACCTCCTGTGTAACTCTAAACTGGTCGCCTATGGAGATTATTAAGTGCAGGCAGTCACAACAAGATGTGATCTGTAGGTTTGTTCTTAAGTTGAATTTGTATGTAAGTTGGAACAGATACATTTTTTAAGTTTTACTCCAGCCAAAAAAATTATTTTAAAGTATTTTTGGATAGCATATGGAGGAGTAACACCCCCCTGTAACGTTTGTTTTGTTGTCTGTTCCCCTGTTCAGATTTCACCTCACTTTCTGTCATGGTGACAATTGGATTTTGAAAATTTTGAGTTGTTGTGGAAACAAGGATTGGTGATAAAGCTTCAATGGAGACACCTTTTTCTTTTTCCCATGAAAAAGCCTACAGGAGTGAATTCCCCCTAGGAAGATTCCCTTTACTTCTTGTTGTCTCCTGTAGGATATTGTAAATATATATATATATATATATATATATATATATATGTCAATTGGATCCTGTCTAAATTGGCCCGAATATATGTTTTTACGAATGTGAGTTAGGGACCTTAGATTGTACACCCCTTGAAGGTTAGGGACTGATGTGAATGTACAATATATATGTAAAGCGCTGCGTAAATTGACAGCACTATATAAGTACCTGAAATAAATAAATATATATATATTATGTGTGTGTAAATGTAAGTATGAGTTGTATGTAGGTTGGATGTACTGTATGTAACTGGAGGACTGCCTGTACCGTAGTTTGTTACTATTCCACAAGCGTGTATAATTTTAAAGCGTGACATGTTAGTTATCTATTTCATCGGTGTAACATCACCTTTTATATTTTAACAAAGAATTGGGTATTATATATTTTTTTGTGCAATAAAATTCATTAAAGTGTATTTTTTCCCAAAGAAATTGCATTAGAAAAACTGCTGCGCAAATGCCTGTAACATAAAAAAATTGCAACATCCACCATTTTATTCTCTGTGCTTAAAAAAATATATAATGTCTTAGGGTTATAATTAATTTTCTAGCAAAATAATGCTGATTTTTACATGTAAGAGAGAACTGTCAGAATAGGCTTGGGGCTGAAGTGGTTTAAACTAGTTACAAAATCATTTTCCTCAAAGTCACTTTACAACTTCAAGAACAAGTCAGGAATGTAGTATCCCCTGTGCTGTAACCATGTTCTGGTGGGACTCCTCATATGTAGAGAGGAATGAAAGCAAAGCAAATACTTAGAGCCTGATCTCACAATAGCTGGACAAAAATGCTTTGTGCTGTGTGCAGTTACCAGTGAATACATGTCACAGGAAAACATTTTCTGCTACAAACTTTTCCTCGCATACCATCCAGCAAAGTTAATAATAACCTCCGGCCTTCCCTCCAGTCTTGCACACTTGCATTGCCTCCTCCTCTCCTGTACTGAACTGCTTCCTCTGATTTCACTGCACACTGTGAGAAGTGGAAAGGTTGTATTTAATAATTTCATTAGCATGTTATGAGGGGGTAATAAGCCAGGGAAGGCAAAATATAAAAGGAGTAAACTTCAGCAACTAAAAAATGAACAAATATTAATCAAAAAAACCTGCACCAAAAAATATTTAACTCCTAAACCAATGCTTCTGCTCTTTGTTGACAAACCATCAAACAAAATTAATGAAATTAGAAAACACAGTGCAAAAAAATATAAATGAATAAAATAAAAAAAAACGTATTAAACAGACAAATATAAAATAGTAAATAATATCCAAATAAAAGTGCAAAATAAAAGTCCCAATCCACAAAAAAAAATGAACAGCCACTTTTTTTTGCCCATGGCAGGGTTACTGCTTCAGTGTTCATGGGGTTAATTGTGGGGCATGAACCCCTATATATCTCCAGTGCCCTCCATTCTCACTCTTGTCTTCAGGTAGATGGGCTGGCTAGAAGTCATGGGTGCTCAACCTGTGGCCCTCCAGGTGTTGCAGAAATACAAATCCCATGAGGCATTGCAAGGCTGACAGTTACAAACATGACTCGCAAAGACAGAGTTATGATGGGACCTATCGTTCTGAAACAGCTAGAGGGCCACAGGCTGAGCACCCATGCTATAAGTGGTGGGAGGAGGTCTACCACATCAGGATACTATCTGCAGCACCCTGTACTGGATATCTGTACCCTGACAGCACTTCCATAGCTTTGCTGCTTCCACAGACCACCCTTTCAGGGATCCTTCAAAGCCTGGGTCATGCAATACTACCTAACAATCAAAATGTTCCACTGATCCCAGTATGAGAACTCCTAAGATGAAGATCAAAGTGGGTTCCTACAATGTCTGACTCATTCAAGGAAGGGCAGAGGTCACCCCGATAAGACATCTTCCAGTCTATTTGAGGAAAGTGGAAAAACAGCGCAGGACCCATAAGCTTATCTGATGGATATTGCTATCTTTTCCTAAAGTATTTTTGTTGATGTAAGTGATCTGGTTACTGGGCAGGCAGCTTCTACTCACCAAACGATTTCCACGGTCTCCTTGGCTTGTAGTGTAATATAACAAAAAAGTGATTTAAAGTGCCACAACTAAAAGGTCCAGATACAATTTTTTTCCAATAAAAGTAGGGGAGCAAATCCAAAGAGTCTCCAATACGTTTTGGGGGGTCCAAAACGGCATCTTCATTAGGGCTTGAGATTTCAAACAATGGACTACAAGCGTATTGAACTTTTAATGGTATTTCTTCCAGCATGATTACAAATCTAGCTAGGACTGGTGAAAAACTGCTATATGCCATTTTCACTGGCAGCTGACCAGCCAACCCTAGGAAATGGCATGGGCTGTAGAGACCTCAAAAAATAATTGACCCCAATCGACAATTCATTATTTATCATTTAGCTATTGACGCTTAGATATTTCCTGACCTCCTTTTGAACCCCAGCCAGTTGTTGACATCTTGGACATTGCCATCAACCATTGGGGGTCAGTACTGACCATATTAACTAATCCTGATCTATGATCATTTTGAACTGCATTGTCCACTGGAAGGCCACTGGGCCACCCTTTTTCAGTAATGACACATATCAATGTACATTGTGCCATCAGCATATTTACTACAAGGCAAGCAAAGTGTTTACATTGGGCAGAAAATGGCAGGGGGGTGGCACTGGAAGAAGGGACACACATGGGAGGGATGGGGACCTGGTGAGGTACTGCCTGTGCTCCACCAAGGAACCTGAGGGGGCTGCGCACTGCTGGAGAGTGTAAGCAGAGTTCCTGCAAAAGGAAGACACTGGGCTTGGCTCAAGGGATGGCCGGCTGCTTTCCGGAGAGGTTAAGATTGGTACTTGAATAATTCTCTCTGCAGGCGGGATGGGTGGTGGTTTACAGCTGTGGGGCCGGAGGGGAGGGGGTGCTAAATGTGGGGGGGGGGAGCCCCATTTTAGTGTTGCCTAGGTCAGCACAAGAACTAAATACACCACTGCATTGTGTTATAACATGTCTTTCACATCTCAAGAAGATGGGAGATATGATGACACAATAACAATTCTTTTAACGTAAGACAACCTGTAAAGAGTAGAAATGGGGTTTCCTGATTTTGTGGTAAATGTTAGTTGATGTTGCCAGAGACCTCGGTCCACACATTGCACACTTTTGGTTTGCAGAGGTGAGAGTTGCATAGTTGCCATTCATGAAGTGCAAGCAACCCATGTCATGGAAAACTATTTTATAAATTACTTCTCCAAAACTCAGCACACAACAACATCTGAAACCATGAAATGAGTCAGAAAAGTGTGACCAGCAATATGAGTCTTCAAGATGAAAAATAAATCACATACTATACAACAGGCAGTGTGTGCTAAGAGGAAAGGATTTTTCCACATTTGACGGTTGTTACTTTAAAAGGTGTCCCCATTGGGACTTTTCACCTCTACTCCTGACCATGGACAAACACAAGCACCAGCAAGGCAACAACTGCCAATAAAGCTGTGATAATCTCATACGGTAAATACGGGCCTGGAGAGCAGAAGCTTGCCTGATGGCTGTGTTATTCTACCCCCTTAAGGGTCGATTAGTAATTTTTGGGTTCCCTGTCAATCTGAACCTCTTGCTGAAAGCCCAACCTCTGCTGACACCACTGTGCTCTTGTGACCAAAATAAATCGCAACTGTAAAATGGACTAGCACACGTTAGTAAAAACTAATATGAAGTTTCTATTCGAATTAAAGGTAACTTGGTCAAAATGACACTGAAATATGCAGCAAATATATTCGCTCTTTGCAATTATGAGCAAAAGTAACGACATTCACAGTAAAGCAACAATAACTGTTAGCAGGCCTGCTTTCAGAAATAATCCACTGCCTCCAATGTGAGAGGACTGCTGGATCCCATTGAGCAGGGACAACTATCAAGAAACAGAAAAGCTCACTGTGGGTCCTCAGAACTAGATGACAAGAATTAGATGTGAAGTGAAGAGAATTCTCATTTGTAATGGAACAATGTCCCTTTAAGAACACTACAGTGTCTTCTGCGCGTTTGTTAGGGCCCAGTTGGTATGAAGTTGAGTTGAGGTGTGGAATATAGATCCTCTGGATGGCAACAGAAAGATAGTGAGGGAAAAGGGGAGATTTAACACTTTTTCCTTTTGATGGTAGCGAAATAGTGTGGGGTCCCCTTTAAAGCACTAAACATATGGGAGGCTTGAAGTAATGAATAGCAACAATTAGCAATAGTGTCTATGAACAAAGACATCATCCTCTGAATATCAAAGGCATTATTAACAGTAGTAGGGATCCTGCTTAGTTGAAAAAGGGAAAACTTGTTGTTTCAGTTGGCACTGTTGTATCCTGGCCTGCAACTGTATGTCCTGTGGTCAGCTTGTGCAGATGTATCCCAATGATGGCGGCTGGGAGAACTAGGCCACAAACTGGGACAACTATATGTAATATTCACAACTATGTGTAGGTAGATAGCTGAGGTGGCAAACTGTCAGTAGTCACTTGGTTAGGGGGTGCATGGGTCTCTCTCACCTGATCAAAGTGTTCTGGCAGATCATTCACTGCAGCCAGGGTCAGTCCACAGACTCTCCGGTTCACACTTGGCATCCCGTCTGCTGTCAGATTGGCCTGTTGGGCAGGATGGCAGACCAGGTGGTCAGTAGGCTCTTTCCACTCTTCCTCTCCAACCCTGACTCCGCTGCCTAGCTTAGCACTTCAGCCATCAGCACACCTCCTTCTCCTTCAGTCTCTCTGCACTCTCCTGGCCAATCTCCCGGGTTTGGATATTTAATGCCCCTGCCCACATGCTACCTTTCTTGGGAAATGTAGTCACTGACCCCCTGCTCACTAGCTGAGTCCTGCTGTTCAGCATACAAGTTCCAGGGGGCTGTTCTGTCCATGCGGGTGACCCTGAATGGCAGGCCACCGCCATCTAATGTCCATCTTTATGTACTGCAAGTAATAACATTTCAGTGGGTTACAGCTGGATTCTTGTAGATTTGTTTCTGTGACCCCCAGCTTTACACTAAATAGGTTCATAAGCCCTCCACAATCCAGTTATGTCATAATCAAACACTGTATATCCCAGGATTGCCATGCTCCCAGCACTCAAGGTTTTCTGTCTTTATTGCTCAAGGAGCCATCATTTTTAAAGTGGAACCCCACCCAAAAGGGGAAGTTCGGATGTTCCTCCTCCTGCTCCTCCCCCACCTCCCCATTCACATTTGGCACTTTATTTTTTTTGGAGGGGGGGGGCCTGATTTTGACAGGTAGCCACTCCCCTAATGCCACTGCAATCTGAGCGGAAGTACCCCACCCTTCCCCTGCAGCCTTGTGGGACATGTCACAGTTCCCAGAGAGCTGCAGGACCATTCAGGTAGTGCACCTTGCACATGCGCAGTGAGCAGCCGGCTGCTCATGGTTTGTATGCTGGTGGACCGAAGCCCATTGAAGAAACCGGTTGGGTGAGGACAGCATTGGATCCTGGGACAGGTAAGTGTCCTATTATTAAAAGTCAGCAGCTACAGTTTTTGTAGCTGTTGGCTTTTAGTTTTTAAGAGATGACCAAACAACCGCTTATTTGAAAAATGTTAGCTGATGTTGTTAAAACATTGTTGCTGCTTGGGTTGGTCATACACTGAGAGGTGACATGGTGGCAGCTACTGAGGTACCTCATGGGGAGTCTAAAAGGTTCTGCTGCAGCTGTGCTCTTCGGCCTATTCTCCTCCCCCAGCCATGTCGTCAGCTAAGAGGGATGGCTCCAAAAGCCATCCAGATGGACACTGAAGCCATTCTCCATTGCATGCACAGGCAAAAGTTTCTTGTCCCATCTCTTCACTGGGGACCAAAGGAAATTGGATTAGGGCTTAACCTGGCCATACACTACGCAAAGGTTGGACAGTTTCTTATGAATTTGAAGACATTTGCTACCCAAGTGGTCCCCTTGGCCCCCTTCCCACCCAACATCCTTCGACTGGAAAATCAAAGTGGCCATAGGGAAAATATTGAGCTTAACAATGTTGTTTATTTCTTTGAAAATTGCCTTTCAGACACAATGATGAGAGACTCAGAGGCAATTTGTCGGCTCCTGAACGCCTCTTTTAACCAGTGTATGCCTACTGAACCACGTTACAACTGTGTGCATTACACTGTGTCGTTGCAGGGTGGTTGCTGCACAGTCTCATTACTTGAGTCAGACTTGCTTGGCGGCTGTTCCACTTGTCTAACACAACATGCAATATAATCATTTTTGGCAATATGTACTACACCCTCTGGCCACCATTGCACTCTTTAGGTTGGCTGTTGAGGGGCAGTACAGGTGCAGATCAGCTGCCTTTTTTACAGCCCCGTGGCCTCCCATGTTTAAGAAGCCTTACAGATTCTCAGAACAAAAGTGAACATAAACCGCCCTGCAGGAAACAGACACAGCCAGAGAAACAGACAGTATTGGAAGGCAGCCAGGAACTTTATTTGTTCAAGTTACTCCTCCGACTTGCTGACATCCCATCACACAGCCGCAAGCTGAAAGCACGATGATGAAATATCAGGACTTCTGAACACACTACATCTTTAGCGCACTCTACATTTTCAGTGGTTATGAAAGCTGTAGGGCAACTCTGTCTTTTATGACTTTTATGAGTAAGAGATACATACTTGAATTGATTTTTGTAAAAGTTTGGTTACATTTCAAACTTTCCTGCAATAGCAATTCTTCCTTTAAACTCTTACATTATCCCTCCCTGTAACCCTATCACCATCCTTCATATTAACCTGTCCTGTATCTGTAAGCCCCCCCATAATCTTAACATTAAAGTGATTCTAAAAGCGTACATTTTTTTTTTTAAATAACAAACATGTCTATACTTCCCTGCTGTGTGCAGTGGTTTTTGCACAGAACAGCCTGGATCCTCCTCTTCTCGGGTCCCCCACTGACATTCTTGACCCCTCCCTCCTGTCAGGTGCCCCCACAGGAAGCAGCTTGCTATGGGGGCACCCATTGCTCTGTGTGTCCATTCACGTGCCCCGATCCCTCTATTTTCTCATTGGCTCACTGGCTGAGAGCCAACGGCTCCCGCTGTTGTCTCTGTCAATGAGGAAAGGGAGTCCCGGAATAGCCAAGACTCCAGTGTACATCGCTGGATTGAGAGGGGATTTAGGTGAGTATTGGGGGGGGCTGGAGGGGCTGCTGCATAGAAAAGCTTTTTACCCTTGAGCCTTTAGAACCACTTTAAACCTCCCTGTAACTCTAACACTGACCCTAACACTAACCCTCATATTAACCTTCCCTGTAACAGACCCCCTATAATCCTAACACCTAATCCTAAACCTCTGTTACTGTAGTGCATACCCCCAAAGGAGCTGTGGATGTTGGGGTCCCCTGATTTTGGATTCTCAATAACATTCCCAGCAATGCCACACCTTCTGACACACCAAGGCTGGAAGGGAATACTTTTTGCAACAATCCATAATAATTCAACAACCAATGAATGGAAAACGGCAATAAACACTTTAAGTATGTGAAACAGTTGTAAATGAATGAATACAATTGGTAATAAATATTGACAGGCTCGATGTTTGAGTCGAACATAAGTTCGACTCAAATATTGGCCTTTTATGTGTTCGGTGAATACAGATCAAGTGCAATGCTTTGGCCAATCACAGCACAACCAGCATGCCCCCCGGTCTATGATGTCACAAGGGGGTGGGGTCACTGTGTGACTCTGCCCCTTGGATATTTAAGAACTGTCAGGTCGGCGGAGCAGTCAGATGGCAGGAACCAGCATTGAGAGCAGAGACTTTCTTTTTTTTTTTTTTGTGTTGGCGGTGGCAGCGGGCATCGTGATTGATCTACTTCAGGAGACTTTATTTTGTGAATGAGTAGCGGTTCCATGTACCCCATACTCATTCACATGGGGGACGTTGGGATCTGGGGGCCTCCTTGTTAAAGGGGGCTTCCAGATTCCGATAAGCTCTTCCGACCGCAGACCGCCACAACCACCGGCCATGGTTGTGGGGAAGAAGTCCTTGTCCCCATCAACATGAGGACAAGGTGCTTTGGAGGGGGAGCCCCCCTGCCCCAAAGCACCCCCGCATGTTGAGGTCATGTGGCCTGGTATGGTTCAGGAGGGGGGGGGACAAGGGAGCTGTTGAGCTGCATGCTTGGATTAGGGCCTTGTATGGATTTTTGGGGGGGACCCCATGCAATTATTTTTTCAAATTTAAAAAAGAGGGGGAGGGGGTTAGTGAGCACAATTTACCAGAGTGAGCAGCTGACATACAAGGTAATCCTCAACACCTCCAATAATAAAATGAACAGGGTATGCAGCGCTATAGGACAAATAGCAAAGAATAATAATAATAAAATCAAAAAAATGACTAAATCAGCATGTAACCCTCCTAATATAAAGACTTCAAATCCAACTTGACTTTTGGGAAATCTAGTGCGATTATGCGCTTACCACATAGACATACAAACTGAGTGTTGTATGTATAATAACATAGGGTGGACATCAAGGTCTGGTCAGCAGTGTAGACAGCATCCGGCCACCATGGTGTACACTCGGGGATGATGGAACACACACTCGGGGGTCACCTCAGGCTCGCCAGCCAGATCCAACGATGTCCAGACTCCTAATGGCACTCCTCCCAAAAGCTCCACCTTACAAGGCTCATAATAAATGAGCCGGGGGCAAAATGGTATTTGATAGTGAAGTACGTCTTTTATTATACAAAATGCAAATCAACAAACCAGGAACTCACATTAATGCATAGAACGGCCTCCAGGTATTGAACATAAGCTGCCTGGTGGCTACTGGCTCCCTGGTGGCTAATGGCGTCAATTGGGTGGATCCCCTGACATGTTTCGAGCAACACGCTCATTTTTTTGAAAACGAGCGTGTTGCTCGAAAAAATAAATAAATTATTATTCTTTGCTATTTGTCCTATAGCGCTGCATACCCTGTTCATTTTATTTTTTCAAATTCGGCATGGGGGTTCCCCTTAAAACCCATACCAGACCAGAAGGTCTTGGTATGGAAGGGGGGGGGAACCCCACAACATTTCTTTGCTTATTTTGTAATTGTCGGCAATTCTTTTTTTTTTTTAAATTCAGCTGTCAGCAGGGAGCCCTTTTTTAGTGAATGGCAATAACCCCCACTCCATATACTGGGAAAGATCCACTAGGGAGCAATGGTATGACAATGGTTCAGTAGTTTTGCCCAACCCTTCTCTACTGGCCAGTGCACTGGGACCCAAATCAGGCACTGGAGCACTCATATAAAATTCCTCAGAACCTGGATATAGGCGGTTGTACTGTGTCCAAAGCAGACAATACTGTTCTTTAATAGGGTGTAGTGGGCTCTGGTCTCCCTCTGTTCTCCTTCGGCAGCTCAGTGAAGTCAGTGACAGTGGCGTTCTCCCCAATGGCCAGGCAACACTCGTCAGCAACAACATCCTCCTAGCAACCTGCAACATGGTTTGTCTCCCATTATGCCCTCATCATATTCCCCCTTCCAACCTGGGAACAGACCTTCCTTTTCCTCTCAACAGATCCCTGGTCATGCTGGGAAGTGCGGTTCCATTGCCAATCTTTCACACAGGCACAGTCTTTTTGGAGACTACATCCCTCACAAATCTCAGTTCCTCTCTGCAGGCTCTTGTTGTCCCAGGATGCACAGCAGTCCATATACCCTTCCTCTGTGTCCTCCTTTGGCCAATCACAATCTGTCCAGTGTACATAATGGCCTACCCAAAATGGCAGCCCTCAAGGTTAAAAACACTGCAAAATGGTCACTGCTGCTCAGAATTGCAGGCAATTAATTTAACCCTCCTCGTGTCACTTAAGTTCCAGTTAAAAAAGTTTGTAACCACTGCAAACCTGGTTGTGTAGCACAAGGTTACTACCTGTCCCTGTTTTCCGGGGAGAGTCCCCATTGTGTGGAGAGTCCCATAGTTGCCCCCACAGCCTGGCAGCATAGAATAAAACTTGTAGAGCGCAGATGCTAAATCAACAGTAGTACTGCTAGATGTTGATTTGTGCATCAATGAATCATTTGTACCAACAGTGCGGTGGAGGCATCTTGACCAGGAACAGCAGCGGTGGACAATAGGGGTCTTGTACGCTTCCCTCTGTAAGCATTTACTTGGCCTGAAAAAGGCGGCCCTGGACGTAATTGTGTCTTATTTTCTGCTATGAACAGCGAAACATATCCAGGAAGCTATGTGTATGATTGGAGAGGATTGGGACATACGACTGACATGGTGTGGTTCTGTCCTGAGGTCTCTACTACTAATAGTTCCTTTCTATTTCTACCACTACGTTCTGCTCAGTCTATTTCCTGACATAGGCTCCCCCTAGTGGCACTTGGCATGCTGTGCACTCTCCGAAAAGAGGAAACTCCCTTAAAGGGAAAACATTATTCAGTTCAGATGTGTTCACAATTATGTCCTTACTGAATGAGCAGCTTTAGTTTATGGAGTAGATATACTTAAGCAAATAGGCCGTTCACTTTGAAAGGAAAATTGCAAAGCTCTCGAAAAAATGTACTTGCAAAGTGAACACTCTATATGCCTTTAGTAAATCACTCCTACTGCCTAAAAGTCAATCTGAAAACTCAGACAAACCCTTCATAACTGGTGTGAATACACTCAATAGGGTTGATTTACTAAAGACAAATAGACTGTTCGCTTTGCAAGGGAATTTTCCCCAGAGCTTAGTAAGTAAAATTAAGCTTTGCTGACTTCCATCATCCAGTCATGTTTTAGCAATAAAACAGTATTTTTTACATTTTACTTCCATGTGATTGGCTGTCCTTTGGACTGTTAAATTTTACCACATTCATTAAGATCTGGGGAAAATTTTCTTGCAAAGTGTTCTGCCGATTTGCCTTTTAGTAAAATACACATCAGTGTGTGTTAGGTAGGATTACTCAAACAGAAATGCCAAAATGTGCACTGATGCTTCCTGGCTCCAGTATGAGTACAAACAACAGACAAAATACACCAGGGCTCAAAATTGTCACTCGCCTGCTTGCATTTGGCAAGTGGAAATATGGTGGGGGTGAGTGTGTACTGACTGCAGCAGGTGAAATTGAAAATGCAGTTGTGGATGACAGTTACCAACACCGATCTCCCTGTGTGGCTTTCAGTGAAGCAGCTAAAAGGTGTGGGAGGGCGAGGAGGAGAAGCAGCTTCCAGCTGCTTAATTGAAAGACATTCAGGGAGATCTGTGCTTGTAACTGTCCCCTCCGCTGCACCGATCATCCCCAGCTGTCCATCAGATTTCTCTTTCCGGGCCCCCCTGTGTGCTCCTCAGTGCCCAACCCCTCTCCCCACCTTCCGCACAAATAGAGATCTGCTCTGCCTCCCCCTGTGCCCACCATCACTCCAGTCCCTGCAGTTTCTAAGGGAAAAATTGTATACAGAGCAACTGGCAGCTCTGTAAGGCTTCTGGCTGAGCCAGAAGCCATCCATGTGAATCAGAGTTCCTTCCTCCCCTCCCTCCCTTCCTTCCTCCCCTCCCTTCCTTCCGCCTCTCCCTTCCTTCCTCCCCTCCCTTCCTTCCGCCTCTCCCTTCCTTCCTCCCCTCCCTTCCTTCCATTCTTCCTCCCCTCCCTTCTTTCCTTCCTTCCCTCCTTCCTTCCTCCCCTTCCTTCCAAATCTCTATCACTCCCCTCCTCCTCTTTCCTATTTTGTCTTCCAGCTATAGCTTTCATGAGTGCAGCCAAAAGAGTTTAGTTTTGTGTAGTAGTAATTGGTCCCATGTGGGGACAGCTGATGTAAAGGGGGACACTGATGGGGGCACTAGATATAAAGGAGGACACTTGATGGATGTTTTTTTAATATTTATTTTTGTAACTTTATTGCATAAAACATTTAGCATGTCATTTCATGAGATAATTTACAAGGGCGTGCTTCGGGGCAGAATTAGAGGAGGGACAGGGTATGGGTTTGCTTGGGCAACTGGTGGCGAGTAACTCTTAAGGTCTGGCTAGTAGCTCAGGACTTGAAATTTTGAGCCCTGCTATACACATACTGTATATGGCACTATGGCACATCAGGATAGGAGAATTTATTTTAAAGATTTATTTTTACTAAATTTTAAAAATTATTTTTTTTTTTTTACTGTTTTTGTCCAGTTTTCTTTTAACAAAAATTAGGAGATCTGTACCATTTACCACCAACTGAAAGTCCAATTTATCCTGAAAATCAAGGTATAGTCCACCTGGATGCACTAAGTAGTTGCAGTGATATGTACTGTTTTACTAACACATAGCAAAGATGAAAAACCGTGCTCAGGCGTTAAAATTTGTTTTACCTTCAGACTCTAAAAGAGAAGTTCAGGAATCCAAAAAAAACCCAAAACATCTATTCTCACACAGTTGTCCCCCATCGATTCTAAGACCTGAGAACTGAGCAGTCAAAGACCACTGATCACTCAGTTCTCAGTCTTCAGTGAGCAGAGAGATGGTGACTGTCAGTCTCTGTATCCCTGCTCTGACTCTCCAGCACTCACTGGAGCAACCGGATGTGAAGGGGACAGGAGCGGCTGGCTCAGGCTTTCAGCAGATCCCGACATTAAAGACGGGATCTCTCTAGAGTCTGAATCAGCTGAAAATGGGTCCCAGGAATGCAGAGGAAAGTGTATGCCTGTGATCCCCAGAAAAATTAGGGCCAAAAGAGCTTTGGCCCTATTCACCTGTAATAACTTGTAGACCGGTTGCCTGCAATGTACTGTGGATGCACGGCCCGCACAAGCAAAATGACCTACCTGTACATCATTGCCTGTTTCCAGGTTTCGGGCTCACATGCCCCCACCCACACAGCGAGAGCCTGTCAGTAAGTCCCGGCCAAAGATTCACAGCTGGGACCTGCTGATTGGCTGTATACATCCACAAAGGAAACAATCTCTCTGTTTCTCATCCCTGTAAAGCAGAGATGAGAAACTAAGAGATTTATTAGTAAAAAGCAGCACATTTAACACACATTACACATTGTTGGGCACACGTTTAACCCCTTGATTGCCCTAGATGTTAACCCCTTCCCAGCCTGTGTCATTAGTACAGTGTATAGTATTATCAATGATCCCTGTATTAATGTCACTGGTGATGTCAATGGCAGTTAGTCAGTTCCCCCCAGCATCAGTGTCAGATTACCCGCCGCACTATCGCAGTCCCAGTATAAGTCAATGATCACCTCCATTAGTAGTATAACTTACACGTAAACCAATCAATATACCCCTAATTGGGATTTTGTTTTTTTTTATCAAAGACGTAACAGAATACGTTTTGGCCTAAATTTATGAAGAATTTTTTTTTAATTGGATATGTTTTGTGGCAGAAATGTTCAGTCTTTTTTTTGTTTATATAATAAAGAACTATGTTTTTTCTCAACAAAAGTGGAGTTACCCTTTAAATAAATATCTGTAAAATGATTGAACTCGCTACACACTGATGATGTCACATGAAGTAAAAGCAGTATAATTCCACAGTGTGACTTCAAGCCTGTCATTCACGCATGACTCCAACGCATTTTGTCCAAAAGGAGGGACTTAATCAGCCACAGTGGCAGTTGGAGGGTTGGGGCAAACCATTTAACACTCACAAGGGGTGCTTACAATGGTCAATTTTTATTAATTTACGTATATAAAACCTTTATCCCAAAAGGGAAAAAAAGTGTTAGCTGGAGATCAGCTTTAATTAGTGAACGCCATCTAAATCTGCTGGTACATCTAACACTCCCCTCCCCCAGATTGACAATTCTGCTGTTCAAAGGTGTCTCTGTTGCTCCTTCATCCATTGTGGAGACACCCTAACACAGGAAGTGTGATCCTTAATGGTCCTGTCATCTATATTTCATGAAATTATTTCTTACTGTTTTTCTACATCCTGGCAACATCCTCTGTGAGCTACCACCCCCACCCCACTCCACTCCCAAGTGACTTTAGAGCTATTTTAGTTTTTTTGGGGGTTTTTTACATTTTGAGAGGGTAATTCAAAAGATATGATGGAGAAACTGTCCACATTTTGATATACCTCTCCAGTTCTTTTGAATATCCTGGAGCAGGGGTAGGCATCCTTTGAGAGGTGGAGATCAAAGATCACCGGGGTTCAGTGCCCTTTTCTTTTTAGTAATCAACTAGCAAGGCCTAACTGAATAGTAAGAAAAACTTGCTAAAATAGAGTAAATCAAATGTTGCCGTAAAATTATAAACTTAGCCTACCTTAAACGTGGACAATGGCAGTAGAGCAGTGGATGGTGTAAGTAAGGCAGTGAATGGTGTCGGTGTCAGTAGGGCTGTGGATGGTGTCAGTAGGGCTGTGGATGGTGCTGGTAGGGCAGAGGTTGGTGTCAGTAGGGCAGAGGTTGGTGTCAGTAGGGCAGAGGATGGTGTCAGTAGGGTATTGGATGGTGTCAGTAGGGCAGAGAATAATGTCGGTAGGGCAGTGGATGATATCAGTAGGGCAGGGGACAGTGCTAGTAGGGCAGTGGATGGCTTCGATAAAGAAGTGGACGGTGTCAGAAGGGCAATGGACAGTGTGTGGACTGTGTGGACAGTGTCAGTAAAGCAGTGGCCGTGATAGTAGGGTAGTCGATAGTGTCAGTAGGGCAGAGAATGTTGTCAATCATAGGACAGTGGATGGTATCAATCAGTAGGGCAGAGGACGAGGTCAGTAGATTAGTAGAGCAGTGGATGGTGCCAGTAATTTTTTTTTATTTTTATTTTTGTTATTTTATTTTATTTAATTTCTATTTTTATTATTTTTTGCAGGTTTTTTAGCAGGCCAGATACTTTGGTGAAATATCAGGGGTCTAAACAGTTGCCTGATGTCTAACGTTTGAGACAGAGAAATGCAGCAGTGCAGGGGAAACAGGGGAGGACACAGGGGGTCCAGCCAAACAGTTTACTAGGCTTCAGTTTTGAATGGACAGTGTGATTGGTACTGATTTCATAAAAGAAAGGAGCCAGTAATTGACATATGTACCGGCCCCTTTCCATCCTGAGACTGAGAAGAAAGAGGAGAGGGGGGAAGACTGCAGCACTGCAGGGGGGGACAGGGGAGCACACAGGGGGCCCAGCCAGCAGAGCGTAACCTGGACAGGATTTCCCAGGCCTTATGCTCCAGGGGGCCCTTGTGGCCTCCCTGTTTTATACATATACACAAACCAATCCCCTCTATTTTCCTCCTGCAGGCGGGAAGGAGTGGAGGAGAACCAGACTTTCAGCGGCTGTAGGAAGAAAATGGAGGGGATCAGTTTGTGTATATGCCGCCCTTCCTGTCCAGTTGTAGAACAGGGAGGCTGCAAGGGCCTCCTGGAGCATGGGGCCTGGATTGAAGGATTTTGGGTGGGAATGCACAAGACAAATTAACTGCTTCCCCATCGCCCCATAGCAGATATACTGATACAGGGCGGCAGGGGTGCAAAAAATCACGTACAGTATATATATATGTGATTTTGCATTTCCAGGCAGGGGGCTCGTGCGCACCCTACCTGCGCTGCCATTCACGGCCGCGGCTGTCAATCACTGGGTCCAGGCCGGGTACCAAGTACCCACTGGCGCCCAGTGATTTCCGAGCATCTCCGACGGGGAGGAAGACTGTTTTGTTTACTAACAGTCTTCCTCCCTGTCAGCTCAGGCACACTGCTCTGGATGACTGTGCACAGCACAGCCATCCCTATCAGTGTGCTTGCAGTGAAGCACACACCCCTGCCCCTAGTAAAAGACTCCCAGCACACAGTTAACCCTTTGATCTCCCCTCACATTAACCCCTTCCTGCTCAGTGTCATTAGTACAGTGTCAGTGCTTTTTTTTTTTAGCACTGAGCACTGTATTGGTGTCACTGGGGATGCCAGTGACACCACGTTAGTTCCCCCCAGTGTCATAATGTCCGCCGCAGTCCCTCTAAAAGTCACTGATCACTGCCATTACTAGTAGAAATAAAAAAATCCCAGTATATATACTGCCATTTGTAAACGCTATAACTTTCACGTAAACCAATTAATGTACACATATTGAGAGGGAAGAGAGAGAGAGACAGAGAGAGGGAAGAGAGACAGAGTGAGGGAAGAGAGAGAGAGGGAAAAGAGAGAGAGAGGGAAGAGAGACAGAGTGAGGGAAGAGAGAGAGAGGGAAAAGAGAGAGAGAGGGAAGAGAGACAGAGTGAGGGAAGAGAGAGAGAGGGAAAAGAGAGAGAGAGAGGGAAGATGTGTATTTCTGTGTATGTTCATGTATCTGTGTGTATGCATGTCTGTACGTGCCTGTGTGTGTATACATGTGTCTGTTCGTGTGTGTGTGTACATGTGTCTCTGTGCGTGTTTGTACATGTTTCTGTGTGTGTATGTGTATGTACATGTCTGTGTGTGTTTACAGGTGTCTCTGTTTGTGTGTTTGTTGGTGGCGAGTAACTCTTAAGGCCTGGCTAGTAGCTCAGGACTTGAAATTTTAAGCCCTGGCATACACCCATGGGTCCCTAAAGCATTGAGCTCTGTCATTTCAAAGCCATTGTTTCTCATTTTTAGGGACTCTTTAATGACTGGCACAGTACCACTGGATTGGTGTAAGGCCAATGTGGTGCCAATATTTAAAAAGTGATCAAAATCTTTACCAAGTAATTATAGACCTGTTAGTTTAATGTCTATAGTTGGGAAGATACTGGAGAGTTTAATAAAAGACCACATAGATGAGTTCTTGCTGGAAAAAATATTTTAGGCAACAGACAGCATGGATTCATGAAAGACCGAAGTTGTCAAACAAATCTGATTTCTTTTTATGAGGAGGTGAGCAAAACTTTGAACAGAGGGGTGGCGGTGGATGTGGTATACTTGGACAGAGGGGTGGTGGTGGACGTGGTATACTTGGACAGAGGGGTGGCGGTGGACGTGGTATACTTGGACAGAGGAGTGGCTGTGGACATGGTAGACTTGGACAGAGGGGTGGAGGTGGACGTGGTATACTAGGACAGAGGGGTGGCGGTGGACGTGGTATACTTGGACAGAGGGGTGGCGGTGGATGTGGTATACTTGGACAGAGGGGTGGCGGTGGACGTGGTTTACTTGGACAGAGGAGTGGCTGTGCACATGGTAGACTTGGACAGAGGGATGGAGGTGGATGTGGTATACTTGGACAGAGGAGTGGCTGTGGACATGGTAGACTTGGACAGAGGGGAGGCGGAGGACGTGGTATACTTGGACAGAGGGGTGGCGGTGGACGTGGTATACCTGGATTTTGCAAAAGTGTTTGACACCGTTCCCCACACACGGCTAATGTGTAAGGTAAAGTCTGCAGGCTTGGAAAAATCCGTATGTAAATGGATAGAAAACTGGCTAAAAGATCATATTCAGAGAGTAGTGGTTAATGATTCATACTCTGAATGGTCTGGGGTCATCAGTGGCGTACCCCAAGGTTCAGTGTTGGGCCCTTACATTTTAATATATTTATAAACTATATAGGGTCTGGGATTAAAAATCCCATTTCAGTCTTTGCAGATGACACCAAACTGTGCAGTGAAATAACGTCCTTACAGGATGTCTCCAACTTACAAGCCGACCTCAATGCTCTGTGTAACTGGGCAACTATGTGGTAAATGATGTTTAATGTTGATAAATGTAAGGTTCTGCACTTGGGGGCTAAGAATATGCATGCATCATACATACTGGGGGGGGGGGTACAACTGGGGGAATCAATGGTGGAGAAGGATCTGGGAGTTCTGGTAGATCACAAGCTTAATAATGGCATGCAATGCCAAGCTGCGGGTTATAGAGCGAGGAAAATTCTTTCTTGTATTAAAAGAGGTATAGACTCCAGAGAGAGAGATATCATATTACCCGGTACAAATCATTAGTAAGACCTCATCTGGAATATGCAGTTCAGTTTTGGGCACCAATTCACAAAAAGAACATTGGGGAACTGGAGAAAGTACAGAGAAGGGCAAGCAAACTGATAAGAGGGATGGAAGAGCTCAGCTATGAGGAAAGATTAGAGGATCTGAATTTATTCTCTCTTGAGAAGAGGAGATTAAGGGGGGATATGATCACCATGTATAATACATAAGGGGGGATATGATCTCCATGTATAATACATAAGGGGGGACATGATCTCCATGTATAATACATAAGGGGGATATGATCTCCATGTATAATACATAAGGGGGGATATGATCTCCATGTATAATACATAAGGGGGGATATGATCTCCATGTATAATACATAAGGGGGATATGATCTCCATGTATAATACATAAGGGGGGATATGATCTCCATGTATAATACATAAGGGGGATATGATCTCCATGTATAATACATAAGGGGGGATATGATCTCCATGTATAATACATAAGGGGGGATATGATCTCCATGTATAATACATAAGGGGGATATGATCTCCATGTATAATACATAAGGGGGGATATGATCTCCATGTATAATACATAAGGGGGGATATGATCTCCATGTATAGTACATAAGGGGGGATATGATCTCCATGTATAATACATAAGGGGGGATATGATCTCCATGTATAATACATAAGGGGGGATATGATCTCCATGTATAATACATAAGGGGGGGATATGATCTCCATGTATAATAAGGGGGATATGATCACCATTTATAATACATAAGGGGGGATATGATCTCCATGTATAATACATAAGGGGGGATATGATCTCCATGTATAATACATAAGGGGGATATGATCTCCATGTATAGTACATAAGGGGGATATGATCTCCATGTATAGTACATAAGGGGGGATATGATCTCCATGTATAATACATAAGGGGGGATATGATCTCCATGTATAATACATAAGGGGGGATATGATCTCCATGTATAATACATAAGGGGGGGATATGATCTCCATGTATAATACATAAGGGGGGATATGATCTCCATGTATAATACATAAGGGGGGATATGATCTCCATGTATAGTACATAAGGGGGGATATGATCTCCATGTATAATACATAAGGGGGGATATGATCTCCATGTATAATACATAAGGGGGGATATGATCTCCATGTATAATACATAAGGGGGATGTGATCTCCATGTATAGTACATAAGGGGGATGTGATCTCCATGTATAGTACATAAGGGGGGATATGATCTCCATGTATAATACATAAGGGGGGATATGATCTCCATGTATAATACATAAGGGGGGATATGATCTCCATGTATAATACATAAGGGGGGGGATATGGTCTCCATTAGAGATGAGCGAATCGAACATGACGAAGTGGAATTCGTTCCGAAGATTTGGAAAAATTCTATTCGCGACGAATCCGAAGATTAGCAAACTTCGGATGCACGAATCGAATTTTCCCAAAAATGGCGGCGACATGTGTGGCGACGGAGAAAATGGACAGAGAAGATGGGGCGGGGATCTCTGGGAAGGCACGCAGACAAGGCGCGCTGACCCATAATGCATTCATGACATGTGATCGCATTAGCCAATCAGCAGCCAGCCAGCACTGTGTAATGGTGGAGCTATAAATCGCGGCCATCTTAGAATTCTCCATTAGCCTCCGGTCATTCAAGAGAGACAGACCTGTGTCCATACTGATTCATGGCCCCCTGTACCGGCTCCTTATGAACGTGGTTCAGCGGGTTTGCATCACTTAACGGCAAATCGTTGACAAATGCTGGGACGTTCAGTGTTGTGCGCATTAAGCCAGACACCAAAGGGCAGCACAGACCTGTTATTACTCGCTCAAGCATGGCTGAACAAAACCAGTCTCTACCACAAATTGGACCCAGACCTGCCCAGGGTCTCGCAACTAGATTGCACGGAGGAGTAGAGTCCGTTATCGGAATTAAATAGACAAAACGCCACACCAAAAAGAGTGGCCATTTCCAACACTTATTCCAGAAAGAGGAACAACCCGTTTCATATACGGCCCGTAGACGTTTCACGTCTGCCACATTCAGTCGATTTAAGACGCAAGTTCCACTTCCTGTGGTCTCTGACCGTCGATATACCTTTAAGTGTCAGCTTTGAAGCTATATTCCCTCCGGAGCACTGACACTGGTGCCCTTCCGTCAACATGCCTTTAAGTTTCAGTTTTCAACCATATTCCCCACAGAAGCCAAACTCTTGGGTATCCCAGAAGCTGCTCAGCGGGTCAGGGCAATAAAGCTCCCGGTTCGCAGGTTGTTCCGTCTTATGGATGGAAGTACGACGGTATATGATCTTCTTCGCACCCACGGCATTACTTCGTAGAATTTCTGCATTGCATCTGCAATCACAACGCTGACTTCCCGGATCGCCACTCAGCCATTGGACTCTTGATAGTCGTCTCCCCACACTGCTGCTGGGGGGACTTTTTAACCTAGGCCTGTGTATGGCCTTCAATTGAAGCTGCTTCCGCTCCGCCACTCTGCCATTGGACTCTTGATAGTCGTCTCCCCACGCTGCTGCTGGGGGGACTTTTTAACCTAGGCCTGTGTATGGCCTTCAATTGAAGCTGCTTCTGCTCCGCCACTCTGCCATTGGACTCTTGATAGTCGTCTCCCCACACTGCTGCTGGGGGGACTTTTTAACATAGGCCTCTGTATGGCCTTCAATTTAAGCTGCTTACGCTTCGCCACTCTGCCATGGGCCCCTGTACTGCCTCCTCTTGCTGCTGCCAGGTCCAGAGTGTGTCATGGGTCCCTGTATGGCCTCCCATTGCTGCTGACTTCATCGCCAGACTCTGCCATGTGCCACTTTCAGGTCTCCTTACACTGTTGGTGGGTTCCATTTTGTGATAGGGTGCTGTATGGCCTTCCATTGCTGCTGCCTCCACCGCCACCCTGCGCCATGTGCCTCTGTCGTCTGCTCACGCTGCTGACGGCTTCCGCTTTTTAACCGAGGCCTGTGTTTGGCTTCCGAATACTGCTGCATCCACCGCCACCCTGCGCCATGTGTCTCTGTCGTCTGCTCACGCTGCTGACGGCTTCCGCTTTTTAACCTAGGCCTGTGTATGGCTTCAGAATAATGCTGCCTCCACCGCCACCCTGCGCCATGTGCCTCTGTCGTCTGCTCACGCTGCTGCCAGGTCCATACTGATTCATGGCCCCCTGTACCGGCTCCTCATGAACGTGGTTCAGCGGGTTTGCATCACTTAACGGCAAATCGTTGACAAACACTGGGACGTTCAGTGTTGTGCGCATTAAGCCAGACACCAAAGGGCAGCACAGACCTGTTATTACTCTCTCAAGCATGGCTGAACAAAACCAGTCTCTACCACAAATTGGACCCAGACCTGCCCAGGGTCTCGTAAGTAGATTGCACGGAGGAGTAGAGTTCGTTATTGGAATTAACTGTGAGGGACTTTTAAACCTAGGCCTGTGTATGGCCTTCAATTGAAGCTGCTTCTGCTCCGCCACTCTGCCATTGGACTCTTGATAGTCGTCTCCCCACGCTGCTGCTGGGGGGACTTTTTAACATAGGCCTCTGTATGGCCTTCAATTTTAGCTGCTTACGCTCCGCCACTCTGCCATGGGCCCCTGTACCGCCTCCTCATGCTGCTGCCAGGCCCGTAATCTGCCATGGGCCCCCGTACCGACTCCTCATGCTGCTGCCAGGCTCGTAATCTGTCATGGGCCCTTGTACCGCCTCCTCATGCTGCTGCCAGGTCCAGAGTGTGTCATGGGCCCCTGTACGGCCTCCCATTGCTGCTGTCTCCATCGCCACACTCTGCCATGTGCCACTTTCAGGTCTCCTCACACTGCTGGTGGGTTCCATTTTGTCATAGGGTGCTGTATGGCCTCCCATTGCTGCTGCCTCCACAGCCACACTGTGGCTCCACACTCTGGTTTTGGCCCCGTGACTGCCCAAATGAGTGAAGTGTGCGGTGATTCTAAGATCGACGGCACTCATCTGCATGTCATACTGACTGACAGTATTATTTCTCTTCCCCAGCAGACTCCAAGGGCATTTAAGTTAAAGGTACAGTGTTCTGCACTAATATAAAGGCTCTCTGAAGCCTAGAAACACCCTTTTTATAAGTTAAATTCGCAGCGAATATATTCGGCTCGAAGCGAATTTATTCGGCGAATTCGGCGAATCAGCCGAACCGAATTTTTGAATAATTCGCTCATCTCTAGTCTCCATGTATAATACATAAGGGGGGATATGATCCCCATGTATAATACATAAGGGGGGATATGATCTCCATGTATAATACATAAGGGGGGATATGATCTCCATGTATAATACATAAGGGGGGGATATGATCTCCATGTATAATACATAAGGGGGGATATGATCTCCATGTATAGTACATAAGGGGGGATATGATCTCCATGTATAATACATAAGGGGGTTATGATCCCCATGTATAATACATAAGGGGGGATATGATCTCCATGTATAATACATAAGGGGGGATATAATCTCCATGTATAATACATAAGGGGGGATATGATCTCCATGCATAATACATAAGGGGGGATATGATCTCCATGTATAACACTTAAGGGGGGATATGATCTCCATGTATAGTACATAAGGGGGGATATGATCTCCATGTATAATACATAAGGGGGGATATGATCTCCATGTATAATATATAAGGGGGGATATGATCTCCATGTATAATACATAAGGGGGGATATGATCACCATGTATAATACATAAGGGGGGATATGATCTCCATGTATAATACATAAGGGGGGATATGATCTCCATGTATAATACATAAGGGGGGATATGATATCCATGTATAATACATAAGGGGGGATATGATCTCCATGTATAATACATAAGGGAGGATATGATCTCCATGTATAATACATAAGGGGGGATATGATCACCATGTATAATACATAAGGGGGGATATGATCACCATGTATAATACATGAGGGGGGATATGATCTCCATGTACAGTGTTCCCTCGCCACTTCGTGCTTCATGTTTTGCGGCGTCAGTGCTTCGCGGGTCAGCAGCCACATTGTGGAAAGGAGCGTTGTTTCATGTTGATGCGTGAGAGAGAAGGATCCCTGCATGTTAACCAAAGAGATGAGTTGACTCAGAGTACTGTACTGTACATACCACGGGCTTTCATAAAGGCGCGTGATTGGTTTCCAGTGTGACATCGACCAATAAGAGTACGAGTGGATTTATCCCTGTGAGTTGATTGTCTGCGCATCATTGCAGCCTCACCTAGCATCTTATCTTGTTGTATCTCGCCAGTCTTGTCCATGATGTTGACTGTCTCGCATACATTCCTGGGGGCAAATACTACTTCGCGGTTTTTCAGCTTTCGCGGGAGGTTCTGGTCCCCATTAACAGCGAAAAACAAGGGATCACTGTATAATACATAAGGAGGGGATATGATCTCCATGTATAATTCATAAGGGGGGGATATGATCTCCATGTATAATACATAAGGGGGGATATGATCTCCATATATAATACATAAAGGGGGATATGATCACCATGTATAATACATAAGGGGGGGATATGATCTCCATGTATAATACATAAGGGGGATATGATCTCCATGTATAATACATAAGGGGGAATATGATCTCCATGTATAATACATAAGGGGGATATGATCTCCATGTATAATACATAAGGGGGGATATGATCTCCATGTATAATACATAAGGGGGATATGATCTCCATGTATAATACATAAGGGGGGATATGATCTCCATGTATAATACATAAGCGGGGTATATGATCTCCATGTATAATACATAAGGGGAGATATGATCACCATGTATAATACATAGGGGGGGGGATATGATCTCCATGTAGAATACATAAGGGGGGATATGATCTCCATGTATAATACATAAGGGGGGATATGATCTCCATGTATAATACATAAGGGGGCATATGATCTCCATGTATAATACATAAGGGGGATATGATCTCCATGTATAATACATAAGGGGGGATATGATCTCCATGTATAATACATAAGGGGGGATATGATCACCATGTATAATACATAAGGGGGGATATGATCTCCATGTATAATACATAAGGGGGGATATGATCACCATGTATAATACATAGGGGGGGGATATTATCTCCATGTAGAATACATAAGGGGGGCAATGATCTCCATGTATAATACATAAGGGGAGATATGATCACCATGTATAATACATAGGGGGGGGATATGATCTCCATGTAGAATACATAAGGGGGGATATGATCTCCATGTATAATACATAAGGGGGGATATGATCTCCATGTATAATACATAAGGGGGCATATGATCTCCATGTATAATACATAAGGGGGATATGATCTCCATGTATAATACATAAGGGGGGATATGATCACCATGTATAATACATAAGGGGGGATATGATCTCCATGTATAATACATAAGGGGGGATATGATCTCCATGTATAATACATAAGGGGGGATATGATCTCCATGTATAAATTCATCATCATATAGTGAACTCGGTGTAGTTATTCACCCTGAGGTCATCACAGAGGACAAGGGGGAGCTCTTTATGTCTGGATGAAAAGATATTTAATCTCTAAACACGAAAAGGTTTCCTCACAGTGAGAACTGTGAAAATGTGGAATAGACTCCCTCAAGAGTTGATTCTGCCCAGCTCAGTGGATTGCTTCAAAAACGTCCTGGATTCTTTCTTAAATACACAGAATATAACTAGATACTAACATTTATAGGTAAAGTTGATCCAGGGAATATCCAATTGCCTCTCGGGGGATCAGGAAGGAATTTTTAGTCCCTGCAGGAGCAAATTGGATCATGCTTTGCTGGGGGGGTTTTTATTGCCTTCCTCTGGATCAACTGTGGGTATACAATTATAACTTTTTTTTTTTTTCCTATTGTTGAACTGGATGGACGTTTATGTTTTTTCAGCCAGACTACCTATGTATCATTGAATTTGCACAATCATGGTAATCTACAAACATTCCTTCTCCACACTTCTATTAATATTTTTTGGCACAGACACCAATAAATACCAAAGTCACCCCCCCCTTGGCACAGTGCCTCTACCAACATGTGCTTGCATGTCTGTGAATTTGCATGGTTATATATGTGGGGACAGAAGGGAATAGCCCTGCCAAACTCCTTGAATCAGGTGAAACAATAATCATTTACCAAAAATATCCAATCCATTTTGCTCTCATCAGGCCAAGACAATCAAGATCATAGCCAGGTGCCCTCAGATAGAGAGAATTCTGCAATGAAATCAGGAAACACTTTCAAATCTCTGTAGGCAACTTTTTCTTCTCTTTTTACACCAAGTAGAATTTCATCCTCAATATCGAGATAGAAATGAAGAATCCAGCATTCAGGGTAAGCACGCTTGGTATTGGCTGGGGGATAGTTGAGAGCAGCTAGGAACCCAGAAAGGGAGGTACTCCTGCTGTGGCCTCTATGGTATTAGCCCCCTTTCACACTTGAGCATTTTTTTGCTTGTTTCCCTATGCCTGACTACGGAGAATCCCATTCTTCATAGCTGTCCCTGTTCACACTTGTATGCTCAGTTGTCCAACGCTCTACAACCTACAAAATTACACGAGCTTTTTTTTTTATCATGTTTGAGTTTTCTCAGTCCCATAGACTTCAGTGGAAGTGCCTGTAAATGTGTGCTATGTGTGTTTTTGCACTGAAGAACTCCTCTCCGCCTATAGAACTGCTCTCCTCCCCTTGCCCAGTCCAGTAAATAAACTCCTGAAGTTTGGCATCTCTAGGCCAATTACACAATCATTCATTCTTCCCAAATTCTCACCCGGGCCTCTCATTTAATTCTGGGACACAACCCCAGTTGGGTCCCAGAAATTGCATCCTTGATCCATAGTTAAAGAAGCCTTCAATCAAAGGTAATTTTCATTCTTGTTCAAGGAGGCTCAGAGTTGAGTTTTTGAACAGATGGTTACACAGGATGAGCAAAAATGATCCTCTCCCCAGCAAGTATGCTAGAATACTGAACAGGTTTGGGCAGTAATTATCCCATGGGGTCCTACTGGTTAATATGTTAATGATCTCAATCATGATATTACCAGCATGTTGTTTGCATGTTCTCCCTGTGCCTTTGTGGATTTCCTTCAGGTACTTTGGCTTCCTCCCACACTCCAAAGACATGCTGGTAGGTTCATTGGCTCATGTCTAACTTGGCCCTAGTATGTATGAATGTGAGTTCGGGACCTTAAACTGTAAGCTACTTGAGGGCAGGGACTGATGTGAATGAACAACATATATGTAGAGTTGTGTAAATTGTTGTAGCCAGGGCTTTTTTTCTCAGAGAATAGGTGCAGGAACTCCCCCCTTCTGAGTCACTCCTTGTTTCCACCCCCCCACCCACCTCAAAGTACCGTCCCTTGGTTCTTTCCCCTACCCACCTCCCCATACTGCTCCTTTCAGAGAATACAGAGCCAAGTATCATTTTGAATAGAATTTGTTAATGAGTACAAGAAAAGCAGTAAAATAGATCCAACAGTAGATTCCCCCAGCAACAATGAACCCCCCACAACAAAACACCACCCCAGGAACAACAGACACCAGCAGCAACAATAGATCTTCCCTCAACAGTAGATCCAACTCAGCAACAATTGGTCTCCAAGCAACAACAGATCCCTCTCCAGCAACAATAGACCACCGTGCAAAATTAGATCCCCTCCAGTGACAATAGAGCCCCCAGCAGCCGGCATCAACATTCAGTGCTGGAGGTGCCAGAACTGCATTCCCCCGCGTTACCACTGAAAAAAAGACATGGTTGTAGCTATATAAATACCTGTAATAAATAAATAAATAAAATCTCAGACATTTTTCCAGTTCTTTTATTGACAGTTGGATTTACAATCTTTATCTCCCTTAATACACATCCATTTGCAATTTGCTCTATCATAAAGAAAATTTTAGTTAATATCAAAGTTCCAAGGATATCATTTTTCATCATTTCCAACAACTGTGCTGTTTGTTCTGTTGGCACTAAAATTATGTTTCCAGTATATCATATGGCAAAGTTTTTACAAATGAAATAAAATTGTTTGCATATTTTATGTAAGGATAACACTACAAAATAACCTTTAACCTCCCTGGCGGTCTGATTATGTCAGTATTTCTGTGCTGAAAGCGGTACATTTTTTTGCTTGGAAATGTTGTTTTTTTATTGTAGGCCTGTAATTCTTAGGAATAACTCACTGAAATCTGTCCGAACAAGAGTCTAGTAAACATCCCGGGTAGAATAAAATTTGAAACACGAAATCATAAATTATAATTTAATAAATAATCTGCACGCTAGTGTCATTCTGGACTCCAACCTATCCTTCCAGCCCCAAGTCCACTCTTTAACAAACTCGTGCAGACTCCACCTCCGCAACATCGCCAAAATCCGCACGTTCCTTACCCCAGAAACCACTAAACAGCTCATCCACTCCCTCATCATATCACGACTCGACTACTGCAACTCCCTCCTCACTGGCCTGCCTCGCCGCTGGCTATCCATCCTGAATACGGCTGCCAGACTCATTCACCTTTCCAACCGCTCCATCTCTGCCACCCCCCTCTGCCAATCCCTCCACTGGCTTCCGATTGCGCAACGGATCAAATTCAAAATCCTAACACTGATGTACAAAGCCGTCCACCATACTGCCCCGAACTACATCACTGACCTAATATCCAAGTACCGCCCAGCACGCACACTCCGCTCCTCACAAGACCTCCTTCTCTCTAGTTCCCTGGTCTCCTCCTCCCATGCCCGCCTCCAGGACTTCTCCAGGGTGTCACGCATCCTCTGGAACTCCCTGCCCCAACCCATCAGATTATCACCTACTCTCCTCTCCTTTAGGCGCACCCTGAAGACCCATCTCTTCAGGGAAGCCTACCCTACCCCCTGCTAACTTGACCGACCTCCTCCACTCTTCCTACCACTCCATCCCCCACAGCTATCTCCTCCTGTGCCACCATCCCCTCCCTCCTAGATTGTAAGCTCCAAAGAGCAGGGTCCTCGATCCCCTCATGTTTTGCATTGTATTGGTATTGTTCTGTCACATGTTCTGTCCCCTTTGTAATGTACAGCGCTGAGCGAACTATTGGCACTTTATAAATACTGTATAATAATAATAATAGTACTGAAAGTTAACCCTGAGCTACACTCGGGAATACCGCCAGGGAGGTTAAAAAAAAAGTTTGTTCAAATGTTGTTTTAAAAAGTACTGAAAACAACTGCCACTAAGAACAAGGAGTTATTTAGAGTTAAAACAAAAAAAAATGTGTGGAACATAAATCATGTGCCAGACAAGTCTGAGTAAGCATGCAGGACTGGAAAACACTGACTGCTGGCTGTGGCTAAAGGTCTGTAGGTACCATTCATAGTCAATAGAGGAGGACTTGTATGATGATCTTCAAGTTCACAAACGGCTCCCAAATGACTGTGGACTTTGTACCCGCTCAGCAGTGTAAATCATACTCAATCCTTCACTCTCTCCCTCTGTCTCATATCATACCATTCGGTTGTCTTTTTTTTTATAGTGTTTCACCAACTAGGAAGAGATAAGATAAAAAATAAGAAAAATAAAAAGTGAGTTACTACAGAAAAAAAAAATACATCAGAGTTACAGCTTATAGTAGAATGCAAAAATTATAAATACAATACATCTTCAAAAATTATAAATACATTACATCTTCAAAAATAATAAATACATTACATCTTCAAAAATAATAAATACATTTCATCTTCAAAAATAATAAATACATTACATCTTCAAAAATAATAAATACAATACATCTTAGCATACTGCTAGGTTAATAAATACATGAATATCATACAAGATTTATACATTTATTGCTAAAAACAAAGACGATAAGATGCAACATGATGACATTTGTGTTTATATAGATCCAAGTGAAAAAACAAAAGGGGGACAAATTTGGATTAATTAACCACTTCCCCTCCAGAAGATTTACCCTCCTTCCTGACCAGGCTATTTTTTGGGATACAGTGCTGCGTTACTTTAACTGACAATTGCACGGTCATGCAACACTGCACCCAAAGGAAATGTATGTCCTTTTTTTCCCCCACAAATAGAACTTTCTTCCGGTGGTATTTGATCGCCTCTGTGTTTGTTATTTTTTGCGCTACAAACAAAAAAAGACCACCAATTTTGAGAAAAAAAACTATATTTTTGACTTTTTCCTATTAAACATGTCCAGTAAAAAAATTTTAAAAAATCAAATTTCATCATAAATTTAGACCAAAATGTATTCTGCGACATGTTTTTGCTAAAAACAAAATAACAATACGTGTAAATTAATTGGTTTAGGTAAAAGTTATAGCGTCTACAAATGGCGGTATATATACACTGGAATTTTTTTTTAATACTGGTAATGGCGGTGATCAGTGACTTATAGCAGAACTTGGGGAGAAATGACTGTCACTGACATCCCCAGTGACACTAATACAGTGATCACTGCTAATAAAAAGCACTGACAATGTACTGAAACTTGGCAGGAAGGGGTTAACATCTGGGGTGATCAAAGGGTTAACTGAGTGCTGTTTTACTGTGTGCTGTGTTTTACAGTGTCAGCTCATTGCTTTGTATTGCTCTGCTATGCAGTGCAATACAAAGCAGTGTGCTGGAGCTGACAGGGGAGAGATCTGTGTTGTTTACATACAGACCTCTCCCCATCAGTGATACTCGGCAATCACTAGGTGCCGGAAGGGAATCTGTAATAGTGGTGTGGGTAGGACGTGCACACGCCCCCTACCTGGAAATGCAAAATCACGTATATATACATGTTTTTACGCAGCCCTGCCTGCCTGTATCAGTATTTCTGCTATAGGTTGGCGGGAAAGCAGTTAACACAAGTCTGTTTATTGCCATTGCATTGTTTCCACATTTAACCTATTTGCGCCGATGCCTTCCGGCTCTTTAAGAGTTTCAGAAGCCGGGAGGCGGAGTTTTACGGTCATGTGACCGCAGTAATTCGCTGTCACGGTGGTCACATAATCGGAAAAAGTCCAAATCGAAAGGGAAGATCAGGACCTTTCCAGGAGTTGCGGACACATGAGCTGGGAGCTCGCAGGGCGTGCGCCCTCAGCACATATGTAATTTCTAATTGCACGCAAATATGCAGCGGCTCGGCGTCAAGGCTCAGACACCGAGAGGCCGCATATTTGCGTGTGATCGGCGTCAAGGGGTTAATCCAACTTTTTTTTTTTCATGTTTTGTGCCTCAAATTTACTATATGTGTAAAGCTGGGTACACACTTTCAGTTTTTCTTTTTTCATGCAACCCAGCAGGCTGAATGGGGAAAGAAGCTGAAAGATCACTGTACTAAGACAAGCGATGTTAGTATAGCGATATCCCCCACCCTGCTATTGTGTTCTGACAGGCGAGCTGCCCCGCTGCCCCCCCATGAACATGCAAATCAGTGCATAATTTGTTAGACATGTATGTCTTTTGAATTTTTTGTTGCTATTCTGTCGCTCGGTGTTACAATACACCCTACCATTCGATTTTTAGACTGATCATTTCTTCAACATTCAAAATCAGCAGGGGATCAAATAATTATTTCCTTCACTGTATACATGCTGACCATATCTCCCCCTTAACCTCCCTGGCGGTATGATTATTTCAGATTTTGGTGCTGAAAGCGGTACCATTTTTTTGCATGGAAATATGTATTTTTTTTATTGTAGGCTGTAATTTTTAGGAAAAAACTCACTGAAATCTGTCCGAACAAGAGTCTAGTAAACATCCCGGGTATGATAAAATTTGAAACACAAAATCATAAATTATAATTTAATAAATAATCATAAAAATAATATAAAAATAATAAAAAATTTAATTCAATAATATAATCAAACCAAAAACACTGAAATGTGAAATATAGCGCCAAGTTCGCACATCGCTGAGCTCAGTCGCAAAATCGTTTTCAGTGTCTGATGACGAATTTCCCCACGAATCATTATCACTCAATTCTGCAAGTGGTTCTGATTTACTATCGCTGTTCTCTAGCTGATCTAAACCGCTTTTGACCTAAAGGGACACTTTTTGGACGCCATGGACATTTCTCAGTTTCCAGGCAGAAAGAACAGACAAAATGCAGGCTGGGCGCAGGACAAAGCACTCGGGACAAAATGTATGTGAAATTGGTTGAGACAGCAATGTTTTACTATGTAAAATGTAAAAAAAAAAAAATGACATTTTTTAAAATTTTTAAATTTCCCACCGCCGGCGGCGCCCGTACGTCCCGACGTCACAGGGACAGGACACAGAAGCCGGATGCCGGCATCGGCCGGAGGAGATGGCCGGGGACGCTGCAGGGGACACATCGTGGGAGCGCAGGGTAAGGTAAGTGAAGAACACATGCCGGAGCAGTGCCGCAGGGTAAGCCCGAGTGTAGCTCGGGGTTACCGCTTTTGGTACTGAAATGTTACCCCGAGCTACACTCGGGAATACCGCCAGGGAGGTTAATCACTTGCCAAAAATATATATGTTGTGGCTTACAAGTGGTTTTATTGGGGTTTACTTCAGCTATAAGGCTGAAGCTATCAGCAGCTGTTTCTTTCTCATAAAAGTGATCTGAGCAACTGATTAGCCGCTGGATCAGTTTTAGAAGCAGGAGGGGATGCTACACGTCAAAAAGCACCCAGAAATGGTTTCAGACAAAGCGCTGGAGAATACTGAACTGGCCAGCAATGAATTCAGGTCTCAACCCCATAGATCACTTGTGGAGAGATCTCAAAGCAGCAGTATGGAAAAAGAACCCTTCCAATCTGAGAGACCTTGAGCAGTTGGTGAATAAAAAGTGTGGTCCAAAATTCCAGTAGAGAGGTGTAAGAAACTCATTGATGGTTACAGGAAGCGATAGATTTAGATTGTAAGC